>NC_133658.1:3248314-3548314 GCF_037893015.1 Macrotis lagotis
ACGGTCATCCTCCCGCCTCCCGCGTCTTTGCCCAGGCCCCGCCTCTCCCCGCCTCGGCCCCGCCCCTCGGCGCCGGCCCCGCCCCTCCCCCCCGCCCGCGGCTTCCCCGCGCCTGCGCAGCCACGCCCACGCGCGCCCGGCGCACGCGCATGCTCTGTGGAGCTCGGCGCGGCGCGGAAAATCTCGCGAGTGCGGGCGGGGCCGGCGGTTACCTAGGCGACGGCGGCTGGGCCGGAGCGAGGCTGAGGAAGCTGGTCCTGCGCCCCCGGGCCCCCCCCGGCCCCCCCCGCGGCCCCCCGGCCCCCCAGCGCCATGTTCATCTACCTCAGCAAAAAGGTGGGGGCTCCGGGGGGCGGGGCGGGGCCCCGCGGGGGTCGGGCTCCCCCCGGGACCCCAGGCCCCTCGTCCCCGTCCGGCCTCGCCCGGGGGCCCCGGGGTCCCCCGGGGGGTGCAGGGCCCCGGCGGGGCCCCCCGGCAGCTGGGCCCTGGTGCCCCCGGCTCGGCGGGGCTCGTTTCCTTCGAAAGGGGCCGCTTTGTGCCCTGGCGCCCCCCCGGGGTCCCGCCGGCCCGGCCCGGGGGTCCCGGCCGCCGTGGGGGCTGCGCTCGGGCCCGAAGGAGGGGCGCCTAGTGCCGGGGAGCGGCCCGGGGGGCGGGGGGGGCGGGGTGCGGGGGGTGCGGGGTGTGGGGTGCGGGGGCGCGGGGTGCGGGGGGTGCTGGGTGCCGGGGAGCGGCCCGGGGGGGCGGGGGGTGCGGGGCGCGGGGGTGCGGGGGGGTGCGGGGTGCGGGGTGCGGGGCGCGGGGGTGCAGGGGGGCGCGGGGTGCGGGTGGGCACGGGGTGCGGGGGGTGCGGGGCGGCGCGGGGTGCGGGGGGTGCTGGGTGCCGGGGAGCGGCCCGGGGGGCGCGGGGTGCGGGGGGCGTCACCCAGCACAAAGGTGCTGAAGGACCGGGGTGGGGGGGGAAGGAGGGACCCCCTCGTCCCAGGGGTGGGGCGAGGCGGGGCGGAGCGGAGACAGCGGGCCACGAGTGAGGGCGACTGGCGTGGGCGCGGGGCGCGGGAGCAGCTCACGCACGAGCCGGCGCAGGCTCAGGGGCGGCGTTTTCCCGTTGGCCCCATCCTTGCGGTGTCTCGCCTTTGGGGGTGTATTCACTCTTTTTCTTTTTTCAGGGTTTTTTGCCAAGCCGCCAGGCTTAAGCGGCCTGCAGCTAGGGAATGACGAAGTGTCCGAGGCCGGATTTGCACTCAGGTCCTCGTGGCTCCAGGGCCGCTGCTCTATCCGCGGCGCCCCCTAGCCGCCCCTATATTTACTCTTACAGCAAGATTATTGCAAGAATACAAAATAAATAACCCAAAAAAGTAAAAGTTTTGGTCAGAGAGTGAATTGTTGCCCGAGGACCCGGGTCTTTGGGGTTTGCATGCACTCGCCCCAGTGGCTCCTCTGCCTCTCCCCAGTGAGGCCTACAGCCCTGCGGACTGCACCCCTCGTCTGGGGCACGAGGTTGGAGGCCTTGTTCCTGCCTTTGGCTTTTGATTATTTCTGTAGAGCGTTATCCCGCCCAGATGAGATAACGGTATCAAAGCCTGGGCAGACCTTAAAGGGCTTGATAGAAGCTGCCGGTGGCGATTGGCGTCCACCGGCTGAGGATGCCCTTCCTAGAGCCTTCTGCAAGGTCAAGCCCTACCATGGAGCCGTAGTACAGGTGGGATGCTGGCAAATGCTTAATCTGTGGAAGGAGAAAAGGACACATAGATTTAACTGTAGCTTGCATTACTAATGCTTTCTTAAGTCTGGAAAGCAACAAAGCAAGCCTTGGTTTACGGTGATTTCTAAATTTTGTTTTAGGTTTTTTTCAAGGCAATGGGGTGAAGCAGCTTGCCCAAGGCCACACAGCGGGGTCATTATCAAGT
Organism: Macrotis lagotis; assembly: GCF_037893015.1. Taxonomy (NCBI): domain Eukaryota; kingdom Metazoa; phylum Chordata; class Mammalia; order Peramelemorphia; family Peramelidae; genus Macrotis; species Macrotis lagotis. The sequence goes on from NC_133658.1 coordinate 3,250,222, forward strand.
GTCAGCTCATATTTGAACTCAGGTCCTCCAGACTCCAGGGCCAGTGCTCTATCCACTGCACCACCTACCTGCCCCAGTTTTTTTTTTTTTTTTTTTAACATGAATGTGCTCACTGAAAGTTTCACAGTCCACCCTAGGAAACTAGTCAAACTGGTTATAGCAAACTCTTGCTTATGGACATTCTTGACCTTTTGTTTCATCAGATAGATGAATTTTGCTATTTTCCCCCAGCCCTGTAAAATTATCTTTCGTAGTTTCATTGGTAAGGCACGGAATAGGCAGTATTACCATTTTTATTATGGGTTGACTTAGCCATGACTTACCCATCAGCTGTAAATATTTCTTCAGTTTTTTTTAGATGTTTTTATTTGTATAGGCCCAAATATTATCTTGGCAGGTAAGACTCCCAAGTATTTTATATTTTTTTGGTAGCTATTTTAAAAGGAATTTCTCTATCTCTTCCTACTTTTTTTAGGTAAGATATAAAATATAGATAACAATATAGATAACATCATGTATTACTATTGTAACAGATAAAAATACTCATAATTTATGTGCCTTTATTAAATGCCCTACAATTTTGTTGTTTCAGTCACTTTCATAGTTGACTCTAGAGTTCTTTAAAGAAACCATCATTTCACCTACATAAAGTAAAAACTATTTTCTTCTTTGTCTGTACTTATTCCCTTAATTTCTTTGTCTTATGTTATAGCTTTGGCTAACACATTTTTAGTGTGATATAGAATAGAAATTCTGATGAAGGGCATCCTTACTTTATCCCTGATCTTAACGTAAATTTCTTTTGTTTATCCCCATTACAGGTAATGTGGGTTATTAGTTTTAGAAAGATGCTACTTACTATATAAGAAAAAAACATCTTTATTTCTGTGCTTTCTAGTTTTTAATAGAAATAGGTGTGGTATCTTGTCAAAAGTTTTGCTGCATTTGTTGATAAAATCATATTTTCCAGGTGTTCATTGTTAGCCCAAAATCAATTCAGACTCTGTTGCATCTCAGTTTTCATTTGCCAACAGAGGATCCTACACCAACACTCCCTCCACTTTAGTCTTGGCTTGTAGGCTTTTCAGATTGAAGAATTTGTCATCAGTGTGGTAGTTTACCTTAAGGCTATATTCATCCTCAGTGAAGGTGTCCAACAGCATGACTGGAAACATCATGCTAGTATGGGAGCAGACACATCCTTCTTTTACTCCATTGGAGACTGGGAAATCTTGAGAGCATCGTCCACTCTCTGGAATCCAGACAAGCATGCTGTCATGAGACTGACATACAATACTGGTGACATTCTTTGGGCAACCACATTTTGATGGAATTTTCTATAAACCCTCACAATCGATGGTATCAGAGGCCTTGGTCAGATCTACAAATGTATACAGATCTCTTATCTGTTCTTGGCATTTCAGTAAACACCACATCTACTGTTCCTCAATCCTTTCTGAAGCCACGTTGGCTCTCCGGGAGGTGACCAACTTCCAGGTGAAGGATCAGCCTATTGAGAAGGACTTTGGCAAGAATCTTACCAGTACTGACTAGAAGAGAAATATCCCTGTGATTGGTACAGGACAATCTATTCCCTTTCCCTTTATAGAGATGGATGGTAGAGGCTTCTTTGAATTCTTGGGGGATAATCTCTTCAAGCCAATATAACCTGGAAAATTTCACATAGTTTTTGGATGAGTAATGGACCCCCAACCTTTAGATCTCAGCTGGAATGGAATCAGTACCAGGTGCTTTATCTCTTGAAAGGAATCTAATGGATCCAAAACCTCTTCTTCAGCTGGAACTTTGGCCAGGGACCAATTGACTTCAGCTTGACATACATAACCAGCACACTTTCTATGACCAGGAAGGGGTATCTGGGCAGAGTTTGGTCTTTCTGGTCTTTCTGCCACTTGCTTGGGGGTGTGAGTCCTATGTTACTTGAGGATTCTAGGCATAGATGAGAGTGGGAACTCAAGCTTTCATGGCCCCAAGGGGCACAGTCTGGCTGCTGTCTGCCTGTTCCTGACCTGCTTTGGGTCTCTGTGCTGTACCTGTGTGCTGGCCCTGGTTGTAGTTCTAGGAGAAGGTTCTTGATCTTAGCCTCTTTTAGCCATGTGGAAAACTCTGCAGGTTCAGAGGACTAAACACAGAAGTGAGAACCCACTTTTACTCCTGAGATCTACCAAGGCGCTGCTTCTTTCTGTACCTGCTGTGGCCTATGACTACCCCATATCCTGGAAAGCCACCCATGGACATAGGTCCTCTCTTCAGTTCACCTGCTAGTTGGGCTCTCTGTTCTGAGCCAGAATCCACTTGTGTGGATCTGGAACCTCTTCTTGCCTTGTTTAATGGCATCGGACCCTCTCCTGGTCCTGAGCTCTCCATGTAGTGCTCCCCTGTACAGACTTCATCCATAGTGTCCCCTGACTCCCTACACTGGTCTAGGATGGAAATAGGACTCCCGTAGGGATTTTTCCTTTTTTTTTCCCCCCTCTTCGAATTTCCAATTAGGAATTGGTTCGGGGCATTTTCTGTATCTTTGTAGTGAAATTGTATTGGAGAGCTTGGTTGTACATCTTTCTAATACTCTGATACTTTTGATTCTATGCTTTCTAAGATGCCTTCCAGCCTTGATGTTCAGTAATCCCTTGTACTAATAAATAAGATGAACTGAGTTGTTTTTAATGATGAGAATAAAAAATTAGACAATAATCAATCTAATCTGCAGTATAGTTATGTGATCATGATCTTTCTTGAGTGACCAGTATCCAGTCTGGTCATGGCATTTAGGTCTTAGACAAGGAGATCTTCATGGGAGGTCCTTCCGTTGACCTCATGCTAATGATTTTACTGAATGCTCCAAGTTAGGGATGGAGTGTTTATTACCCAGAAAAGGAAAACATCACAGTTTTAGATCCAGCAGCTCCAAGAGGAGACAAAGGTACTACAGCTCATAAGAATAAACTAAATTCAAACTTAATGTGTATATAAATTATGAATTTCTTCACACACATATGTGATGTTTGACAGAATTCCTACATATCTAGTTTGTTTTTATCAACTTGAAGCTTATAAATATACAGCCTTGGCCAAATTTAGCTTGTCTTTTTAGACTGTTAATTTCATTTATTTATAAATTTGAATCCCGAACATCTTGCTTCCACACTTGAGTCTTGGATTTAGTATTAATATGTCTCTCCTCCTTTTTAGTTGACTTCTTCCCAGCATCGTTGCCTTTCTTTCAGCAGTGTGTAAGATCCTGGGGCCCTGCAAACTCAGTCCATCCCTATAGCTAGCTATTTATCCATTTCTACCAATACTCCTTCTCTGAAGATTTTGCCCTTCATTTTCCTTTCCCTTCCATGGAATACCTGAAAAGTGGTCGCAAATTTACCATTCTCTCTCTCTCTCTCTCTCTCTCTCTCTCTCTCTCTCTCTCTCTCTCTCTCTCTCTCTCTCTCTCTCTCGATTTCAGATTGCTATCCCAAATAATGTTAAATTGAAATGTATTTCCTGGAACAAGGATCAAGGATTCATAGCTTGTGGTGGAGAAGATGGTCTTCTGAAGGTTTTAAAATTAGAAACACAAACAGGTAAATTATATTTCAGTTCAAGGATTGTTTTTAAAATAAGATCTGTTCACAGCTTTGCCTTTATTTTTCCTTTCCTCTTAAAAATGCTTATGTATTTTTTTATTATCCCCTTGTTTCCACATTTTTGCCTCCTTATAACAGTGGCCCTTAGAACAAAACAGAGAAAACAAATCAAATGAACAAGACAACCAGCTTATCAAGTGAATCCAACAGTATATAAGCATTTGTTTTCAAAGGTCTTGGCTGACCTGGTCCTAAGGCACAGATGCACTGTGTGTCACTAGATCTGCCTTTGGTGACTTTCCATCTGTGAAACTGCTGGAAAAAATATCCAGAGACACTGTGTCCCCAAAGAGTCAGGAGTATAAATGCTGTAAACTGACAAAAACCATCACTTAAAAGTCTAATTATTTAAATTTATTTATGCCAATCTGGTTTTGTGAATTTGTAATTATCAGTGTAAAATTTTAATTCCATTTTCTCCGTGACCCTTCCTCAGGCTAGTAGATCAGTGGAGATTCTCTTGTTGACCTCCTTGGTCATCTGACATATATCTGTTCAACTTTTTTTAAAATGGGATCAGTTTGTGGTGTAAGCATAAAGACCTTGTTCCTTGGATATTCTTAAGATCAGGATTTTAAAAATCTTCAACTTTTATAAGATTTAAAAAATTGTAGCGATATTTTGTACAAGTTAGTAACTATGGTAAATTTTTCTAATAAACATCAGTATTTAAAATTGAAACACTTCACCTTTCCCATGTTATTTTTTGTAAATTTGTAGCATTTATATTTTTCAAGTTATTAAAGTTTAAAATTGCCCTAAGACTTTTGAGATTCTCTGGATGTAAGTATCACTATTTGTATGAATGTAGAAGGCCTTGAAAGCCCTAAAAGATCCAGCTCATTCCGTCTCTTCAGCTGCATTTGCCAGGACTCCCCTTCTATACTCTCCATTCAGCCTTGCTTGGTGTCTCCCATACATGCATGGGGCTCTGTCTCCAGAGCATGTCTCTGCCTTTGGTGCCCTCCCTCTGTACCTTCATTTCTTGGAATCTTTGTGCCCTTCAAGGTGCAGACATGGATGGTATGCCTTAGCTATGTACAGTTTTGTCCCCCTCCTCAGGAGAGAAGGTCAGGACTTTTTATTTAGTCCACTTACTGGTACCTGGTAGCTTCTTGGTAAATTTTGGTTTGGGGATTGGAAAGTACCATTTTATCTGGTTAAATAAAATGAGAGGGAATCTCCTGGAGAAAAGAAGAAACATTTGAAGCCATTTTCCCTTTCTCTGAAATGGCTCTTGTGGTAAATCTGATGAATTTTATGTAATTCCTTGAATGTCTGCTCATTTTCCTTAGATGATGCCAAACTCAGGGGCCTGGCAGCTCCCAGCAATCTTTCCATGAACCAGACTCTGGAAGGCCACAGTGGTGAGTAATGGCATATCACTCCTGGGCATCTTTAGTCATAGGAACATTACCACACAGTGTAAGAATAAGAAGACCACTCTTGGGAAGGAGGGCACCTTTTTTTGGAGGAGGGAATGGTAATCATTTTCATCAGGAAGTAACTAGACTTAGATCCAGTCAAGCCATGTATGTTATTATTGAGGTGATAGAATCAATTTATCCAAATTGCTAATAAGATTGAAAGGATATCAAGTGTACATAGGAGAATATACTTCAGACTGTGCAGAATGAAAGAGCTCTCCCACTGAGAGAGAGGCAAGTAGGTCCTAAGAGGCTCCTAGATCTTACCCAAGGGAAAGATCCCCACAGTCTCTAGTATAGCATGCTGGGGCCAGGGCCAGGGTAGAGACTGCCAAATCCTCTGGTATCTTCCCAGGCTTTTCCCTCAGCCTCCTGAAGTAGGGTTGGCCTTGTCCATCTTTTCTTTCTAAGCTGAAAGTCATAAGTACCTGTGGAACCTGAAGCAGTTGAAAGAAAACTTGAAGAAGACTCTGGTGCCTTGACCCAGCCTTGAAGATGGAGAGATTGAGGAGACCTCCTCTCTTCCTCTCACTCTCCTCTTGCCAACTCTGCCTTGCCACTCTCACCTAGCAGTCCCACCCTCCTGGGCCTTCATCACCAATATGGAGAGAACCCCATCTCTGGGGCTTTGGCACTGGGGCTGAATCTATAAAGCATCAGGGGGTGACACTGCCACTCAGCCACAAGCACCAGCTCCAATTGTTTCAGTTCTTTATTTCATTAAGGAACCCTTGGCAGTGACTCTGGTCCATTCTGTGGGTGCTTTGGTAATGGATCCTCAAATATTGTATTTGTTTTGGAGTTATTTTGAAAAGGGCAATGTGTATGTCAGCCTCATTGTCCATGCGTACCTTCTTGGAAAGGACACTGCCAAGGGAAGTGAAGTTGTCCACAGTCCTCAAAACTTTTCCTTTGCTGAAATCAGTAATTTCCCATATGGATGGTGTGGTGCCAGCTGATGGAGCACCTGGGTTTTCTTGGTGTTCATTGTTAGACCAACATGAGCAGAAGCAGCAGAGAATAGATCCAGACTTTGTTGCATCTCGGCTTCACTCACATTGCCAGAGCTAGCTCAGTATTTGGGAGGCTCTGAAGGAAAGTATGGGAGAGAAGAGGTATTAGACTGACTACCAGACTGAAGTTCCATGGAGCCATTATGTTGTCCTCATTGGCTATATGCCTGTGAGACCTGGACAGTGTACCAGTACTGTGACAGGAAACTTCCATTTAAATTCTTTTTTTTTTTCTTTCAGTTTTTGCAAGGCAGTGGGGTTAAGTGGCTTGCCCAGGGCCACACAGCTAGGTCATTATTAAGTGTCTGAGTCTAGATTTGAACTCAGGTACTCCTGACTTCCTGGCTGGTGCTCTATCCACTGTACCACCTAGTTGCCCCCCATTTAAATTCTTAGGAAGATTCTGGAGCTCATCTGACAGGAGGAGATCCCAGACACTGAGGCCTTTCTCAGCTAAACTGCTGAGCATTCCAACATTACTACAGAGAGCGTGACTATGATGGGCTGGACACATTGTTAGAGTGGCAGTTGTATTAGCAATTTTATGGAGAACTCACCTGGGGAAGTGCTCACAAGGGAGTGAGAAGCAGTACTGGGACCCCCTGAAGGTCTTCTTGTAGAACTTTAGAATTGGTTGTACAGCATGGGATACCCTGGCACAGGACCACTTAGCATGGTATGCCCTCATCAGTGAGGAGGCTGTGCTCTGAGAAAGGCAGAATTGAAGTAACTCAAAGGAAACATGACCTTCTTAAGTATAGAGTACTCACCCCAGGTGTTCACATGGACCATTTGTGCCCAACCTGTGGAGCATTCTGAGCATTCGTATTGGTTTGATCAGTCACAGTTGAACATAATGTCATTTTGGTGGTCTTTGAAATTGAAGGACAAGACCCAAACAAAACCCACTTAATGAACATCCCCTCAATTTCTTATTCTTAGCCAAATTGGTATCTTAGAACAAACTTTGCCTTAGCTGCAGTGGTTAACTTTATACCTATAACCCTAGGCCCGTAAAGGACAAAGTCATTGTGGCTGATGAAGCTTGATCTTAACGCATTTTGCAAGTGCTAATGTACTTCCTACATATTCAGGAGGTTTGTTGGAAACTTAGACTGAGACAAGACACTGAGTCAGCTGGGTTCAGTGATCAATTGGATGAGAAACTCTGTGAATATTCTAGAGGTAGTGGAAGACTCTGAAAAGAGAGAATGATGCTTAGATTCCTATCTCTATAGGCATACCTTAGGGATACCCCCTGAAAAGTGATGGAACCCATCCTCTGCCCTCAAATACGTAAAATATCCTACAATACTGTTCAGTACAAGCTCTGGGCTCACTCTCCCAACCCATATTTGGATCAACTGCTTGGATGTATCTCTAGGCTCTAGGGGTAACCCTTAGGGGTTTGGTGGGAAAGTGTGAGCCTCATCCAGGACATTCCCCCTCATTTTATTTAACCAGATAAAATCAACCTAGAATCATCTGATCAATTAGCATCAATTAGCCTTTCCAAAGATGTTGACTGTGAGTAGAACCAGGCTTACACTCTTAAATGTTTCTCTGATGAATTCACTTCTCCAGATGGTAGAGAAGCTGATGGAAGAGCTGTGTTTACAGGAGGTCATGGGTCAGTACTGGCTCCTCACCAGGCTTTTGAAGCTCCTGGTGGTGCTGCATAGTCTGGTCTTACTCTACTATTCAGGCCCTGCTCCTGATCACTAGAAGGCTTTTCTGTCCCTTCATGGGCTGTGCTTGAAGTTCCCCAGGCCCCCTCCCCCACATTGGCCTTTTCTCAATGTTGGAAACTTGTTCTCAGTAGCCAGTGCAGACCCTGGCACAGTTCTGCAGGGGGCTGCTGTGGTATTAGGAAGCCATGGGATTCTCTCTTGGGGGCTTGACTGGAGTTCTCCTTGGTGCTGGCAGGGATAGTGGAGCATGGGTAGGGGCTGTAGGGAAGGAGCAGCTGTAGAGCTTCCTTCCCTCTGGTGAGTAGCTCTAGTTTATCCCATGTTTGGGGATGTCTGCCTCTTGTCTCCCCATTAGACTGTGAGCTCCTTTAGGGGGCTCAGGGAAACTGAGGGGAGAGCCCTCAGCTGAAGGGCTGGAATTGGGGAGGAGGTGAACTGATGAGCCAGGGGCTGAGGGAGGGGAAGGAGATGGAGCTGCCCTAGTTTGGACTGGGTAGAAAATTCTGATTGAGCTTGAAGGAGAAAAAATTCCTGAGTGATACAGGCAGAGAGAAAAATCTGAACATGACAGGGGCAAGAAGCACATACTTCTTTTTTTGGTCATTGAAAGTCCTGTCTTTCCTATATCTTTCCAAGCTTCTTACACACTTTGGAACCCAAATGTACTCGTCCATCTCCCATCTCTGTGCTTTTGTACTGCTGTCCTCCAGGTCAGGAAGGCTATCCGTCCCAACCCTCACCTCTTAGAAGTCTGGTGTTTTGAGGATCCAACTCAGTGACCATTCCCTGTCAGGGACCTTTCCTGCCTTCTCCAGCTGCAGGCTCTTACCCTCTTGAGACAATTTTTCATCTTAAACAGGCAAAGGAGATATGATCAATCAGTTTTCAGAGGAAGAAATCCAAACTATCATTTATCATATGATTGAAAAATTCCAGATTACTAATAATGCATAGCAAAACAGCCTCAAGGGACCACCTCATACTCATTAGATTGGCAAAATGGACATAAACAGAAAATGACTAACACTAGAGGGTCTGTGGAAAATTAGATACCAATACCCTGTTGGTGGAGCTGGGCACTGATTCAGCCATTCTGGAAAGCCATTTGGAACAATGCCCTCCTGAAATGACTAGATGGACATCCCTTTTGATCCATCCTTGGGCTATACACTGTAGAGATCAAAGAAAGAGGAAAAGGACCCAAAGGTGCAAAAAGATTGATCCCAGTCCTTTTTGTGGCAACAAAGAATTGGAAACTGAGGGGCTGCTTATCAGGTGGGGAAGGCCGAACAAATCATAAGGGATGAATATGGTGGAATAATGAGGGAATCTGAGAAAACCTGGCAGAACTAATGAAGAGTGGAGGGAACAAAGCTAGAGTATGGTCAAGACCACTCAGTCTTAGTTCTGATCCAACCATGACTGCAGAGAATTCCTGATGAAGCCACGAGCCCGGGGGCTGATCTGTTGCTTGAATAGTTGAATTTGTCATCAGGAATCTGGATTCTGCCTCCTCCTCCCAACTAACTGTTCAGCAGGGTATGAAGGAGTTATGTATGTGTGTGACACAGACAGAGACAGAGAGAGAGAGAGAGAGAGAGAGAGAGAGAGAGAGAGAGAGAGAGAGAGAGAGAGAGAGAGAGAATGTAGGTTTTTGTTAATTAAAAAAATAAAGTAAATGGTAAAATTCCCATTTGTTCCTTGTCTCTTCTGTCCCCTTGCTGTGTGTGTGGTCTTCATCATTAGAGTGGAAGCTCTGTGCAGACAGGGGCTGTTTCTGGTTTTGCTTGTGCCCCCAACCCTTAGTACAGCCTCTAGTAGTTAGTACACATTTAATCAATATTTGTTGATGGATTGCTTTAGAATGTCATTTGACTTGACCAAAGACAAGCTCCAGGGAATCCCTTGCCTATTTTCAGAGCCATCCTGTTACTGAAATAATCAAAACTAGGGGGGCGGGGTGCTGCCATCCTGGGGAATGTCCTGAAGAAGCCGTGAGGACGAGGTGCGAGTGCTCCTGACTAGTTCCCATCCCAGAATACTGTTGGTCCCTTCAGTGAGAGCCAAACCCACCTCACCCTTCTGAAAGCAAAACTTCAACTGACAGGACACAAGACTGTCCAATGTGGTGCGGAGCCTATTGGTCCTGAGGTCTTGGATGGGCAGTGACCTGGGTTCATCTGATGAGGACCAAGAGCATTCAGGACATTTCCTTCAGTATCTGGGTGCTCCCCTGTACCTGTGTTCTCCCTGGGATGACTGTGAACCCTGCCACATCACAATCCTGGCAGAGTCACGGGATGGAGACATGGTTATTAATACATTAAGGAGGAAGCACGAAGTCATAACTTGCCAGGAGTGGGAAGGACAAAGAGCCTGAGGGCGGGCTGCCCTGGTGCCCGCAGAAGAGGGAGTTGGAATGGAAGCTTCTGGAACCCTGGACATTGGGGTGGAGCATCTGAAGGGAGAACTGGACAGCAAGCATTGGACATGGGGATTCTTGGGGTTCACTTCAATTTCCAGTCCCCTCAAGACCTTGCAGAGATCTTGGATCCATTCTGTGTTTACCTCAGTTTGGAGCTTAGGTGTTCCTGGAATGAAGGAAGCAGTTGGAGAGAATCTCTGAGCCAGCATTTTGTAGAAGAGCCGCTCTTTCTGTCATTGGCCAGATGCCGGGGCTCGGGAGCTCCTGCAGCATTTGGAGGAGGCAAGCAGGGGCATGTTTGTGGGATGCCATGCTTCTGGTTCCTTAGGGTGCTGGTACATAGGTTAGGAGGGAAGTGTCCATCCTTGACTGACCCCTAAGAGGTGCAAGCAGTATTTTTGCAGAGTTAACAGTAGTTTATTAAACTCTATTTTCTAGGGTCTGTTCAAGTTGTCACTTGGAATGAGCAGTACCAGAAGTTAACAACCAGTGACCAAAATGGACTTATCATTGTGTGGATGTTGTATAAAGGTATGTTAAAGAAAGGGCTTGTTCCTGAGGTTGGAGAGGCATGGCTGCCCTCCTCTACAGCCAGAGAAATTGGCCAGGAGCAGGATTCCTCTGATTGCTGCCCATCTGGCCCTTGGAGAATTGTGTCAAGAGACTCAGAGGGAGCCATCAGTCACTGCATCACCAGGGTTTCCACTCTGTTTTCATACAGAGTGAGCTGCAACCACTCTTTCGTGGTCACCTGCTGGACCTGGGATTCCCACTGGGATCTTTACAGATGGGCGCTGTTGATCCCCTGGGGGTCTGGAAAAGGGAAGGGTAGAGGCAGGAAGGAGGCTGTGTGCTGGGGAGGGAGGGGCTGGGGCCAGCCATGGGCTGCACATGGACACAGACAGGAACTAATGGGACACAGGTAGCTAAGGGCAGAAAGAGGGAAGACACACCCAGGCTGGTGGGCAGAGCCGGCTCAGGTGGTGTCTGCAGGCACCAGGGGTCCAAGTTAAGTCTCCTTCCCCCACCCAGTCTGGTCTTGGTGGTCTTTGTGTGTCCATTCTTCAGTGGGGGGGGGGTAGGAGGCCAGGGAGTCTGGGGCTGGGGAGCAGGAGTGGGGGGAGAGAGCCTGGCTGTACACCCACCTTCACGTGGGTTTTGTAAAGTGGGACCTTTCCATATGTACAACTTGTTTGGGACCAGAAAAGCCTGATTCATTGTCCATGCTCCCCTCCCTTGGGGCTTATGGCTGGTCCCTGCAGACTTAGGGGACGGAAAGGGATCACAGCAGTCACTTGGCTCTCCAGACCCTTCTACAGCCCTTCAGGAAGAGGCACCATCCAAGCACACTGGTTAAAAACCCCTCCTCGCCTCCTGGAGAGTGCAGGCCTTTGTGTCCATATGGAGGCTTCCAGTGCCTTTCCTCCCTGGAACACAGGCTGCAGGATTGCAGGGGAGTGGCTGTCCCTGCCCTGCAAACCCCCCTCCCCCATCTGTTCTGGTCAGAGCTATTGCCTCCATTAGAGTAACCAGAATGTCATCTGTCATCCCCCCCCATCCATATTCTCCCAGAATTATAATCAGTAAAAACAAAAATGATTCGTGGTGTTTTCTGTGTTAGTCTTTGAAGTGATTGTAATTATAAAAGTTATGAGTTACCTTTTCACTTGAATTATCATGTTTGACATTTTCTTCCTGTGAAGAGCATCTGTCTTCTCGGACACCTTCCATGTCCCAAGTTTAGTATCGGTGGGAAGGGGATGTGACCCGACACTGTGTGCCGCTCACCCCTTCTGTGTTTGATGCCAGGCTCTTGGTATGAGGAGATGATCAACAACAGAAATAAGTCTGTGGTTCGGAGCATGAGCTGGAATGCTGACGGCCAGAAGATCTGCATCGTGTATGAAGATGGTGCCGTGATTGTCGGTTCTGTGGATGGTAAGATCCTGGAATCTTGGGTTATTTTCTATTCAGCCTGAGACCCTGCATGGTCTGGAGCTTGCTTAGTAATCCCAGGAGGGATGATTTACAGAAGACTTGAGGGGAATCTGCTCACCTGGTCTTATGACCCTGGTAGTGGGGCTGCTACTGTTATAATGTGTGTGTGGGGGGTTCTTACTCCATTTTACTGATTAAGAAATTAAGAAATGTGACCATGGGTAAGTCACTTGACCCCATTGCCTCCCAAAACTAAAAATCAATTGGAGGCCAAGGGAGGGTCTGAGCCCTGGGCTTCGGCCTTTTAAGTCTGGTACCTTCTCCTCTGCCACCCTCGGGTTCAGTCATTCAGTTAGAAAAGTTCTGTTAAACACATTAACCCTTCCTGGGACTGGATAGAATAGAGACCAAGAGGTTCTTGGAATAGTTAGTGAGTCTGAGCTTCTCAGATGTTAGCCGTCAGAGGACCCAGCGTGATGTTTACAGGAAACTTGAGATTGTTGATGACTTATCCATGGAAACTGGTTCTAGCAGTGTTTTACATGCACCTGTTAATCATGTTATATAAAGGAAGCCACTACAACCTTGTTTCATCTAGATTGTAAGCTTCCTGAGGGCAGGGACTGTGCCTCACATCCTTTCATCTCTTGTTGGGGGACCCTGTTTTTCAAAATTGAAAGGTCTGTTTCTTATCAGTTAAGAGAACTCCCCTTTTGCAGATTCAAAGTTGTCTTTAATTTAGCACTTGGATCACAAAAGTTAAGTGACTTGCCCAGGGTCATGCAGCTAATCCATGATGGGGCGGGCCGTTGTGACCCCAGACCCATCTTCTCTTTCCTAGGCCAGGATGCCTTTGTGTGACCTCCACTGTATGTAGTTCTTTATAAACATGTTTTGGATTGAGTTGAAGTCTTCAATGATGGGATGCCCCCATGTGAGTGGGGCTAATGAGCCACGGATACTTGGGGCTGGGGAGCTCCTCAGAACCTTGTGCTCGTGTTTTTGTTCTAGGAAATCGTATTTGGGGCAAAGACCTGAAAGGCATCCAGCTGTGTCATGTAGTCTGGTCCTCTGACAGTAAGACGCTGCTGTTTGGAATGGCCAACGGTGAGATCCACATCTATGACAACCAGGGGAATTTCATTGTAAGTTTTCATGTCAGGGCAGCAGAAGTTGTTATAATTTGGACTCTTGTCTTAGATAAAAGATTGAGCAGTGTGTCAGGATGACCTCAGAAATAGTTTCAGTTAAATATTTACTTAGTTGGAAATGGGATTTTCTTTTTAAAAAAGAGAGTTACAGAATGACTAAATGGAGCTTATTATGGGGGCTTTTTAGTTAAAATCTTTCTGGGTGCTGTGCAGTCACCTCAGCTCAAGGATAGGAGCAGAGCTTAAAAGAGGGCACAGTGTAAACTCTACCCAAGGACAGGGACCCCACCTCATCTACCCATATTTTGTTGAGTTCCAGAGGACAGCACCAGGTGTAAGCTATGGCAAGGTAGATTCAGGCCAGAGAGGAGGGTCGAGGACTGAGCCCAGAGTAATGGGCCACACACCCCTCAGTCATAGGTTAGAGCTTCCCTCCTTAGAAATTCCCCACCTTCCCCACTTAGTTTGCTTTCATTGTGGTGTCAACCAGCTGCCCACTTGTTAGGGTGCCTGGAGGACCAGGTGGAGAGCAGCTTCCTAGATGGTGTCCTTCTGGCATCTGCTCTGAAGAAGGTTCTGGGAGCCCAAGTATTCACTGGGAAGCTCTGACTTTAGCATTGATCAATGCAATAGGATGGGGAGAGGAGGGACACCCAGGGAGAGGGGCAAAGGCAGTGGAGGCTGAGGCCCCCAGGAGTGAGCCAGTGTGCTGTTGGGGCTTCCCTTGAGTTCAGTGTGACCAGAACACGGAGTGTGAAAGGGAGTAATGGGGGCAACTAGCTGTTGGGAACTTAAAAATGATCGACTTTGCTTTTAGTCCTTGTTGTGATTTTACCTCCTCGGTGTCAAGGACAGGTCCAGGCCCAGTTTTGATCAGGTAGCCCCATGTTAGAGTTGGCCTTGGGGTCTGTGTGAGTGGAGGCCTGCAGGGAGATCAATGAGGGTTCTTCCACAAAGTCAGTGTGGGAAGCCTTCTGACTGGGGAGGGGAGGGACGAAGGCTGGCAATGGAGGTGGGGTTGAAAAGGTCTTGGAGGTTTCTGTCTGGGATAAATGATAGGGAGGATGGGCTGCTTCCCCCATCTGAAGTGGTGCCCCCTGGGTGAGGACAGCTGCTCAGAATGCTGAGATCTTAGAGACTTGAGATGAAGTGGGTCCCCTTGCTCTGATGCTTTACCTCACTGCTTCCTGCCTTGTGCTGAACAGACACTAATAAATGCTTGTTTATTTAAGTTCAGTGAGAGGAAGCAATGTGACAACATTGATGCTATTCTCTACAGAGAGTTTTAAACACAGCAATCTGCCCATTGGTCCACACTGCCTGTTAGCAAGTGATTGGGCATCTGGAGTCTTTAGTGTCAGCAGAAGACGCTCTGGAGAATATGCGGCTTTAGATTTTTTATTTTAATTTAGCATCCTGTTCCTCACTTAGCTCCTTTTTGTCAGAGCAGCATTGAAGGACTTTTTGGATGAGATGCGTAACTGGTCAAAAGAGTTTGACCAGTTTCTCCCATGCAGCCTTGAAGCTCTCTGATTCTCAGCCTCCAGCACACACATTGTAGCACAACTAAAGCTGGTGGATCTTTTTTTTTTTTTTTAGATGAAAATGAAGCTCAACTGTTTGGTGAATGTAACTGGCGCCATCAGCATTGCTGGGATTCATTGGTACCATGGCACTGAGGGCTACGTGGAGCCAGACTGTCCATGCCTTGCCATTTGCTTTGACAATGGAAGATGCCAGATCATGAGACAGGAGAGCGACCAAAGTAAGAGATTTTTCTTTTGATGATGTTGGGAATTAGGATCTTGGAATTACTTGGAACTTTGAAGAAAAGTTTTTTAGGCTATGTATTAGAGGGATTTGGAACTGAAACTAGCATTTGACTTAGAAAACCAACCCCTGCCTCAGGCTTCAGTTTCTTCTCTGAAATAAGGGCCCTGAGTCGAGCCAATATAGTAAAAATGACATTTCTAAATTCCAGTGCTCTACCAGTCAAACTACTTAAAAAGTATTTAAAGAGCAAGGAAGAATAATGACAAATTTATCTGGAAGAACAAAAGTCAAGAAGAGCAAGGGAATCAGTGAGAAAAATGTGAAGGAAGGGAACCTAGCAATACGAAATCACAAACTATATTACAAAGGTGTATTCATGAAAACAATCTAGCACTGATAAATAGTAGAATGGTAGACCAGGAATGGATCAGGCATACAATCTATAGTAGTAAATGATATTAGAATTTAATGTTTGATAAACCAAAAGATTCAAACTTTTGACAAAAACTGTTAGGAAAACTGGAAAACAGTATTCAGAAACTAGGTATAGACCAGCATGTCACACCCCAGAACCAGGTAAGGTCAAAATCAGGGGGTGTGATGTTGACCTAACAGGCAAATCAGTCTCACAGATTAGTTTACCTGTCAGATCTTTGAAGAAGGGAAGACTTTAGCTTCAAACAAAGAGATAAGAGAGTATTGTGAAATGTAAAATGGATGATTTTTATGAAATTAAAATTTTTTGCACAAACAAAACCAATGCAGCCAAGATTAGAAGGAAAGCAGAAAACTAGGAAAATTTTTTTATAGCAAACATTTGATAAAGCCTTATTTCTCAGATATATGGAGAACAGTCAAATTTGTAAGAATATGTGTCATTCCCCAATTGACACATGGTAAAAGGATATGAACAAGTGGTTTTCAGATGAAGAAATCAAAGCTTTTTATAGTCATATAAAAAAGTGCTATAAGTCACTAATGATAAGAGAAATGCAAATGAAAACAACTCTGATTTACCATCTCATATCTATTAGATTAGCTAATTGACAGAAAAATAAAAATGACTATGATAAATGTGGGAGAGGATATTGGAAAATTGGGGTGCTAACTAAAAACGGTGGGGCGTGAATCAATGCATTCTAAGGACCTTGTAGCTCTAAATTCTTTGCATCGTGCTCTTTGATATTTTTTCTGGCTAGACCCTGTTTTGATTGATACTGGCATGAATGTTGTTAGCATCCAGTGGAACCACATCGGGAGTGTCCTGGCCGTGGCTGGTTCTCAGAAGGTCATCTCTCAGGACAAAGACATCAACATGGTGCAGTTCTATACTCCATTTGGTGAGGTAAAAATGTTTTAGTTTTCACTCATTTTTCTTTAACCTTTCAAAGGTACTCCAAGGAGGGAGAGAGAGAAAAGATTGGCAAAGATGCAAGCTCCTTGTTTTTGTGATTGGGAAGCTTGTCAAGTGAATTCCTTGAATGGAGGCTCCTGGAGGACTGACTCAGGCAGAGGTCCCATGTTCTGCCTGGGTGCAGGAAGTTTGCCCCTGAGGCTTCTTGACTTGCAAAGGCAGGACCCCATAGGTTCTTGTGAGCTAGGATTGTGCCTGGAGCTTCTATAGGTGAGGAGACTTTGTGAGAAAGCAGATGTTGACGGTCAGCCTTCTGGCTCCACAGCCTTGATTTTCTCTCTTCTCCCACCTCTTTGTGATAATCTTAATAATAGCATTAATAATAAATAGCATTAACATTAAAGTGTAATTAGTTATTGTGACATTGGGAAAAGCAGTTCTGGGCAGAAGCTCTTTGAGATTCCCATTAGTTAATTAACTGAAGAGTTTCCCCAAGGTGTTCTTCTATCATCCAGCTCTTTCCCTTCACCTCGCCATGGCCCTTGACTTCCCGAGGGGCGGCAGAGATGAAGTGGGGAGGTCGATTGGCTTTGAGCAGACCCTGATCATTTGCTGTTTGGCTTTCTTCCCCTTCCCCCCACAATGTTTTCCTCTTCCCAGTTCCCTTCTGCTCCTCTAATGAGCTCCCTTTAGGAATCTGGGGGAGGTCGGGCCTCAGAGGGGACACATGGAGCTCCTCCCCTTTGGGGAATGTGAGCTCTTTGTCCTTGTTCAGTCTCTTATTATCATTAATCCTTTTTGGCCTTTTTATGCTGCTTTTAATTCCTGTCTTTGGATGTCAACTTGCTCCTTAGCTCTGGTCTTTTCCTCAGGAATGTTTGGAAGTCCGATTTCACTAAAGATTCATTTCCCCGTCACATTTGTATACTTTTTTCCTGACAGATTGTAGGGTTTCTTTTTTGATCTGGAAGCTCTGGATTTTGACTCTGGAAGTCACAATCCATTTTGAGGATTCCTTCAGGAGGTAGCTGGGAGATTCCATTTGTTTCCTTCTTTGCTTCTGGTTCTAAGAGCTCTGGGCAGTGTTTTGGCCTTGGTATCCAGATTCAGTAATTTTTCATTTTTTTTTCCTTGATTGGTTTTCCAGGTGGTGGTTCTTGCTGTAAGATGCACTTTATATTTTCTTCAATTTTTTTCAGTTGCCTCTTAGAGCCATTGGCCATCAGATTTTCAGAAAGTTGGTAACTTGGGCAGGTTTGGTGCCTCTTGTAACCAACTGCTAATTTCCTTTCCAGTTATTTCTTCAATAATTCTCATGGCTTTAACATTTTTTCATTTTAACATTTTTTCATTTCATTTATGAAAACATTTTAAATTCTTTTTTAAAAAAACCCTCTCCCTTCATCTCTTTCACTGTCTTTCAATAAGAGTAGTTGAATTTGTCCCCAAGCTAGTTTTTCTTGGAGATTTTTCTTGTAGATGTTTTAGAGCCATCCTCTTCTTCTGGACTTGTGTCTTGAGCTTCCTGACCACCAGAATAGCTCTCTATGTTGGGCTTCTTTTTTGCTATGTCCGATCTTCAGCTTCCTTCCCAAGGTTACTTAGACATGATGTTAGGGCTGGGCTCTGGAGCACTTGGAAAGAAGCTGTGGACTGGTCCTGTTTCTTGGGGTGATGAATGTTGTGTTGCTCTAGGATCTCAGGGACAGGCTGGGGATCCACCAGTTTTGTCTGCTTCTGGGGGGGGGTCAGATCCAGGGTCAATTCTGAATGCTGCCCCCTCCCGCCATCTGTGTGTGGGGCTGCTGTTGGATTCTGCCTCTCGAAACATGCTCTCCACATGTAGCCTTCAAAGCATCCTGCTTGCCTGTGCTTCCTGTTGCCTTCTATTCTCTTCTGTGCATTGAAGAAAATGCTGTGATAACCCTCTTTCCTTTCTCCTTTTTGTTGACTTTTTTATTGGGCGCCCCCTCATCCCACCCCATCTCCAATGGAAAAAAAATAGAAAACAATTGCAGCCTTTGCAGAGTCAAGCAAAACAATCTATTCCAAGGCTGTAAGCAAAAGTGTTGGTATCCTCTGTGAGTCAGGGTGGAGGTGGCATCCTTCCTCATTGATCAGGCCTGCATTGGTCAGTGTTCTTAAATTTTGTCAGAGATGTTTTTCTGGAGAGTGTGTAATTGTTTTGTTTGTTCTGCTCCCTTCCCACTGCCTCCATTCCTGTAGATCTTGCTTCCAAGCTTCACCCTTTGCCAGGGTGCAGTGATGTTTTAAGAGATTCATAGGCTGATCTCCAACTGAAGGCACTCTCTGCTATTAAAAAAGGAGCTACTGCTCCTCAAGTTTTCTACAGATATTCTTTACCCTCTTCTTTGATCTCTTTGGGGTAGAAGGCTAGCTCTTGTATTACTTACTGAGTCAGAGTTCAGGGAATAATTGGGTTCCCAATTGCTTTCATACTGACTGAACTACCAGTTCATAGGCTGATCATTCTCTTTTTTTCCACTAGGCTCAGACTTTTTTTTTTGTAATTTTCTTAAGGAAAATTTCAGTAAGCCAGTTGTAAATTCAGCACAAAATATATTTTTAACAATTATTTTAATTTCCATAAAATGGTAGATCTTCATTTGTAATTGGGTTGATTGGTACAAATTAGTTTAAAATATTGTAGTTGATTTTTGTTTATTTGTTTGTTTGTTTAGCATTTGCGAACACTGAAGGTCCCTGGAAAGCAGATGTCTGCATTGTCTTGGGAAGGAGGTGGATTAAAGATTGGTCTTGCTGTTGATTCTTTTATCTATTTTGCAAATATCAGACCCGATTACAAGGTGAGTACAAAGAATGGGTATCACAAGAACTTTCTATTGATATAATTAATTATACGAACAGTTTTCCCAATACTGAACCAACCCTGCATTCCTGGGATAAATCCTACTTGATCATAATGTATTATCCTAGTGATAACTTGTAATCATTTTGCTAAGATTTTATTTAAGATTTTTGTATCTATATTCATCAGGGAGATAGGTCTATAATTTTCATTCTCTGTTTTAACTCTTCCTGGTTTTAGATATCAGCACCATATTGGTGTCATAGAAAGAGTCAGGCAGAGTTCCATTTTTACCTATTTTTACAAAGAGTTTAAATAGAGTTGGAACCAATTGTTCCTTAAATATTTGATAGAATTCACTTGTGAATCCATCTGGCCCTGGAGATTTTCTCTTAGGGAGTTCAATAATGGCTTGTTGGATTTCTTTTTCTGAGATAGGGTTATTTTAAGTTCTTAATTTCTTCTTCATTTAATCTGGGCAATTTATATTTTTGTAAATGTTCATTGATTTCACTTAGATTATCAAATTTATTGGCATATAGTTGGGCAAAATAATTTTGAATTATTACTTTAATTTCCTCCTCATTGGTGGTGAATTCAACTTTTTCATTTATGATACTAGCAATTTGGTTTTCTTCTTTCTTTTTTTTCAATTAAATTGACCAGAGGTTTATTGATTTTATTGGATTTTTTTCATAAAACCCAACTCTTGGTTTTATTTATTAGTTCAATAGTTTTCTTGCTTTTGATTTTATTAATTTCTCCTTTAAGTTTTAGAATTTCTAATTTGGTATTTAATTGGGGATTTTTAATTTGTTCTTCCTCTAATTTTTTTTTAGTTCCATATTTAGTTCATTGATTTCTTTTTTCCTCTAATTTATTCAAGTAAGCATTTAAAGATATAATTTATCCCCTGACAGCTGCCTTGGGTGTATCCCGTAGGTTTTGGTATGTTGCATCATTATTGTCATTATCTAGGATGAAATAATTCTTTCTATAATTTGTTGCTTGATCCACTCATTCTTTAAAACAAGAACTTTCTAAATAGCGATTTTGTCACAGCTTGTGGTATTTCTCTTCTTATTTATTCAGAGCAAGTTTAATTTTTGTAACTAACTAGGAAAGGAACGTTTGAAGATAAATCTCAGGATACTTTTTCTAGAATCTAATTTGAGTATTTTAAAGGCTATTTAGGTGAATGTGATCTTTACCACATTGAAACTTTCCACACCCAGTGACAATGAAGTCATTGATTTGCTGGGACCAAATGACTTCTTCACTTAGCAGCCAACTATCTGGATGAAGCTTTTTGGATTTAACCATACTCATGCCCTTATGATGGACAGAGAACTTGATGTGAGGCGGGGGCTTGGAGCCTCTTGGAGCTCGGGTCCCCCATGTCTCTATAAATATGCATTTGAGGAGGATTTGGTAGAGGGATTCTTTAAGAGTATGCAGTATGATTATTAGATCAACCAAGTTCAAATCCAGAGCTTTGGAATCTGTTTTGGAGAGCATGAGGCTCTGGCTTATAAGCTAACAGTACTTGCAATAAAAAGTTCACTTGGAAAAATGTAAATGTGATACTGATATTCTGATATATATCTTTGTAACCATCTCACAGAAACTTGTACAACAATGCCACCTTTGTGGTTTTGTTTTATATCCTACTTTACTGAAGTTGTTAATAAACTCTTCTATCACCTTTTTAAAATTCTGTTTCTTTTTTGATTCTCTAGCATTTTCTAAGTAAAGTCTCATCTTGTCTCCTCTTGACCTATATTTATT
This sequence comes from Macrotis lagotis, assembly GCF_037893015.1. Classification (NCBI taxonomy): domain Eukaryota; kingdom Metazoa; phylum Chordata; class Mammalia; order Peramelemorphia; family Peramelidae; genus Macrotis; species Macrotis lagotis. The sequence continues at coordinate 3,271,271 of NC_133658.1, forward strand.
TTCTTTTCCTAGAATTTCTAGAACTATGCAAAGGGGAGACAGCTTTATTCTTATGTTTAGAAAATAGCATTTCTTATTGCATGTAATGTTAGCTTTTGATTTTAGATACAGTTTTTTTTTAAAAAAATATATTTTTTTTGTATCTATTATGGTAGATAATTTTTTAACCAGGATTTCATTTTTAAAATTTCAGATAATATACACAATTTGTACTGGTGTTTTAGCCTTTTCCTGGTTTAGCTATTAGGACTATGTTTGACTTAAAAATGTGATGAAATGTTTTCGTCTCGGTTTATAGAATAATTTGTGTAGTATGGATATTAATTGTTCTTAAAAGTCTGATAGAATTCACTTACGAATACATACCAACCAAGTGTCGTCCCCCCCCCATTTTTGAACTTAGGTGGTTAGAATCTTTTTGGTGCTGTTAATTTGGGCATTTTATTCTTTTTGTTGGTAAGCTTCTCTTTCTTTTGCATCCTCAGTTTTACTAGTATAGCACTGTGTATTTTAGTTTCTGATAATTAAAAAAAATTTTCTTTATGTGATTAAATCTTCAGTTAAAAAGTTTCTTAGAATGATTTTTCTTTCCTTTCTCTTTTAATCAGGTTAGCTAAGGGTTTATCAATTTTGTTAGTCTTTTCAAGGAATTAGCATTTAGTTTTATCAGTTCTTTTTGTTTTCAACTTTATCAGTTTCTCCCCTCTACCAAGATTTTTTTTTGTACATAAGTGCAGCTATTTCTGATTATGGATAGCTTAAAACTTACAGATTTGCTGACCTTGTAAGTTTTTAATGTAAGAAAAAGTGAATGGATGCTTTCTGCAATTTTTGTTTAGTCCCTTTACAACCTCCTCATACTTTTTCTATGAACATCTCCTTTGCCTTTGTCACATTCTGTCCCTGGTACCTACCATGGTCCTTTGTTAGTAGCCGGTTGGTTACTGCAGGTCAGGAACTGTGCACTTGGTGGTGGACCCTGGATATGGCGGGCAATTAACAGGGGTTGGCAGCTTTGGTGCATTGAGGCACCCTCACTTTTCTGAATCCCTTTCCCCAAGCTGGCATTGACTTCTCATGTGAGGTGAGGCTTTGACAATTGAAACTTCTCTCTGACAAATAAAAAATTGGAAAATTTAACAAATTTTTTTTCTAGCTTTTCAAGCTCTTCATCTCTGGGTTTCCTCTATATGGATGTTAACATAAAAACTTCTTTTTACAGTAGTATTTTATTTTTATCTTTTGAGATGAGAAGTGCTGGAAACCCAAGCCCCTCAGCAGTCCCTGAAGGGGGTGTCTTTGTTCTCGTCCCCTCATCTCTCCAAAAAAAAAAAAGACAAAACTCCCCCTCACCCAGAGACATCCTGAGCTCTTGTGGGCAGAGTCCTAGCCTAGGCTGTGCTTCTTCTTCTTAGCAGATTGTTTTCCATCTTTCCAGTGGGGTTACTGCTCCAACACGGTTGTTTATGCCTACACCAGACCCGATCGCCCTGAGTACTGTGTGGTGTTTTGGGATACAAAGAACAATGAGAAATATGTGAAATACGTTAAAAGTCTGATTTCTATCACCACCTGTGGTGACTTCTGCATTTTGGCAACTAAGGCTGATGAAAATCATCCCCAGGTAAGTTTCCCTGAAACCAGAGAGCAATAGACTCAGCTGTCTATTCTGTAGATTGGGCCTGTACCGTCCTCTCTCATAGCAGCAGATTGGGGGTGTCTGTCTCCTGATGGTTCGCTAGAGTCTTGGCTGCCACCAGGTGTCCTGGAGATCTTCCCTACTAGCACTTCTAAGGGGACCGCCTCCCAACCTGAAGCTTTTAGCTTCTGAATTATCTGTGAAATAACAAGATCCTATTCCAGGCTGATGAGATCTCCAGGTGTTAGTCATAAGTTCAGGTCCGGGATGGGTGGTGGCGGCATGTCTCAGCCTTTTGATAGCATGAGCCCAGGCTTCGATGGTGGCAAAGGATTCCCCCATGAGTTAGACTGATAACTGCATCACAGTGATGCTGTGGTAAGAATATCAGCCCATTCATTTTCAAGAGACCTAAAATTAGAGATGAAAATACAGAAACAAATAGTGGCTTATGTTGTCTTAGGCATGATTTTGCATGATTAAAAAATTTGGTGTAGAAAAGATACTTTGTGACACAACAAGATTTGTTTAAGCAATGGAAAAACAAATGGTGCCTTTGAAAACATCAGTATATGTGTAAAATAAAGTAAAAAAAAGTTAGCCTAAAATGGTGAAACAACATGAGGTAAAATTGATATGTTTTCCCATAACAATGGAGAGAGTAAGTTTTATTTTAAGATGAAAAGCAAAGTTCCTTATCCTGAACACACTTAGGGCAAGGACAGGGACAAGTTGGGAAACATGCTTATTCCTCTGAAATAAAACAATTTAAATCTCCTGGGCCCTTTTCTTGCTACCTGTGCAGCCCAAGTGGGTCTTCAGTCACTTTTACATTTGTTGGGGGTTCCATCATTTCTGGATTAGCTGAACCGTTTCTTCAATGATTTCCATGTTTTTCTGCTTGACCCTTTGTCTTAGTTTGGTCATAATTAGAAAGAAGAGAAACATTTCTTGTGTCCACAAACCTAAGGCCACAGATATAGTGTGATGCTGTTTTCTTTTCTGACAGTTTGTGCTGGTTCTTTGCAACTCTATTGGCACTCCTCTGGACCCCAAATACATTGATATTGGTAAGTAAATGTTGCCACCTAATCTTTACTCAAATTGGATGTTTGGTTGTAATTCTAATTTTGAATTTTATCATAGTGCTTAGAGAGACTATGTCTTGATTGTTCAGCCAGTCTCACTGTCCATTTTGGCCTTCTTGAAAATGTGGTGTTTTTCCATCCCATACATTTTTCACTGCATCCCTCCCCTAACCACTTTGCATCCTTGATAGGAAAGGGAGAGAAAAGTTTAGCATATCTGACAAGCAATTCAAGAAGTTCTTGATTTTATATACACTAGTCCAAACTCATAGTTCTCCATCTCTTTGAATCCATGGCAGGAGATGCCCTTTCATCTCTCTTCTTTGGGACCAGGCTTGGTCATTATAATTTACCCCCAGTCCCTTTTATAGTTCTTTCCATTTATGTTGTTTTCCTGGTTGTGTTGACTTTGTCAACATTGGTTCATACCTCAGCGTCCTTCCCACACTTCCCTGGCTTCTTCCTGCTCCACCATTGTATTCTATCAGCCTCACTTACGTGCTCTGATCTGTTTTGTTTTACAGTCCTTTGATACCACCACAAGCCCTGCTCTTACACTCTGATGTCTCTAAACCTTTCTTTTTGCCACCAGTGTTGAACCATTGGACGGGCCTCTGGGTATGGACATTTTAGTCCTTTTTGAATCATGGACATGCATTTGTGAGGCAGTCTGGAAGCAGTGCAATTAGTGACCAGGATATGAGAAGCTATAGAAATAACCTGTCTGTTAAACCCCTTTATTTTTAATGACCTAGTTGTAAATGGTTCTGTTTAATAAAAGTCTTTCCAGTCCTCATAAAAATAAGCAGAGGGGCAGCTAGGTGGCTCAGTGGATAAAACACTGGCCCTGGAGTCAGGAGTACCTGAGTTCAAATCCGGTCTCGGACACTTAATAATTACCTAGCTGTGTGGCCTTGGGCAAGCCACTTAACCCCATGTGCCTTGCAAAAACCTAACCCCCCCCAAAAAAATAGAAATGAGCAGAGTTTTCCCAAAATGTCCCCTGAATATACTACATCTTGGTGGAGCAGTTGCTAAAAATTCTGGGTTTGGAGCATCTTTAGAAGACATTTTTTCCATCATTGTGTGACTGTTCACAGCGTAGTATTGGACACTGGACCATTTTCACAACCCTGAACCAAACTCTTCAGTGGATCGGGGCTCTAGCTTCCGCAGATCATGGCTCTGACTTGTCTTCAGAATGGCTATTTGAAATGTCAGATGAATGAAAGAAGTTGAAGTCTGGATGGGGAAGGTCCAGTGGAAACAGCCCATTTCATCAGTCAGTGATGCTGGGCAAGCTCACTGACAGAAAATAAGTGGAGAGCTAACTATCCTGTGGTTGGTAGATTTGTGTTGCTCAGGTGCTGGAAGAACAGTGAGGAATATTCTGGAAGTGTGGCAGCCTGTTAAGGGAGGGCACTGGGCTGACCATCTGGACAAAGGAGAGAAAACAAGTGTAGCACCTTCTTCAGAGGTTGTGATAACCATTGGCAGGTCTGGAGGGTCTGAGGGCAAATCCAACTGCAAGTTGGTCACTGACTAACTGGGTGACCCTGGGCAAGTCACTTCATCTCTGCCTGTCTCAGTTTCCTTAACTGTAAAATAGGACAAGAATGCTGACCTCCCAGGGTCATTGTGAGTAAAACAGTGAGATAATGTCTGTCAACACTTAGTGGAGTGTAGTCACTGCTTGTCTCCTGCCCTTCTGCTTCCCATCTCTCATTAACCAATTTCATCCATCAATGTGGGTGATACCAGAGACCAAATGAGACAAACACAGAAATGGGCTTTTAATGGTTCTTTACATATTCTAGTTCATTTCCCTCTACGCTCCCTTCATGTTGCTTGGATTTCCTTTCCTTTTAATTTATTAAAAACAGGTGAATTTATTCATCTCCAGAGATATTTTTGTCAGCCTCTGTTGGGTTCACTGGTCTGGAAAGCTAAAGGCTATTTAGCCCCAGAATGGGATGGTTGGGGTGGCCGTTCAGTGGGTTCTCCGGGCCTTGGGCCGGCCACATCTTGACAGCTGACTCCTGGCATTCTTTTGTCTCTGAGGCTTTGATGACAGCCTCCCTCGGAGAGACAGGGACAAGCAGGTCTTTCATTGGCCTCTGGAGGCACAACTGCCTGGTTGCCCCTGTGTCCTGTCCAGTTCCCTTGTAAGTGTCTCTGCCAGGTCGCAGAAAGGCCTGGAGGCTCCAAGGGAGAAACTCAGCCCTGACCCAATTCTGAGAGGCGTTATTCTGGTTGTGCCACCAGTTGCTCTTCCAACTGCACTTGCAGCTGTCTGAAACAGCTTCCTCTGAGGTTGGTGGTATAGAGATGCACACATGTGTATCTCTGTGTGTGTGTGTGTGTGTGTGTGTGTGTGTGTGTGTGTGTATGTGTGTGGCTAGTATGCCCTGGGGGACCCCAGCTGTGCTATTGGACAATTGCAAAGATGGCAAACATGACTCTGTATGATGTCAGTTCTCAGACTGGAGCTGCAGCTTCAGAATCACAGATGGTTGTTAGAACAGGCTCAGAAGAATTTGACCAGATGCAGGCACTGAGGCCCTAAGCCCAGGAAGTGCCAGAGAACAGACTTGAACTCAGGGCTTTTGCTTCAGAAGACAGGGCACTTTCTGCTGTTCTGTCCTGCCTCTCCAACCTACCAAAACATGGGTACAAGACAGGCCATAGTCTTCCATATAATCCTATAAATATAGGACTAGAAGAGAAATTGAGATCATATGATTGACTATTGTCCTTTAAGGGTGAGGGGTCCTCTTAGACCCTGGAGCTAAAGTTAGAAGGAAGCTCGGGATTCTCTGAGGTGATGGTGGGGAGAGAAGGGCCTTCCAGGGGTGGACATAGCCTGCATCTCAGGGAGCCTCTTGGCCTGGACTGAAGAGGGGAGAGAGGAAAGGGCTTTATGATCTTGAAAAGGTTGGGCAGCAATCAGTTGTGAAGAGCCTTATGAGCTGGAAAGGGTCCTTGGGGTGAGAGGAGACCAGGAGCCCTCGGCCCTGAGCCAGAACATCCCTCAGACAGCCCGGGCCAGGCGGTCGCCGTGATCCAGGTCTATCTAGGGTGACGGCTGTGAGAAAGGGAGGGGAAGGGAGGGGAATGGATTTCTAGGGTAAGAAATGGGAGAAAATGATCCTTAGTTCAAATTTCTCTAAGGATTTAGTGTCTAAGCTAGATAGATAATTTATATGTATATGTGTGTGTTGTGTACATATATAGTATATATGTATGTAAGAATACATGGGCATGTATGCACATGTATTCTTACACACGCACACACACACACACACACACACACAAAGTAAAAATGTTTCCCCAGTAGAGAAGTGGGTAATGGATAGAAGCAGTCATCAAAAGAAGAACTGCACAGTATTCATAACCATGAGGAAGACTGTCTCAGATCACTACTCCTAAGAGAAATGCAAATGGAAGCAGCCAGGAGGTTTAACCTCACCCCCTACAACTTGGTGAAGATGATAAATGATGGCAGTAGTCTTGGTTGTAGTTGTGGGAAGATAGGCACAGCTATTCATCGTGCATGAAGCTGTGAAATAGTTTGATCGTTTTGGAAAGCAATGTAGAACAGTGTTAATAAAGAGACTTCATGTTCCTACCCTTCGAACCAGAGACTCCACAGCTGGGCTTCTACTCCAAGGAAGCCATTGAAAAGAACATGCGCCAAAATATGTATTGCTGCATTTTTGTGATAGCAAAGTCGTGGGGACAAAAGAATGGCCATCGTTAGGGAATGGCCAACAAGCCTAGGAACCACATGTCATGGAATCACTTGTGCTCTAAGAGGCGATTTGTGCAATGAAGACAGAAAAGCCTGGAAGAATTAGCTGAGTGGATGAAGAGGGAAGGCAGCAGAACCAAGAAGACCCTGCATCAGCGGAGAGAAAGAGGATGTGTATCAAAAATAAACAACCTTCCAACAACATCAGCTGAGGAGAGACAAGAGGTGTACCTCTGCCTGCCCACTGGAGGGGAGGTGGGAGGTCCCAGGGGTCACACACGGCACAGGTTTTGGACTTTTTTTTCTCTTTAAACCATACTGTTTGTTCCAGGGGATGACTCTGAGAGGCCCTGGGGGTAACAATGATGACATAAAAAGAGAGAGAGAGCCAGTCACTTGCTGGGCAAAGAGGACCTTCTGATTAATTCTGGAAAGAAAGGAAGCTAAGGAGAATCATCCTGTCTAAAAAGAGTGAATTTTTTTTCTTTTGCTTGTTCAGTTAATCTTGACCAAAGTGGGTCAGTAAGGCGCTGGCAGTGGTTTGAAAAGTGCCTGTCCTCAGGGAGCTCCCAGTCTGGGAGGGGAGCAATGGTCACCAATATTCTTATGGAGAGGTTTTGCTGTAGAGGGTAGACATTGGCTGGAAGGGGATCTGGAACATGGAACTCTGGGGGGGATTTGGAGGAAGCCAGGAAGCTGGGAGATAGTAACAGGAAGTCAGAGAGGGCATTCCAGGCATGGAGATGGGGTGGGGGGGACGCCAGAGGGGATGCTCAGAACAAGTCAGGGGAGGGACCAGGAAGGTTGGAGGGCCCTTGGTATTGGAAGGCTTTCAGTGTCAGACAGAGGATGTGGGATTTGGTCCTAGAGGTGATTAGAGGCTGCTGGAGTTTTTGAATAGGAGGGTGACTCTTGGCTTTTGCTAGGCCAGAATGTGGGCACTGTTGGCCTCAGGGATAGAGGGGGGGAACAGGCTCGCTGCCAGGCTCGACCACATCCCTTGTGAGGCCAGGGATGCTGACTGGGATGGAAGCATGGCCACCGTCCAATGGGATGCCCTCATTTTAAAGTGACTTGGAGTGCAAGCCAGGGACAGGAACTGCATGCATGTATGCCTGTGGATTAGTGTGAACACTATTAATTAATGAATTAATTAATTTGCTCCTCTAGTGCCCTTATTTGTTGCCATGACCAAAACACATGTGATTGCGGCTTCCAAAGAAGCCTTTTACACGTGGCAGTATCGTGTGGCCAAGAAGCTGACGGCCTTGGAAATCAACCAGGTGGCAAGGTCCAGAAAAGAAGGGAGAGAGAGGTGGGTGAATGGTGCTCCCGCTGAGCCTGGGCCGCTCCATTGTTGTCATCCTTGGGGTCTGGAGGATGCTCCTCTGTCAGCATTTTGACACTGCATTCCCTAATCTTAAGAGAAGGGCTGAGAGCTGGGCAGTCTGAGGATGGAGAGCCCTGGAACCTTCCTGATTGGGACACTGCTTGATGTTCCTGGGGTTCATGGAATTAGGGGGAGCCCTGGGGTCCTGGAGGCTGGGAAACCCTGGTCTTTGGACTTGGACATTTGATGAAGGGGCTCCATGCTAACGGTCCTGCAGGGATCCCCTCCTCTCTTCAGAGCTCTTCGGGCCTGTGTTCCTTGTCAGGAAGCTGGGATGGAGGCAGGGCTTTGACAGGCCATTTCCTCTAGGAAATCTTTGGAAAAATCATGAGAGTTTCCTCTGTAAATATGATTTGTTTTTTTAGAAAAATGTTAATCAACCCCAAGCACTTATGAATCCCTTGGTGTCATGGAGGCCAAGATGGGATGGCCTGGGCCCGAAGAAGCTTAGAATTGGCGGTCCCATTCCTCTTGCTTGACTTGATGTTGTTTAAAGCATAATTGTCCATCTTCACAATCACCAGCTCAAAAGGCACTTTGCCTATGTGACTTCATTTACTCTCCCTAACAGTCTCCTGAGGTTGGCCATTATGATCTCCATTTAACAGAGGAGGAAACTGAGGCTTAGAGCATGTAAAGACCCTCTCCCCAAGGACACTGCTTGTATCAGAGGCAGGATTTGCACTCAAGATTTCCTGGCTTCAAAGCCAGCACTCTAGAATCAGAGAAATTCTTTCTCAGTTCAGAAGTGTCCTAGGATGGTTGAATGGGTGGGGGAGAGGAGACTCAGAAACAGAATCAGTGAGAAGCACCCTTTTGGGTCTTCCTCTCGGTCAGGTGATGCCTGTGTTCCTGCTGGCATATTGGCAGGGGGGACAACCCTGGATACCAAGGATGGGAGGGAGAGGGAGAGGCCTAGAGCACAAAGTGAGGCATACCTGCAATGTGTCATTATCTTCTGCAAGTTTGGGGCTTCTGCTTGCGTGGGGCTTGTGTATTGGAGGCAGCATGGCACTCCTTGGAATTAGCAAGAACCTAGTTCAAATCCAGCCTCAACACTAAGTAGATTGGTGACCCTGGATAAAATACTTGACTAGAGTCTGTCTCAGTTTCTTCTCTTGTAAAAGAGGTCTAATACCAACCTCTTCCTCCAGGTTGTTGTAAGGATCCACTGAGAGAGCAGTTGTTTGGTCTAGGGCAGGTGCCTCCCAATGCCAGGGTCTTTCTTTCCTTTATCTAGTTCAAGCCTTTTTTCACACTGGGGGATGTTGAATCCTGACTTGATGCTCCTGGGAAATCCTGCTCTTTCCCTGTCTGTCTCCTCAGCCTTGGCACCTACTCTTGCCTCCCACCTGCCCAGGCTTCCTGGTTGCCCCAGCTAAGAGTCCACCTGGGCCCCTCTTTGTCCTCCTCCCAACAAGGGCTCTCTGGGGCTCTGGCTGGTCAGCTGGTCATCTCCCCCTTCAGACCATGAGCTCCTCTTGAACCCCCAAGGCTTAGCATAAAGGAGGTGCTTAATCAGTGTGTCTTGATTGATTGACTGACGAATTGATTGATTTCCCCTAGAATTTATCATGTGGATGATGTTCCTTCTGGAGCTGTGGATGGAGTGCTGGACTACAGCAAGGCCTCACAGGTAGGTAACCTCTCTGTTGACATCAGTTTCAAGTAAAAGTCTTGTCGTCCACAGATTGGTTGGGTGCTTACTTAGAGGTACTGTCTCGAGGTAACTGGGGGGTATCCCCTGAACCCTGAAATTCACTGCCTGTGGAATTTAGAGCTTTTGTTCTAAGTCTTTATTCTCTTTTAGATTAGAAACTCTTGAGGAAGGATTAGGTTTGATTCCTCCTCAGAGCTAGGATGTGCTTAATAAATATTTGTTGATTCAATCAATGAATAATAGTCTTTTATGAATTTTAGGGAACTGGGGATCCCATTTGTGCTATAACAGCATCAGATAAGATCCTGATTGTGGTAAGTGATGAACATTCTATTTTGTGAATTATTATTTCAATCATAAAAGTAAAGAAAAAGCAAAAAAAAAAAACCCAAACCCCAAACTCAACCACAAATTTAGCATCATAGTGTGTTCTTCTGTGAATCACTGAGGAATAGGAAGGATGAAAACTTGAAAATGTGTCTTGCATATGAGTCACTGGTTACTCAAGTGGCTAGCTTGAATCTCTTGCCCTGGCAGTCCCTTCTGGGAATAGAATCCAGTGGAACTTCCCTTCTGGGAACACAAAGAAGCCTTGTATAGACAGGAAGGAATGTTTTCCAAGACTGCGTGCCTCCCCACTGTGGGCGGCTGCATCATACTAGAGACCCTGGCCTAGCTGCTTGTTTAGGTTCAGAGTCACTGGGCTAGCAATCATGAAAAGAGGTGGCAAAGACCTGAGTGGCCCCTACCACTGGGGTAGCCACAGTCCAGTGACCCAACCGAGAGGTGCCCGTTTCCTTTTCTGTAAAAGAGGAATTATGTAACTCTTGTGCCTCCCTCACTAGGAGACTTTGAGGGAGATGTAACAAAAACCTGATGTGGGTAAGACATGAATGCCCACAGGCTAAACCAATTTACTGATATATTTGCTGACCCGTGCAGCTTGTGTGAGGATGTAAACCCCTGAATCAAATATGAATCAGTCACAAAGTGCAATCAGACTTTCTTCATCAAAAGTGCATACATGCAGTTAGATGATACTGTGCATTAGAGCACTGGCCCTGGAGTCTCAGACACTTAATAATATTTACCTAGTTGTGTGACCTTGGGCAAGTCACTTAACCCCATTGCCTTGCCAAAAAAAAAATAAAAACAAAGAGTGTATCCACATTAAATTTGGAATCATCTAGGAGACAATACAGCCATCACCTCCACGAGGAACACATTGGAACTAGAGTTCTGATACTCTTCTGCCCTCAGAGACAGTATTTTCCCAAATCAACAAGCCTCCCCTCAGTCAGCTCTGCCCCAAGTGGAACATAGGAGCTGGTCCTAGTCAATCCTAGGAACAGGCTGAAGATTGGGACCTGGGCGGTGGGGGGTGGAGTTTATAGTTCTTGCCATGGTCACTACTTTAGTATCTTAAGTTTTATTTATACTCAAATTCTGATTAGTAACAAGTGATTTGTTTACCAATTAATTTGATTGGTACCTTATGGAATAAGCTAATACCAAGATTATTTACCAATTTTTTTCCATTGATGGTCTGTCCTATCTGAGGATAGTTTATCATTTATTTATGAATACGCATGCTATTTACCAAATGCTACCACATGGGTCCTTATCTTAATATTGAAAAACAAGTTATGCAAAATAGACCTCAAAATGCTTCACCTCAAATGATAGCCTAAGAATGGAGTCGATGATGGCAAAGCAGCTGACGTATGGTCACTACATGAAGCGATCTGTGTAAAGTGCTGCCCAACTGGTAGCTCTGATGACATAGGAGAGGATGTCCCTCCAGAATATCAGGAAATCTTCCTGGCACTTGTCCTGATCCTTGGAGATCTTGAACTAAATGAATCTGGACTATTGGGTTTGACACATTGATTTTAGAAATGGGTGTTTCCAATGCCCCTGGAGGGAACTGACTCTGGCAATGTGGTTCAAGTGCAGACAGGCTCTCTTAACTTTTAAAAACGGTCTTAGGATAATGTGATTGAATCTTCATAACCAAATGAGTTTTCTATCTTCTTTGGACATTTGGGCAGAATTAGCTATTTGTTAAGTAAATCAAGAGGGTGACTGTTGGGGAGAGAACTGGGTCTGGAGTCAGGAGGAGCTGAGTTCTAATCTGGCCTCTGAGACTTACTAGCTGTGTGACCCTGGGCAAGTCACTTAATCCTTTTTGCCTCAGTTTCTTAATATGTAAAATGAGCTGTAAAAAGGATATGGCAAACCACTCTAGTATCCTTGCCGAGAAAACTCCAGGTCGGGTCTTGAAGAGTCTGAAATGACTGGACAGTAAGAAGGAGGAGGAAGCCCCAAATCTTGAAGCATGGGCCTGACCATGTCCTTTTTCCCTCTCAGAGTGACACTGAAGTCTGCGGCCTGACTGGTCAGCCCTCTCCTTCTAGGTGCCTGCTTTTCAATCACCTCTGACCTTGACGGACCCCTTTATACCTGAGACCTTTCCTAGTGCCCTCCCGGGCTTGTTGTTGACTACATTCTGGGAGGGGTTAGCTGCTGTGCCCTCAGTCAAGTCTTTGAAGCCAAGACACCTTTAATTATGGAAATATAGAAAAGTATAGATATGACATTGTAGATTGTGGAACTTTGCAAACAAAACCTTTCTCCAAATAATTTTTCAGGGTCGTGAATCTGGCACCATTCAGAGATACAGTCTTCCTAATGTGGGTTTGATGCAAAAATATTCCCTATTCTGTCGAGCTTACCAGTTATCTTTGAACTGTAATTCCAGGTAAGTTTTTTTAGCCATTTCCCCCCAAAAAAGTTTGATTTGGAAAGAGTCTGATCACTTAAGAGTTGGAGTTGGGGCCGCTCTGGAGTCAGGACTCAGGGCAAGTTACTTAACCCCAACTGCACTGCCCCACCAAAGAGAGCTGAGTCATTTAAAAAAGTCTGAATATTCACATATGTAGGCACATGTATTATGCAAATGATATACATTTCAATCTTATGGTAATAAGGGTGGGTCCATATTGTTTTGTATAGATCTCTTTTGTTTCTGCTCTAATCTGATATAAATTTTATACTATAAACATTATTTCAAGAATTGCAAGATCTTTTTGTGTTTTTTTTTGTCTGTGTACAATTCTATCACTAAAGGAATTTGGTTTTATAGGTGGAATAATTGTGAACTTTGACCAACATTTAGCTGTTCTTTAACTCGTATTTTTGAAAATTAGAGTTGGAAAAACCACTAATTATGATAGAGCTCCTTTGCCTTTTTTTCTTGGGTTTTCTGCTCATGTGTTTTTCTGACAATTGATGACTATACTTCTCATATGTGCTAATCATCATTTTCCAATGGTCTTTTCTCTTTCCAAATTCTCAGCCGTCTTGCCATCATAGATATTTCTGGTGTCCTCACTTTCTTTGACTTGGATGCTCGAGTGACAGATAGTACGGGGCAGCAGGTGATAGGTGAGGTGTTGAAACTGGAGCGCAAAGATGTCTGGGATATGAAATGGGCCAAAGATAATCCAGACTTGTTTGCAATGATGGAAAAAACAAGAATGTATGTTTTCAGAAACTTGGATCCTGAGGTAAGGAATGGAGGGAATAAATTGGAGCCTGGACTCCTTCCTGTTATTTGGCTGGGGGTTGCCAGGCACTCAAAGGTGTGGGTTCCTGAGCACAAATGGAGAATGTGCCTCTGTGAGTTGTGTGTGTTCTTTTGTGTTGTTTTAAATGGCATTTACTTCTGACACCATCTCTTCCTTCTCTCCTCAGTAAGCCTTTTCTTGTAACATAGATTTAAAAAGAAACAAGTGAAAACAAGTCCATGATATATTGGTATACAGGATTCCATACAGCTGGCCCCCTGCCCCATCAGTGACGTGATGACACAGGCAGTGTTCAATTCTGTTTGGATATTGTCAATGTCTGTTATTTTTCTGGGGAGGGGGATACCTATTTTTAATTCTTTCAGATATTCCGGGCTTTTGACAGATCCCCACAGACAACACTGCTCACAAAGGGTCAGCCAGATCTTTTTTGAAAGGTAATCTGAAAGATCCTACCATAAATACACTGTCCACCTCCTCAGAGAGAAGTAATGGACTTTGGGGGTAGGTTGAGGCACACATTTTTTAGATAGGGCCAATGCAGGAAAGTTTTGCTTGACTATATGTATTTGTTTTGTTGGTTTTGTTGTTTTTCTTTACACTGTTAGGGGAGATGGGAGGGAGAGAAAATGTTTTTTTGTTCATTGCAGAGATGTTATGTTAAAAATGAAGAAAAGAGAGGCACTCTAGAGATATGATTGATGGGGCTGAACATTTCTTCATTAGTGCCAATGAAAAATCTGCCATCTTGGTGAATAAAGCATCCTTATTAAACCATCATCAAGAGCCAATTGTACATTTAGACCTTTACCCCTTTGGCTGTCCAGGCTTGTCTGGCCCATAGCTTGTGGATTATTTGATGGACAGTCTTCTCAGCTCCCTGCTTGTCTGTCCGTCCTGCCCTTCTCTGTCTCTCATTCATTCCATGTTTATTGAGGAGCAGAATAGTCCTAGTCAAGCTACTCACTGCTGGCACAGTGGCCCCCTGCTCCTGTCAGGCAGGGCTCCACTTATCTCCCTGGGGTTGGTCCTGAGGAGCTGCTGAGACCTGTTGGGCTTCATGGGCAGAGCTGGTTTGAAAGCTGCCGTGAGACCAGTTGAGGCCAGATGTGAGCAAGAGCCTCTCCCCTAGAGTCTTCCCAGTTGAGACTGGCTGACCCTTTGTGAGCAGTGTTGTCTGTGGGGATCTGTCAGGTAGTTTGTCCTACCCACTAAGGTTGGAAATGTGGGTACAGGTGGGGGACACTGGTACCAAGATGTATTAGAAAAGGCCTCGATCTGGAGGCCAGAATTTCTGCTCTGAGATTCTGCTCTGCTGCTTCCTTTTGGGGTGGGGGAGGGGGTTTAGTGCCTTCATTTTGTGGAGCATGAGTGATGTGGCAAGCCATGAAAGGTCTTGTTATTAATGCATGCCCATGCTCATCTTGTAACCATCTGGTATGGGAAGCCTACTGCCACTGCTTTTTGATTCTGTCCCCAACAGGCCTTGGGTCATCATTTTTTCACATTCTCCATTGAGAAAACAGAAAGTTAATTAATGAGAACTTAACTAGGAAGGTCAGCTTGCCATGTCCCCCAACACGGGGTGACACGGGAACTATGGATTGCTATTGAATGATTGACCCATCTGGAAGGTTTCCTTAGCTCTTGCCATGGTAGCAAGAATCAAGGGGTGCCTGGAAACCGGAGTCCCCTTGGACAGGCCTTGGGCCTTTGGGTCTTCTCCACCCTTTTTGCTTCCCAGACCCATTTCTAGGTGATTTGCTTGAGTCTGAAGCTTTGGAGCTGAATCCCCATAGCCTCCCTGTGGTGATTTTCTGCCAAGGCTTACAGCGTCTGGTGTGCAAGTATCTTTGTTCTGCTCAGACTGTGAACAGTTGCACCCCGACTGAATTCAGAATTCAGAACGGCCAAGGGCCAGAAGGTATATTTAGCTTAGAGCTGGTGCACAAGCTCACCTTCTGGAGACAAGGCAGAGGAGCTGCAACAACATCTGGGCTGATCCTGGGTCCTTTCTGGGAGGGTAGACTCCACAACCCTTCTTTCAGTTGGCATGGCCAAATGTCTGTGGGTGTGCCCAGAATGTATGTGTCTCTCATACACATAAACCCATACACACATAGACACACAAACGCACAGACTTGCGTGCATGCACAATCAGTGCTTAGTGAAATGTTCTTTCTCAGGAAGCTTTAATCAAAAGGGTCACTTTTGAGGCCAAGGCTTTCGGTTCAGGAGGGGCTGACTAGGTTGATTTAGTTCATTTTGGAGGGAGGTGAATTTCCTGTAGCTTGCCCACTGTCTGGACTTCTCTCTGAAGCCTCCTGTTCTTCCTGCTCCCGAGGCTGAGGGCTTTCAGTGGGCAGTGGTAGGTGGACCCCGCTGGAATCTGCCCCTCCACCTACTTGTTGACATTTTAAGGACATCCTTTTACACAGACCTGTTTTCATAGGGGCCCGTGAAGGCTTGCGCTCTGCCCCTTCTGACCACCAGATGAAGTTTTTTTTCCCTTGAATCTTTTTGAGGTTAGCCATCAGTTCCAGGCTCACACCTTTCTTTGAATTGCTCATGAAACTTTTCCTAGGAATAAGTAGATGAGGTAGGTGGCTCTCTGAGGTCTCTGAGCTTTTTTTTTTTCATTAACATGGAAAATTTCTATTGAGGATTGAGGGCACAGTATTAATTTTTCTTGAAGGAATTGTGATGACATCACAGGCCTTCTGGCACCATGTTGAAATCTCCCCTGATTGCTCTTTTGCTGAGCCTTTTCCTTCTCCAGGCCCTTCCAGGTGCTGACCTGCCCCCTGGTCCCTCCTGGCACAGCTGCTCTTGGGTAGCTCACTTCTTTTTGTAAAATAATCTCATGAGTCAAGAGTGAGGAGGACAGTTCAAGGAAGCTGGTCTGAGCAGTTCAGACCCCACCTGGACCTGGCTTAACTGGCTCGGTCATCGTGTTGCTGGAAGAGCTGGTGTTGCCATTTAAGATGAATTCACATCGAGCCCTAGAATCTTAAAACCACTCAGGATTTATTATACCAGCCTGCCAAGGTTACAGATTAGGAGTCAGTAAGCTGCTCTGAAGACAGGTTGAATAACAAAGACCTAGGTGAGGTGCCTGAGGGAAAGTGTGAAAGGGCTAAGTCTTGTGTGGCGGGAGGCCCAGGGTTCTTTAGAGGGCCTTGGTCGGGAGCTCATGGCTCTAGCCTAGACAGAAAGAGAAATCACCATCTTTGCAGGGAGACATGAGAGCTCTCTTCTGGGTCCTTGACTTTAAGGGTGGTGCTGGGGCAGTGGGCCAGCCCCTCTCTCCAGGTATTCTCCAATAGGTAAGCTATGTGCTGGTCTTTTCTGTTCCAAAGTACGTGACCTCTAAGTGCAACTTGTCATTTCCTGTGGAAGATGGTTGTCACATTAGTGCACGGTTGGCTCATCAATGATGGCATGGCCAAGACACCCCTACATTACAGACAATTTTAACAGTGCAAAAGATAACAAAATTCCAATTACAATGTTCCTTATGCCCATGGTTCACTGCATCAATCACAGGTGAGGACTTGCCACCTTCTGGCAGGCTTTGTCTGAGATTCTTGGGAGTTTGTCCTCTTTACTTGCCTTTCAGGTTCCATTAACTTGGGGTGTTTTCCTCTCACATCATCTCCAGGAGTTTTTGTTTTCTTTCACCTTACAGAGAGGTCTTAAATTCCACTCAAACTCTCCAGATCTCTTCATTCCCTGGTACTTAATCATGTTTTTAGGTTTGTTGTCTCCTGCCTATCTGCTTCTCTGTTGAATCCCCCAGAATGGCCATGGGGAGCACATGTGTTTCAGGATGGATGTGTGGTCTCTGTATCCTGCAAGTCCCAGGCCCCTTCTTATCATGCAGTCACTTTTAGGAGAAATAAAGGGATTCGGTAATATTTTCACAAAGAATTTAACCTGAATAATTTTTAAACTTTTGGTAAAAAGTTCAGACTCAGGAAAACTAAGAAGTTCCTGTTCTTCTCACTTGGAGTAACTCTCCAGGAGTCTATCAGAGAGCACACAGAGCCCCACTGGCTAATTTTCATAGATCCAAACCTTGTTAAATATCACTTTCTTGGGCCACATAGCTTTAATTAGGTTTTATATTTTTATTCATCATGACTCGGTCACTTTTGACCTTTGTTCATTCTAAAGGACTAATGTTCAGAGTTGTCTCTATTCGACCTTTCATTTTTGGTAGTTTTTCTAATGTGTCATTGTCTGCTGGGATAACGTAGCTGTTACCCCTGGGGCCCACATCATTTTGATTCTCAGCCTTAGTTTCAGAGCAGATTTTTGAAATCTCATTTGTGGTCACAGTCACAGAACTTTTGTATTTGCTTGTCTTTCTATTACATATTGAGTTTTATCTCACTCCAGGGATGCATTTGACATCTTTGATTGGTAGATGTATCCTCATACAAAGCAGTCATCCCTTGTGGGTGAGAGAGATTCATTGAAAAGTCCCCAAATTGCTATTTTAAATGCTTAAGACACTAAACACGAGGAAAGCTTTGTATAAATTAAAGATAAGATTTATTTGTCTTTCAAAGGAACCAATTCAGACTTCTGGGTACATTTGTAACTTTGAAGATTTGGAAATTAAATCAGTTCTCTTGGACGAAATATTGAAGGTAATATGCATTTTTTCATATTTTAGTTCTCAACTCACTATTTGATTGAAGAAGGTCATTTAGAAAGTTGTGATCTGCTTTTCTGATTCTGAGACACACTGCATGACTACATTGGTTCTCTTCTAGGACCACCACTTAGTTGTCCCTTGTATGTCTCCTGATGCCTGGGTTTGCCCTCTGAGCCCTCCCTTTTGGGCCCCACCCTTTCCCCCAGCCCTGGCCCTGGGATCTGACACCTCTGGTAGCAGAAGGGTCTTGGGGGCTTTGGTCTCTGGTGGCTGTTACTGGCAGGGGCTCGAGGGGACTGGTGGTCTTGCTGCAAGGCTGACACCCCTCCACCCCCTCAGCTCTTTGTGTCTGAGGGCCAGTTGACTGAGCAGGGTCCTCTCTGTCCCTGGGTCCCTGCAGGCAGCCCCTTTCCTTGTTAAAAAAAACACCAGACGTGAGTAGATTTTAATTCTTGGAAATTTCTGATTTCATTTTAGAATCCAGAGCACCCTAACAAGAATTATGTCATTAACTTTGAGATCCGATCCCTGCGAGACAGTCGGGCATTGATTGAGAAGGTCGGCATTGATGATGCTTCTCAGTTCATTGAGGACAATCCCCATCCCCGGCTTTGGTAACAACCCAACCCAGCCCTTGACTTCTGCAGTGAGGAGAAGGACTGTGTTTTTCTTTTGTAGATAGTCTTTTAGCAGCCCAAGGATGGAAGCTCTTCCAGCAAAGCCCAATCATGCCTCATCTTATTCAAGCCTCCCCACAGCCTTGGGAGGCAGGTCCTGGGAGCTTGGGGGTCCCAGAGTAGGAGATCCCAGGGTCAGCCCCTGGCTGTTCTGGCTCCAAGCCTTCTCTGCCCACTTTCTGTGTTTGTGAACAGGCGTCTGCTGGCAGAAGCTGCCCTTCAGAAATTGGACCTGCAGACGGCAGAGCAAGCCTTTGTACACTGCAAGGATTATCAGGGCATCAAATTTGTGAAGCGTCTGGGCAACCTTCAGAGCGAGCCCATGAAGCAGTGCGAAGTGGCTGCCTACTTTGGCCGGTTTGAGGAGGCTGAGAGGATGTACCTGGACATGGATAGAAGGTGAGCTAGGGTCAGAGGGGCTGTGGACTCGGCTGGTCACGGCTAGGTCAGGCCCAGGAGGCAGTTCTCCAGGTGTCACTGCTCCTCTTGCTTGTGCCCCCCCTCTCCTTTCCAGGCTGGTCTGCGTGTGCTGCCAGAGGAGCCTGCAGGCCTGGGGCTTCCTGCACCACTCCCTGATTCGAGACCCTTCTAGACAAGCCTAGAGATAGAGCCTACCCTGGAGGCTCTTTGAGGGCCACCTGAGGCCATGGGCTAACCTACCTTTTGTTAAAAAATTAACTTTTTTATAAAGTTTGAACTCCACATGAAGTAAAAAGATCCTCTCCACAGACAAAGTAGGGTAGAAGCAAAGAGCTGTCTATGAGATTGCCACTCTGTACTTGCTGTGGCTTATTTTCCCTTTGAAAGGTAGAATCAATTTAACACGTACCTGTCAGAGTTGTCCTCTGGTCCCTTTGAGCATTCTCTCTCTCCTCTTCAGTGCTTTTAAAAAAATCAAGTGAAGATTTAAGAGGAATGAGAATTTTCCATGAGGACTTGATGACTACCTGGTGGGAAGGAAATAAGAGATAAAACAGTGAATAGAAGTTGAAAAAAGAAAGGGGGGGGGGATCCCAAGTAACTGACTCCCTGCTGAGCATGCAGCAACGTTAACAACTTTATGGGATAGCAAGATGTAGTAGGAGGACAAAATCCAAAGGGAAATGAATGTTAGCTATCTGATCTTAAAAAATTGACCTGGAATGGTCAAAGTGCGACAGTTTAGTCCCTGAAGACTTAAATGATATAAAAAAGCTTGAGCTTTATAGGAGTCATATGTGAAAACTGCTCAGACTTATTAGAACTGAAGGACAAAGACAGGTGAGAAGGAATGCCCTGCTGAAAGGTACTCAAAGGAAAAGTCCTAGAGCTCCCACATCAGAGATCAAGTACTACAAAAAATCTGGAAGAAGCAATTCAAATAACCATAGAATCACAGGATCCCCCAAGCCCTGGCAGCTTCTTCGGTAAATGAGAGGAAATCTTGGAATACATTGTTCCAAAAGGCAAAAGCAACAGACTCATTGACAAAAATGACTTAAAAAGCTGGATGTAATTCCTAAGGGAAAAGACATGGACCTTTAAAGTAAGGGTCATTTCAAACCCCAGAGACAGTGAGGATGTTGATTCCCAACATGGCTGAAGGAGACAGTAGGGGAAAGAGGCTCACCCCATTTTACTACCAAAAAAGTGACACATTGACTAGTATTATCAACTTTTCCATTTATATAAAATTGTTATGAGATTAACTTAAAGAAAAAAACTGAGACAAGGGTTTTAAACTGTTCTGGAGAGTGATTTTAAACTATGCCTCAAGTCATCTATCTATCTATATCTGTCTATCTATCTATCAATCTATTGATCTATTGATCTATCTATACCTTTTACCCAGGAATACCACACAGCAAAGTCCATACCCCCCAAGAAATCAAAGGTCTCATATGTTAAATACACACTTACATGAAGTATATACATGTGGAAAATGTGTGTGTGTGTTTGTGTGTGTGTGTGTGTGTTTTGTAGTTGCAAAAACCTGGAAACTAAGTAAGTGGAAGAATGGCTCCATAAATCATGGGACATTTGTGTAATGGAATGTTTTTTGCATTATTGGAAATGTCCAAATGGATAGTTTTAGGAGAAACTTGGAAGCCCTCTCTCAGCTGATGCAAAGGGGCATGATCAGAAGTAGAACAGTATGTGCAAAAACAACAACTTCATAAAGAAGAACAACTTTAGCAGTCTAGTCACTGCACAGCAACAAACTGCTATTTCCAAAGGTCCAAAGTTGCAGTACATTGCCCTCTTCCTGCCAGAGGCGTGATGGATTTAGAATGTGGAATGAGACAAAAATCTCTGGCCATGGCCAATGTGGGAATTTGTTGGGCTAGACTAGGCCTCTGTTTTATGAAGATTTCTTTTTTTTTCTTTTTATTATTCATTTGGGGGGGCGGGGTATAGGAGGAAGAGAAAATGCTTCTTAAATTAAAAAAAATAAATTAAAAAAGAGAAAGGGGCATTAAAAAGGAAGTATTCTTCAGCATTTGGTAGAGTAGAATTTCCTCTCTGAGGCTCTCTCCCACTGAAAGGGGAGTCTCCTGTCCATGTCTCTGGACTTAGAGAATTTTTTGAAAGGTAGACCAGCAGAAGTGACCCGGTTCTGGGTCAGCAGCACCAGGCAGTGAGAGAAGGGAAGGATAGAGGAGTAGCTGAGATGAGAATGACAGAATTGTAGAGAGGGGAGGGACCTTGTTCAGCTCACACCTGAAAGAAAGCCCCACTGCACATAGCCCCCAGCAGAATCTGGCCTCTGCTTGGAGCTGCCCAGAATGGGAACCCCCCCCATCCCCACCCCCACTGCTTCCCAAGACCCGGAGGGCTCTTTGCAACCTTGGCTCTTTGTTCTGCCCCTCTAGATCCTGTGTTTGTCCCCATTATCTGCTGGCCTTGTCCGTGCTCTTCTCAAATGTGGTGGAGAGCTTGATCCAGGCAGTGGCAGGGGCACCCTCCCTCTCCTCAGGCTGGAGGCTTGCAGCCTCAACACCATTCCCTCACCATGTCCACATCACTCAGAGCTGCTGTCCAATTGGACTGTTCCTGCCTGGGGGTTTATGAAGGAGGTCGGCTCGAGGAGTGTGTGAACTTGGCAGTTTGACTCAAGTGGGAGGTGGAGGTTCTGCCATCCTCTCCATCACGTTGAGTCTTGAAAAAGACCCAGAACGGTATCACGGGAGGTTCTGGAGGGAACTTGGAGATGAGGAGGCCACACCTCAATAGAAGTTTGGGTAGAGGCAGCCAGAAGGGATCAGTCTGGGTGGAATCAATTGGAGGCATCACTGACTTCTGAGGGCGCAGTATGCAGCCTACTGGTAGTTGGCAGCTTCTTGCAGGGAGGAGGCATTTGAGTATCCTGCCTGTTGGAAGAAGGCAGAACCAGGAACCAGGAGGGGATGCTGGAAAGGGGCTGGTGTAGCTGGTTGTCTGAGATGTGAGGGGAAGTCCTGTTCTGTATTGAGCACTTATTTAGTGTTTATTGTTTGCTCCACTCAATGCTAAGTGACCTCATTCTGAGACTGCCATTCTGAGCAAACTATCTCCCTTAGTAGACTGTGCAAGGTCTTGGGTCTAATTTATGTTTATACATAGTTTAAAAAATAAAATAAAAAATAAAAATGTTAGAACCTAAGAGACTGCATTCAACCTTTATTTTTTTGAACTCCATTTTTGGCAGTTGGATGGAATAATTATTCAATTTTTGGTTTTTAACCTGTTTCCTTTTCCTATTCTATGTAGGGCAGAAGACCAAATAAGAATCAAGCATATTTCTTATCCTGGACTATGTGTAGCTCAGGTTAGATCTGATTATTAATACATCAGTTATATGAGAATACAGTCAAGGAATGTGCATTTATTAAGCACCTATAGAGGTGCAGGCACTGGGGATACAAAGAAAGGAAAAAAGCAGCTCCAATCCTCCTGCTTTTCATCTAGCGGGGAGACCTCATTTAAATCACCAGATACAGCCCTGTCCTCTGGAGAGAGTAGACAGAAAGTACACTGCACATTTGCATAGAAAAATGTTCATGGAGTGTGTTTATCTTTTACCAATTAAGGTCATGACCATTAGCAAGAAGTGATGGCAAACATTCTCTGAGTATCTTGTTGGATAGAATTAGAAAGCCCATGAGAATGCCCTTCAGAGGCAGAATCCTCTTGTCTGCCCCCCTCCCCCCATGGGGGTAACGTGATGCTGATGTTGTGGTGATTCCAGTACTTGCTGTCCATAGGGACCTGGCCATTGGCCTTCGACTGAAATTGGGAGACTGGTTCCGAGTCCTCCAGTTACTGAAGACAGGGTCTGGTGATGCTGACGACAACCTCCTGGAACAAGCCCACAATGCCATTGGAGACTACTTTGCTGATCGACAAAAATGGTATCTGTCTAGACTTGCTCCAAGGACAGCAACAGAGGCTAGGTCACTAGGGGCACCACAGGGTCTGGAGGCAGGAAGACCCGGCACCTCTGTAAAATGGAGTTTTCCCTTCCCTGTCTCCCCAAGCCCTTTGACAACCCCAGTGTTTGCATGTGACCTAACATGAGGGAAGGGGCTGTGCACCATAGCTAGTGGGGACACTTAGACTTGGAAGATTGGGCTGAGCTGGGGATCCAACTTGCTTCTCCTCTCAGTACCATAGAGCAGGGTTTTCCTGTGGGACTCATTTTTAAGGAGGAATATGTTGATTTTTCCTTCAAGAAATCATCAGCCATTTCCTTTATACCATGTACTTATCATCAGGGCCATGGTGGAGAGATTAAAAGTGAACCCCAGTCACGGTCATGGTGGAACGAGGTGGGCGACAAGATCTAATTATTGAGGGCTCCCAGCTGGTCATTCTAGCATGGAAAGTGGTGGTGTCCAGCCATGGTCCATCCATTGGCCCATCATGTTAACTACTGCACTCTGTCTGCGCAGGTTGAATGCTGTACAGTATTATGTACAAGGTCGAAACCAGGAGCGCTTAGCTGAGTGTTACTACATGTTGGAAGACTATGAGGGTCTTGAGAATCTGGCCAACTCCCTGCCCGAAAACAACAAGCTGCTTCCTGTGAGTGTTTTCAGATGAGGTCAGGGCACTTTCCTAGGTAGGGTTACTTTTGAGCCTTGACTCTGGCCCTGAAGAATATCTGGAACTTCTCCTTCTGCCCTTGGGGTTGAAGCACAGTTGGGCTTGGGTGGTCAGACCTGGGGAGAGCACTTAGTGAGGGTCTTGTCCACAGGCACTGTCAGAGCTTAGACCAAGGCTTCAGAGCAGACATTTCTTAATTTTTTTTTAAAACATATATTCATATTAGTCATTTTGGACTAATTGCAACCAAGGGGAAAGAAAGAAAACCTTGAGATAGGAAGGAAAAACATCAGAGAAGTTTTATAGAAGTGAACATAGTACATTCAGATTCCCTGTTTGTTTTCCCTGGATCTGGGTGGCATTGTCTGTGACAGGTCTCCTAGTGTTGTCCTAGCTCTCTAAGAGAGGAGCTGCGTCCATCATAGTGGATCATCCCAGAACGTTGTTGTTAATATGCAGTGTTCTCTTGATTCTGCTCCCTTCACTCAGCATCAGTCCATGCCAGTCTTTGCATAATTCTCTAAAGTATGACTACTCATTTCTTAGAGAACAGTCGTACTCCTTAACATTTATATACCGTAACTCATTTGGCCATTCCTCAGTTGATAGGCATTCTGTCTGCCCATCAGTTGGGGAATGGCGGAACAAGTTATGGTATATAGAGAGCTAGGACAAGCCCAGGAGACCCGTTATGGACAAAACTATCTACATCCAGAGGAAGAAAAACCAAACCAAAAAAACCCTACAGAATCTGAATGAACCTACATTCACTTTTTAAAAATTTCTCTTTCGTATTTCTTTCCTATCTCATGGTTTTCTTTCTTTTCCCTTAATTCTAATTCTTCATACTGAAAATGACTAATATTTAAACGTGTTAAACACAAATGAGTATGTACAATGTTCACCTGACTGTTTGCTGTCAAGGGGAGGGAGGGGTGAGAAGGGAGGGTGGAAGAAAATCATGTAACCTAAAAATAGTCAAATGCATTGGACAAATGTTGAAAAACATTCTTAACATGTAATTGGAAAACTAAAATATCAATTGAAAAAATAGGCATCCCCTCAGTTTCCAATTCTTTGCCATTACAAAAAAAGAGCTGCTAGATGGGAAACTTTCCTGTTTTTTGTGATTTCTTTGGGATATAGACTTAGTATTGGTATTGCTGGGTCAAAGGGTATGATCCATTTTATTGCTTTTTGGGCTTAGTTCCATATTGCTCTCCAGAATGGCTGGATCTGCTCACAATTCACCAACAGTTAATTAGAGTCCCAATCCTCCTACAACCTCTCCAGAACTGATAATTTCCTTTTTTTTTTGTTATCTTAGCTCATCTGATAGGTGTTTTAATTTGCATTTCTCTAATCAATAATAATATGGAGTATTTTTTCTTATGACTATAAATAGCTTCAATTTCATCTGAAAACTGTCTGTTCATATCCTTTGACCATTTATCAATTGGGGAATGACTTTTAACCTTATAAATTTGATTTAGTTTTCTATATATATTTTAGAAATGAGATCTTTATCAGAAACACTGTTTGTAAAAATTGTTTCCCAGTTTTCTGCCTTCCTTTTGATCTTGACTCCATTGGTTTTATTAAAGCAAAAACTTTTAAATTTACTAATAGTTAAAATCACTCATTTTGTAATTTTTAATGTATTCTATTTCTTGTTTGATCATAAATTTCTTCCCTTTCCACAGATTTGACTGTTAGAGTATTTGGTTAATTAGTTTATGGTATTAGCTTTTTGTCTAAATCCTATATCCATTTTGACCTTATTTTGGTATAGGGTGTGAGATGTGGTTCTTGGCCTAGTTTTTGCCATTCTGTTTTACAGTTTTTGTTGAATAGTGAGTTCTTATCCTAGAAGCTAATGTCTTTGAGTTTGTTAAACAATAGATTGCTATAGACATTTACTACTGTTTCTTTTGTATCTATCCTAATCCACTGATCCATTACTCTGTTTCTTAACCAGAACCAGGCAGTTTTGATGACTGCTGCTTTATAGGATAGTTTTAGATCTGGGGGAGCAAGGCCACCTTCCTTTACATTTTTTCCCCTCAATTCCCTTGATATTCTTGACCTTTTGTTCCTACAGATGAATTTTTTAAATTATTGTTTTCTAGCTCTTTAAAAGTTTTTTGGTGATTTGATTGGTATAGCACTGAATATGTAATTAATTTGGGTATAGTTGTCATTTTTATTATTTTAGCTCAGTCTAACCATGAGCAATTGATATGAACCATGTTTAGATCTGATTTCATTTGTGTGAAAAATTTTTTGTAATTATTTCTGACCTTGTCTTGGGAGGTAGATTCCCAAGTATTTTATGTTGTCTATATCTCCAGTTTAAAGGGAGTTTCCCTTTCTCTCTCTTGCCCTTGGACTTTATTGTTCATATATAGAAATGCTGATAATTCACGTGGATTTATTTTATATCCTGCTACTTTGCTGAAGTTGTTAATTTTTTCATGTAGTTTTTTTAGTTGATTTTCTAGAGTTCTAAGTACATAATCAATATTGTCAAGCAGCCATTTCTCTGAGGGAAGAGTTTCATGAAACTGTGGGAGTCACAGCTTATATATGGCCTCTTGGCCTCAGGGTTTGGGTCTGGGATCTGGGCAGGGGGGGTATGTCTGGAAGAATGGCAAAAAGACATGGACTGATTTTGGGGGAGGACTATTATGAAGACACCCTGGCTGCTTGTCTTGGGAATGGAGAGGTCAGTCAAGCAGTGGTGGTCCTTTCCCTGAAATCTAGCCCTTTGTGCTTTCCCCTAAGTATCTGGAGTTGATTGGCCAGTGATCGACCTCTCTAGAGTATGCCTTCAAGGCTCCAAGTTTACCCTAAGCAACTTGCCCTGTCCCCCCTACTTACTGACCACCAAGATTGAGAGAAGAGATGAGGCTCCTATTCACAGCACAGGAGAAGTGTGGAGCTTTTGGGGTCCTGGGCTTATAGACAGAGGACTTGGTTTCAAATCCTGCCTCTTCAACCTGTGTCACCTCACCTTTGTTCTCTGTTTTTTTCCTTCTTTAAAATGGGAGACCCTTAGAGGATAGGGTCCCTTCCACCTCTAAATCAATGAACCCTGATCTGTGTGGGCATGTCTGTGGAGTGAAAGAGAAGATGCCCCCTATTCTGCTTAAGGATACCCCAACACCACCCTTTTGCTTCATTTGGCAGAACAGTGGCCAGGGACCTGGTCAGTGTCTTTTGAGCAGACCCTGATTTTAGTAATTACATGACTTCTGTGTGATGTTGTTGCAGGAGATTGCCCAGATGTTTGTAAGGGTCGGGATGTGTGAGCAGGCCGTGGCCGCCTTTTTGAAGTGCAACCAACCCAAAGCAGCCGTGGATAGCTGCATTCACATGAACCAGGTGAGGATTGGAGCAGTCCTGCATGCTCTCACCATCCATGTTTCCTCTGTGACCCGGGATTGTACCCCCCTGAAAGAAGGGATGACTGGACCAGCAGAGCAGGCAGGACTGGGATCAGCCCTCGGTGGTGCCAGAGCCAGGGGCTAGTGATCTGGGGGAAGAAAAGGGATCACTCATGTGTTGAGCACCTGCCAAAGACCCCAAGTCCTGGAGCTGTAGGGGTGTGTGTGTGTGTGTGTGTGTGTGTGTGTGTGTGTGTGTGTGTGTGTGTATACACAGGAGTGCCTGGGTCTCACAAAGGATTGGGGCACTTGTCTTTGTTTTGAGGAGCCTGTTTTCCCTCCCACCGGAAGCCTTTCCTCAGTCCTGAGATGACTTTGTGCTTATTTCCTGTCTTCTGTCTTGACTCATCTTGGTTCATGTTGTTTCTCCCATAAAGAATGTAAGCACCCCGAGGACAGGGCCTGGTCTCTGACAGAAAAAGACACTTGTTGATTTGGGCTAAATGTTAGCCTGGTAGTTTTGTCTCCAGAAGCCATCTCATCCTTTTCTGTGTCTTTTTTTTTTTTGCAAGGCAATGGGGATAAGTGACGTAGAGGGCCAGCTTTTGTGTTGGGAATCCAGGTATTCCTGGGGACAAGTATGTATTCTTGTTTATTAATGGATTGGTCGGCTCACCAATGATTTCTGACCTAAACATCTGCGGAGCTAGAGGTGTGTGGGAAACTTTCTGAGAAGGAAGTCCACAGACTTTAAAGGATAAATATCATAAATTCAATTAGGAAAGCCATGCAGCTGGTTCCATCTGACTTGTCATGTCTGAGATAAGTTTTATATTAAGATTCTGGTAATTCAACAGTAAGAGATGGTTTTCATGATATTAAGTCTTGGTGGTTTCCCCTTCAACCTGGCTCTTATCAATATTTAGGCATACACTGCATCTGTGGTGACTTGCCCAAGGTCAGAAGCTGAGTAATTATTAAGTGACAGAGGCCAGATTTGAACTCAGGTCCTCCTAACTCCAGGGCCAGAGCTCTATCCACTGAACCACCTTGCTGCTCCCTTTCCTGCATTTTATTAGGAGTTTGTTTGCCTTTTCCTTTGGTCATAGCCAGGGGAAGGAACCACATGGACTTCTCCATAGACTCCTTTTGACTTGCTTCACTTTCTCCTATGTCTGTTTGATGTTGTAGAAAGATTCAAAATGAGATAAATGAAAATGCTCTACTATGACAGGAGAATCCTGTGACCAGCCCGCAGAGTAGGACTTGACAGTTTTTGTGAAGGTGCTGCTGCCTTTAGACAAACAATATCGAACTGTTCTTCCCTGAGATAGCACCTTCTCCTTGACTGTATTCCTTGCATTGGGCACGGATGTGCATAGAGTGGCATATCGCTGTAAGTGCGGAGCCTCTTTTGAATGCACAGGTGACCCATAGTCTTGGTCGTGTTCATCTCAGGACGCAGTGGGTCAGTTGCCAGGAGCTGAGTCTCTCCTTCCCAGGCCTCAGTTGCTTGGTTTAGAGGCATCACAGCCCCCCAGCTCTTTTCAAAGCTTTTCTCGAAACCCTGTTATTTTCGGTGCTTGACTGCAATTCTCTTGTGTCCCCGCAGTGGAACAAAGCTGTCGAGCTGGCGAAAAATCATAGCATGAAGGAAATCGGATCCTTGCTGGCTCGCTATGCATCTCATCTGCTGGAAAAGAACAAAACTTTGGATGCCATAGAGCTTTACCGGAAAGCCAATTACTTCTTTGATGCTGCTAAACTCATGTTCAAGGTATGACTTCTCCCTCTCAGGGAGCAAGTCATGAATCATGGTGGGTCAAGGATCTCCCGCTAAGGCCCAGAGGGCCTCCGGGTCTGTCTGCCCTTTGGACCACTTCTTGGGGCTGGCTCCTTGTCCATAGAAAGTGGAGGCTGGACGAGAGAGTGGCTGTAATCCTGGCAAGGGAGTTTCTCATTTGGCCAACACTTTGTAGGACTTCACAGGAGGAGAAAGCTCCCCAGGCACCTAATGGAAGCTTTCTTCAGGCTCATTTATTTTTGGGGCAGTAACTACTGCCCTATGGCTGATGTACAGTGGGATCTTCTATGTGTGGTTTAAGAAATTTGGGTCTTTGTGGGGGGGGGCGTGCTGCTACCCTGATTGTTTGTTCTAAGATTGCAGATGAAGAGGCCAAGAAAAGGACCAAGCCTTTGAGAGTTAAGAAGCTTTATGTGCTGTCAGCTCTGCTCATAGAGAAGTACCATGAGCAGATGAAGAATGCCCAGAGGGGAAAGGTGAAAGGGAAGAGTTCAGAGGTGAGAGATCACCCCTTCTTCTGTGCTCTCACCTGGGGCTTGCCTCCTCCTGTTAATGTTCTTGAGCTTTGGGCTGTATTGAGAGGGAAGATCATCATAGTTGAGGGCTGTTATCTTTGCCTCACTGCTTCATTGCCTTGAAAAATGTCACTGATGAAATTGGTATGTATTTTATTTTTATTGAATGTTATTTTATTTTTTCCAATTATATGCATAGTTTAAAACATTCATCCTTTTTCGAACTTTGGAGTCCCAGATTTTCCTGCCTCCTTTCCTTCCCTTCCTACTCCCCAATGACAGCTTGTCATTTGATAGAGGTTATTTATGTTTAACATATTTCCATATTCATGATGATGATGATGATGTTTGTCCCTTGTTGAAGAAGACCATGACAACAGGGAGGTGATGCCATAACAAGTTTGTGAATTGGATCTGGGGGGGCAGGAACTGCTGTACTAAGTCACCAGCCTCATTTACTCCTCCAGAGCCATCTGGAGCCAGTGGCTCCCCAGCTGCCTCTATTGGGTGGCTCAGTGGATAGAGCGTCACCCAGGAGTCAGGAGGACCAGAATTCAAATCTAGCCTCAGACACTTAATACTTACCTGTGTGACCTTGGACAAGTCACTTAACCCCATTACCTTGCAAAAAACAAAAAAGAGAGAGAGAAAGAGTGAGAGCGTGAGAGAGAACTTAAGGGAAACTCAGAGGACATTTAGTCCAGTCCCCTTATTTTCCTATTAGTGATGTTGTGAAAGAAGAATTAGAACTAAAGGGGAAAAAGCATGAGAAAGAAAAAAGCAAAACATGCTTTAAAAAGTGAACATATTATGCTCTGTTCTGCATTCAGACTTCTTAGTCCTTTCTCTAGATGAGAATGGCATTTCTTTCAGAATTGTCCTTGATCAATGAATTGCTGAGGGACATTGTCCATCATAATTGATCACCATGCAGTGTTGCTGGGGAAAATGTTCTGGTTCTGCTCACTTCCCTCAGTATCAGTTCATGCAAGTCTTTCCAGTCTTTTCTGAAGCCCACTCATGATTTCTTACAGAACAGCAGTTTGTCAAGCTTTTCACATGGAGTTTAGTTAAGTATGGGAATTAATATTGTCTCCCTTACTCTAAAGATGGAGGCAGATTTCAGAGCCAATGGCACTTTATTAAGGGGTGAAGTGGACCTCAGATCTTACTCACTGTACTTGTTGATGGTCTGTAAATGGGAAGAGTAATAGCATCCACTTGAGAGGGTTGTGTGAGGTTCAAAGGAGATCTTATGAAGAGCTTAGCGCAAAGGGGGTGTGGTGTAAATCTTTATTCCTTTACCGCCCCTTCTGCCTTCAATACTGAGCCAGGTGACCCCCTGTCTGGACAGGCTTTGGCCCTGTGAGCCCAACTGCTCTTTCATGAAACATGGGAATCCTCTGCTGAGCTTGATCTTTGAGGACTAAACCTGATTTCAGGAGTGAGATGACCTTACTATTGAGGAGATGTGTCAGCTGGTCTCTGTCAGGGTCCTCAGAGACTGTGACTTGCATTACAACTACTACATTGTGTTTTGGTTCACCTGGGGCTGGCTGCTAAAAATCCTATATATTAGTATGCCAAGGAGGCTTCACCATCATTATCATTAAAAAATTGACTTATGCTTAGGGATTTTTGATCAGCTCAGTTGCCCCCCCCCCCCCAACTACCTGCTGCCTCTGGAAGGGGCTGTGTCACTTCCTAGAGGCAATGTCAGGCCCACTGTTTGCAGGCCACCTCAGCCTTAGCTGGCTTGCTGGAGGAGGAGGTCCTGTCTTCAGCTAATCGATTCACAGACAATGCCTGGAGAGGGGCTGAAGCTTACCACTTCTTCATTCTTGCCCAGAGACAGCTCTATGAGGGCTATGTGGATACTGCTCTGAAAACAGGTGAGCGTGGCCTTTAGATCAGTCCATTGTTTCATCTGTCACAGAGACGGTGTCTGTTTTATTCACAAAAATGGGACTGAAATTTGAAGCATTGGGCTTTTTCTGGAGGCAATTTGTAGGTTTTTTCAAATCATATTTTGTTGTTGATTTTGGTGTTTTACTTGTATGTGTTCAGAATTTTTGGACAGTTTTCTTATTTCTTGCATAATAGTATTCAGGTTTTTTTTTTTTTAACTTTACTATTTCACTTCTGGGAGACTTGTAATACCCCAAATTGTCTATAGTCTTGTCTCTGAGATAAATTATTTTTGCTCTTAGGGAGATTACATTTGCTTTTTTTTAGAAATATATTTTATTTGTTTGTTTTTCCAACTACATGCAACTGCAGTTTTTACCAGTCCCCCCTTTTTTTGGCAAGGTTTTGAGTTCCAATTTTTCCTTCCTTTCCTCTCCCTGAGAGAAGGCAATTTGATATAGCACATTTGCTTTTAAAAGTTCCAGATTGTCATTTTTGTGTATTTGCATTCCTATTCTGTTGTTTTTCTCCCTTATTTCTTGTGTGATTTGCCAACATGGAGTCAAATTTTTTATTCTGCCCATTACTTCTGTGTGCCAGCCACCAATTCTGCTCTCCCAATTCTCCTTTCCCTCCTAATTGATTTAGGGACTGCTTGCTGGGGCTCCATTCTCTCGTGGGGATGCTCAGGGACCTCAGCCTCTTCTGACTAGCAGCATTAAGGAGTCCTCAATGGCTGGACTCCTTTACATGACATGGGGGCATGGGGGCCACCTTTCTCAGTTGCTTTGTCTGCTTGATCTCAAGGTCTTTCACTGAGTTAGTTTCCCTCCTCTTGGGGTTTTTGATCATTTTGATCTTTCCTCTCTTTCTTCCCATAAACAATGAGCCTCAGTATACTTAGCTCATCTGACCTTGGATTCAGTCACAGAATTTGAGCATTGGAAGGGATGTCCCTTGGGCATCTGGTCCAGCCCTTCTCCACCAGGAATCCCCACCTCCTGTGATGAGGAGCTTACTTCCTCCGCAGGCCACCCCTCTCCAATCTGGGATGTCTTTCTGACATCCTGCCTCAATGGGCCTCTGCATGCAGCTTTCCCTATAGTTCCTGGCTCTGCCCTCTGGGGCATCCCTCTTCCATGTAATAATAGTTCTTATGGATTCATGCATACACTTTTGACTCTTGAATGCATTCCTAGGTGCTCAGGACCCCTTTGTGCTCCAGTTTGTCAGAGTCCTTTTGAAATCTGGTGCTTAGAGCTACCCAAGGAGCACCTGTGCAGGCTGGGCTGTCCAGCCTTGCTTTATGCTTGAACATTTGGTCCTTCTTTGTAGAGTCCCTGACCCTTCCATGATCTCACACTGAATTGACATTCTGCTGTTTACAAGGCTCGTTCACCTCATATGCATGTGCTACTGAATCTCTGAAAGCATAAAACTTCACTTTGACTTGAGTTCAGTTGCTTCAGGTGTCTCTGATTCAATTCAGCTCCATATTCTACCATCCCAGGATGGTTGGGAATCTTGAGCCTGTCATTGTCCCTCTCCATCCGGTTTGTGGCTTGCTTCTCTGACTCCTTCCTCTCGGGGTTATTCAAGAAACACTGAATTGAATGGAGTATATTTGTGACCCATGAGGAGGTGGTTTCTCTGGCTGTTTGCTTTTCAGGATGTCTGTCCATTCCTCTTCTTCCATCCAGAGTCAATATGGATAGATCAGGGCTTCTTGCCCCATTCTTGTCAGACTTTCCTTCTTGGTTCCTGGCATTTCTGCTCATGGGGACCCTTTTGCTTTGGCTCCTCATAGACCCTGCAAGGTGAGAGGAACACAGTAAATGACTGTCCTTGTTGCCTTTGGGTAGGTGATGAAACCAGCTCTTTGATTTGCCTCTCTAAGGAGATCCCATGAACGATTGTACTTGGCCTCACCTTCCTCATATTCTGGGTTTCCTTTATGGCAAGAAAGACAATTATTAATATTTTTCTTCCCTCTATTCAGTAACTCTCCATTTGGTGTCCAAAGGGACAAGGGCCACATTTCTGGAATGGCACCATTGTGATCAGTGCTTGTGGGTGGCTTAAGGTGGGTGTGGTCTTTAGACCTCCCCCTCACTGCTCTTATCTTTGGAGAGTTAGATGGCCATGGGACAGGAATGGAAGTAATTTTGAATTCTCCTTTACTTTCTAAAGGGTCAGTTGGCCAAAGAATTGGTTTCCTGGTGGCCCACCCTGGCTGGAATGAGTCTGTTGGCACTTTAGCAGCCAGGGTGAGGGGGCCTCGGATTGCAGTCAGACATAGTGATGCAAAATTGCACGTTCAATACACCATGTTTTCCTTTACTCCAGTAAAAGACTAAGCAGCACAAAGAATGCTGATGGGTGTGTGTGTGTGTGTGTGTGTGTGTGTGACCCCGTGTGTGTGTGTGTGCCCCCATGTGTATAGCCTTCTGGCTGAGTACACCTCCATCCTTTTCATGCACATCTTTAAGGTGTATTTAAGTGATCAGCACAAACCTACGTTTCCCGGCCTCTGTTCCCCCAAGGCCTTTCCCTGGCCCCATGGCAGGGCCACACTTGTAATGACCCACTAAATGTCTGTGTTGGGTTTCTAGCTCTCCATCTGCGGGACTATGAGGACATCATCCCTGCTGTGGAGATCTATTCTCTGCTGGCTCTGTGTGGCTGTGCCAGCCGAGCCTTTGGGACCTGCTCCAAAGCCTTCATTAAGCTGGAGTCCTTGGAGACCCTGACCCCAGAGCAGAAGCAGCAGTATGAGGATCTCGCTCTAGAGATCTTCACCAAACACACCCCGAAGGATAACCGCAAGTCTGAGCTGGACAGTCTCCTGGAGGGGTGAGTGGGACCTTCTCCAGGGGCCTCTTATTATTCTTTTAGACCTTGCCTTCAGAATTCTTCTTCAGTGTTCTCTTGTATTGTTCAGGGGTCCATGGGAAGAGGGGCTCCTTCTAAGTCTCAGAATTGGGGACTGATTTTCTCCTCTCATCCTTGCAGGGGAGAAGGGAAGCTTCCTACTTGTGTGGCGACAGGAAGCCCCATCATGGAGTACCAATTCTGGATGTGTAACGTGTGCAAGCACTGCGTTCTGGCCCAGGAGATAAGCAACTATAACTTCTGTCCCTTGTGCCACAGCTCAGTGGGGTAACAGCTGGCATGGGGCGAGAGGGTACAGTCCCAGGTAGACATATGCACATATGCGCGGACTTCTACACTGATTCGTAAGAGGAAATACACTCTCCTTCCTGAGCCCAGGTGTCTTTCTGTTTTGTTCTGGGAAGATGCATCCAGTCTATATTAGATGATGTCCTGCTTGAAGCATTTGAGTGCAAATGAAGCTTTAATTGTAGCTAAATGGCTAGCTAAACAGCTCTGGGATTACCAGGACTTAGATTGCCTTTCTTGGTCTGGTTCAGTGACTATTCTACAGTTTCAGTGAGGCAAAGGCAGTCTCCCAGAAGGGGCAGGTTACTTCTCCTCTGTTCTCCAGGCTTGTCCTTGGGGGACTGTGTACTCTGGACTGATCACTAGGCTAACAGAGAGGATGACAATCATCTAGGTTATATAAAAAGCCCAAACACAACTTTTTCTCTGTTATGGAGAAAACAAACCAAATCTAGTCATTTATCTGACCTGAATTTGTGTGAAGCCCTGAATTAGGTTCAGCTTGAATTCATGTGCAACATGTTCTTCCTATGTGGGAAGTCTTTCTCCATTCTCTAGGGTGTATTTCTGTCAACCTTAAGGTGGCTCATGTTGTCAATAAAATATCACATAACTTTACTGTCCTTCCAAGTTTTCAATCTTCTGACTTAATTCTTCTGCATATAGTAGATGATGATGGTTTGTCCTTCATTCTTGAAGAAGACATCAGGAAGGTGATGCCATGAGAAGCACATGAATTGGATTTGAGTGCAATGTTGTGCTAAGTCACCAGTCTCACTTTCTCCAGAGCCATCTGGATACAGTGACCAGATCTGGATCAGGTCAACTGAAGATGGCCCTGGAGATGAGGCAATCAAGATTAAATGACTTGTCCAAGATCACACAAGCTAGTAAGTGGCAAGTGTCTGAGGCTGGATTCAAACTCTCATCCTCCTGACTCCAAGGCCAGTGTTCTACTCTGAATGCTACTAACCTATAACTGTAGACCTAGTTTAATTGACTGACCAAAAAAAAGGGGGAGGGGAAAGAGATGTGCTTGGTTGGTTCTTGTCCTTCATTATCAAAGAAGACCAAAATGACATTGCTAGGTATGAGCCAAATGACAGTGTATCCGAGTGTGGCTGATCAGCCCAATACGAGCTCGGGATGCTCTACCACAGGTCAGGCACAAATAGTCCATGTGAACATCTGGGGTGGGTCCTCTAACTTATGTCACGTTTCCTTTGAGCTGCTTCCATTCTGCCTTTGCTCATAGAGCCATGATGAGGGCACACCATGCTGGGCGGTCCTGGGCTTGGGTCTTGCATACTGTACAATCAATTCTAAAGTTCTTCAAGGAGACCTTCAGGGGGGTCTTGGTATTGCTTCTTCTGACCCCCTGGTGAGTGCTTACCCTGTGTGAGTTCTCCATGAAATAATTTTTTTGGCAAGCATCTGGCCATAATGTGTCCAGCCCTTTGTAGTTGCACTGTTGGAATGCTTGGCAGTTTAGCTCAAGAAAGGACTTCAGGGTCTGGGATCTTCTGCCAGAGCCTAAGACAATTTAAGTGGAAGTGACTCAGTTTCCTGACATGGCACTGGTAGGCTGTCCGATGAGGTCGGCACAGAGGCTCTGTAGATCTTCAGCTTTGTGGTCAGTCTAATACTTCTCTCCCACGTTTTCTTTTGGAACCCCCCACATCCTGAGCTAGTCCTGGTAATGTGTCACTTCAGCCTCAGTGTGTTCCTTCCTGAAGAGGGAAATGAACTTGTCCATTTGCCGTCATTGATGGTCGCCCGTGAGGATGGTACGATGCTGGCTGATGGAGCATCTGGGTTTTCTTGGTGTTCACGTCCGTATTCGTGGCATCTCGGCTTCAGAGGTCGCATTGAGTGTGTGAACTAGACCTCATTGGTGAGTGGTGGAAATGCCTACCCCAAGCACGTCAAGTCCCTGGTGCACCGGGTGGAGAACTCATACCGACGGCCCCCGAGCCAGCCGAAGGGGCACCGTGGCTCGCGTAGAGCTTGGATGGGCATCCAAGAGGCCAAGGTCGCGCACTGCCTAGAGCATCCCGCGTTGTGTCCACTGCCTTGCCAGGCTGCATCGGCGGCCGCTGGCAGCGGGGTGGACGACGGGCCAGGTCTGCCCCATTTACATCCTGCAGCGACAGAGGAGAAGCGGCAGGTGTGGCACCGGGGCCGTGGTGACCCCCATGGGGGTCCATTTCTTCCCTAGAAGACGCGGTGGGGCCGCAGCCCCCGGGTGACAGCCGCCCTTTTCAGGGTCCCAGGGCTCCTCCCGAGGCGAGGCAGGAGCCACCTACAAGCGAGGTTCAAGGCGGATTCCGCGCGGGCATCCCGGGGGCATCCGGGGGCATCCCGCGGAGTCCTTCAGCCCTCTGGCGTCCAACACGGGCGGGGCTCTGCGGCCCTCCTCCTCCTCCTCCTCCTCCCCCGTGACCCTGGCCGCGGGGTCAGTGACTCGCCCAGGGTCACACGGCTCCCGCGTGTCAGGGCCTGGGTTCGAACTCCGGGCTCGCGGGGCGTGTGGGGGGGGCGGAGAGGCGCCCTTCCGCGGGCCGGGTCACGTGCCCAGGCCCCGCCCCGCGCCCTAGTGCGCAGGTCTGACATCCGGGGAGCCGCCCGCGGCCGCCCCGTCCCGCCCTCTGGCCGCGCTTCAGCCCCTCCGAGGGGGCAGGAACGCCCGGGAGTCCCGTCGCCGCGTCACGCGAGGAGCCGGGCGCGGGGGGCGCGGGGGGCGCGGGGGGGCGCGGGGGGCGCGGGGGGCGCGGGGGGCGCGGGGGGCGCGGGGGGCGCGGGGGGCGCGGGGGGCGCGGGCTTTCTCGCTTTGGCTTGCCTCACGTGACCCTCCCGGCAGCGACCCTCTCGGGCGTGCCGAGCGCCGATTGGTCGCCCTTCCGATCGGGACGTCGCCTATTGGTCGCCCTCCCGAAGCCGCTCCGCCCCGGCCCGGGGCTGAGGGGTCGGGCGGGGCCGACTCCCGCCTGTAGGGCGCATCGCCCGCCGCATCTCGCGAGACATCCGGGGCTGCGCCCGCCGGCCGCGCCCCGCCCCGGAGAGGGAAGCCTGCGGTCATGGAAGGGCCGCGGCCCCGCGACGGCGACGGGCCCCTGGCCGAGGCTCACGCCCGCTTCCACCGGGGCGAGCACGCCGAGGCCGAGGCGCTCTACTCGGCCTACATTCGCCAGTGCGCCTGCGCGGACGGGGGAGCGAGCGCCGCCCCGTGAGTGTCGCCACGACCGCGCCCTTTGAGGGGGAGGGGCGGGAACGGCGTCGGAGTGACGTCATCTCGGCTTCGGCGAGCGCCTGGGACACTGAGGCCCGGGGGCGGGGGGCCTGGTCACGTGCCCGGGCCCCCCTCCCGCCCCCGCCCCTTGTGTCTGCCCTCTGCCCGTCCGGGGGCCCGGTGACGTCATCGCCACGGGCCGCCGCGCCCACGTGACCGGAACCAGTGGGGCGCGGGCGGGGGGCGGGACCCTGGGGGGGGCTGCAGGGAGGGGCCCCCCTCCCCCCTGCGAGGTCCGGGCCTGGTGGGGGCGGGGCACAGCCTGACCTTGACCGCGCCGCCCGCAGGCCGGGCCGCCCCGAGGACCTGGCCGCGGCCTACAACAACCGGGGCCAGATCCGGTACCTGCGCGTGGACTTCCCCGAGGCCGTGGCCGACTACACGGCCGCCATCCGCGCCCTGCCGCGCTTCGAGGTGCCCTACTACAACCGCGGCCTGGTGCTGTACCGCCTGGGTGAGGTGCCCCCGCCCCGCCCCGCTGCCCCGCCCCGGTGCCCCCGCCCCGGAGCCCCGCCCCGCTGGTGCCCCGCCCCGGTGCCCCGCCCCGCCCCGGTGCCCCGCCCCGGTGCCCCGCCCCGGTGCCCCGCCCCGGTGCCCCGCCCCGGTGCCCCGCCCCGGTGCCCCGCCCCGGTGCCCCGCCCCGGTGCCCCGCCCCGGTGCCCCGCCCCGGTGCCCCGCCCCGGTGCCCCGCCCCGGTGCCCCGCCCCGGTGCCCCGCCCCGGTGCCCCGCCCCGGTGCCCCGCCCCGGTGCCCCGCCCCGGTGCCCCGCCCCGGTGCCCCGCCCGGTGCCCCGCCCCGGTGCCCCGCCCCGGTGCCCCGCCCCGGTGCCCCGCCCCGGTGCCCCGCCCCGCCCCGGTGCCCCGCCCCGGTGCCCCGCCCCGGTGCCCCGCCCCGCCCCGCCGATGCCCCGCCCCGCCCCGGTGCCCCACCCCGCCCCGGTGCCCCGCCCCGGTGCCCGGTGCCCGGCCCTCGGCCGTGTCCGTGAGTAGGGGTGAGAGCAGAGCCCGCCAAAGGGGCGCGCTCGGGCGTGCGGGCCGCCTCAAAGCCGGGGCACAGGGGCCGGGGGCCGGGCACGACCAGCTCCCTGGCAGGGGCTGCACTTGGGCCCGGGGCCCCTGGGGCCCCTGGGGCCCGAGGAATCTTTCCGAGCAAGTGTCCAAGGCTTGGTAGTGTCGGTGTCGGCATTTACAGGATAAAAAGTGGGGTAAAGGGGCAGTCGCTTGTCCCTTCTCTTCATGCGGGCCGGTTTCATCAAAGGCGGGTTAAAGGGCTGTGCATGCTCCAGGTTTTTTTCCTTTGCTTTTTACATTTTGAATCCCGGTCAGCCGATGACCTACCAAGAGCCAGCCCCTTGATCCTTTGAAGAAGGTACGGAGGGCATCCTTCCTTCCAATGGCATTTTTAAGACAATGCATTTTCTTGATGGAAAAATTAAAAAGCAAAACAAAAACCTAACAGATAGAAGAGCAAAAAAACACGTATTGAAACTGGGTTGTAGGAGAGATTTAAAATGCTTCCTGATTTTCTCATCAACTTGTGTTGCAGGACAATTTGACGAAGCTTTAGAAGATTTCCAGAAAGTTTTAAACTTGAATCCTGCTTTTCAAGATGCTATGCTGAGTTTAAAACAGACTATTTTGGACAAAGAAGAGAAACAAAGAAGAAATTATTAAAAATTCTACTGTGACTGAAACTTGACAGATTTTTCTCACCTGAAAACGTTGATTTTTTTGTTAGTGACTAAAGCAGAAGAATCCTTGGAGCTATTTTCATTCCCATGTCAGATACAAAGACACTTGATAAATAGATGGGAGCAAGGATGGGCCCGTGACCCAAGCCTTTGGGTGATTTTCAGGGCCACCAAAAACATAATCATTTTTGGTGCTAGTGTTGAAGGATGATTTTTAAATGTTCAAAGATTTGAATTGGTAAAAATGTTTATTGTTGTAGTTGAGATTTACAGATGTATGCAGTTTGTCTCTGTAATAGGTCTGTCATACAAAAATAATTATACAAAGAATTCTCAAAGACATAGATGTATGAAATCATACATAGATTCTTTTCATGCTTCTTGTTCAGAAAGCCAACAGAAACAAGGGGGCAGTCACCCACCCAGAGCTTCTGTGGAACTACAAACACTGCAAAATTCCTGCTAGAAGACAAATTTTTCTGGGAAAAAATAGTAGTGATACGTTAATAGAAAATAAACTTAAAAATATAGTCTCCTGGTGGTCTGACTCCATTCTGGAAAGAATTTGTGTTTTCCTGAAAACAGGTTGGGTGAATTTGTGGTGGGCATTTAAAGGAAAGACTAAAGCAGAGCTTATTAATGTGGGATCCTTGAGTACGTGGGTTTTTAATTTGTATAAGGCAATGGAGTTAAGTGACTTGCCCAAGGTCACACAGCTAAGTCATTATTAGGTGTCTGAGGTTGGGTTTGAACTTAGGTCAGTGCTCTATCCACTGTGCCACCTAGCTGCCCCCAAGTTTATGATTTTTTAAAAAAATATTTAAATGCTAATTTTAATGACAGGTTTCCTTTATCTCATGAATTAAAAAAGGGGGGTTCTAAGAAGGGGTCTCAGACCTTTACCAGATTGTTACAGGGTCCATCCCACAACCAAAGCCCTCCTCATCTGGTGTTTTGGGTTGTTTGATGCTTTTCTATCTACATCATCCTCAGAATGACAAAAACTACTTTTTGATTATTCAGTGGAAACCTTGGCACCTTCCCAAGCAATGGAGAGCCTTTGAAGACCTGGTGGGGGTCACAACCTGTGTGCCCCTGCCCGCTGATCTCCATTGTCTGGTGGTGAAAGAGGGAGAGATGAAGGGAGAAGTTGGAGAGGTTTGCTGTGTGTGCTTCAAGCCCCAGAGGGGAGAGAGCAACCAACAGGCCAGCCCCCTTAGGCACAATGACCATCCTTCACGTGGGAAGCTCTCTGAGCGAGTGACCTCATGAGGGGGAGACAGCAGTGGCCTCAGTTGTGGTTCTCATGAAATGCCTGGCAAAGTCAGTGGAGAGCTCTGGCACAGGTGTGTGTGAGGAAGAGGAAATTAAGTTTGATGGTCTACAAAGCTGCATTTGGGTGTGGGTATTTTTAGAAGTATTCATTTTTCCAGCATGATGTCTTTCCAGGTTTTAAGTTGGGGGAAAACATTGTAAGTTGCATTTGGAGTTTAGGAAAAAACCCACTTGAACTTTTTATTTCTTTCAAATATCATTTATTTTAGCTCTTAGACCTTGGGAGAGCTTCAAGTCCCTGCCACACATCAAAACTGACCCTTCAATAGCCTGGCTTCTTTGTCTTTAGGGTTTAAAAGCAAAGTGTTAGGCTGCTGCTGGTGGACTTTGCCTCAAGTTTCCAGAGAGAAATGCTGGAAGCTTTGTTTAAATGAGCCCTTCCCACTGTGGGTTGGCCCTTACTGGACACAGGAAAGGACATTTAGCTTTCTCTTTTATTTCTCAAATCTTGAACCCTCACCATCGCCAGTTCTGGTGTTAATGGATTGACTTCACATTTTGGTTATAAAGGGACAGGATATGGGAAGTATCTCTTGTTGGAACACCAGAAAAGAGGTTTAAAAATCACAAGATTTTTTATGTAATTCTTGAGGGAGAGAAGCAAATAGCAATTTCAGCCGTACCAGGGCTGAGCTGTTGGACACCCCTTCCCGGGACCCAAAGTTAGGGAGGACTTGGGCCGAAGGGAGCCTGTCAGTCAAGCCTGGCAGGAGCTGCCTGGCTCGTCGTGCCCACAGCACCCACCCTCCATTGGCAGATTTCGTTCTATGCCTGAACAAAAGTCGCTTCACATTGTTTCACCCCAGGACAGCTGACTATTAAATCCAGAGACAGCCAAAGCTGCTGGCCTGGGGGAACTGGACCTAAAACAAGGGACTTGCACTGGAACTTCTTTATTGTTCAAGGGTTGCCTTGTGGCCTGTATCCTTCCTGTCCATGGTCAGACCAGAAGTGGTGCTGGGCAGGTCAGATGCAGGGCATCTGCCAGGAGCTCATCTCGGGGCCAGCACGAGACAGGTGGGTTTGA
Source organism: Macrotis lagotis (assembly GCF_037893015.1). NCBI lineage: Eukaryota > Metazoa > Chordata > Mammalia > Peramelemorphia > Peramelidae > Macrotis > Macrotis lagotis. The sequence continues at coordinate 3,312,927 of NC_133658.1, forward strand.
ATTTGTGGTCAGCCCTTCTTCTCTTGTCCACTAAGGCAGCTGGAGAAAGCTGAGTCCAACAAAATCACCCCTTCCCTCAGCCTGTCTCTCATGAGGTCAGAGTGATAACCCCACAATTATGGATGAGGAAAGGGAGCCTAGAAATGCTAGGCGATCTGGCAAGGGTCTGAGTCAGGACCCATGGGGCCTCAAGTTACCTTGTTCCATTTTGCACATGAGAAAACCAAGGCAGATGGAGCTTAAGTGTGTCACCTGGGGTCACGCAGAATAAGTAGTACAGCTCCACATCCTGTGATTTCTTCAGGGTAGAGAGCTGCTTAGGTGTGGAGAGTCATATGGCCAGGATGTGTCAAAGGCAGGACTCTGAGGTCAGCCCTTTGTCCACTCTCAGGAATAGCAATGACCAGCTGACAGCAGCATACAGGGTCTCCCAAAAGTCTTAGGTCAAAATGAAGATTCAGTAGCTTTAAAATTTGTAAAACATATTTGATCTCATTTTATAATATTTAGACCTCCAAGGCATCAAGTGCACTGTAGATCTGGAGAGACCCCACTCTAGGAACCCAGACAAGGCCATCCACTTGAGTTCAAGGAGAGGTGGTTTTGCTGCTCCCCCCCCCCAGCCCAGGTCTGACCCCTCCTTCCTAAATCAACCCCTTGAGAACTTGCAGGTGACTCCCAAAAGTTCGTGTGTTCTTTAGTATACACTTTGGCTTTGGCCAGCTGGGGCTGAGGCTCAGGTCTGCAGCCTCCCCATCATTGCCCTTCATTCCCTTTTGGGGCTCAGTCATATAGACCTTGTGGTCCCCTAACACCTCCCAAGGTTTGTTTCCAAACTCCTGCCTAGCCCTGCCTGCCCATGGGAAGTTTATTGTCTTCAGTGGAGAGACTGTATATCATCAAAATAAATTTCTGTTTATTAGAGTCCACCCAGTTCTCCAGCCTGGTGAGAGGTGACCTCTGTGAGCTGGGACTTTAGAACCCCTTCTCCACCCCCCATCTATCTTCATTTACACAGAGGTTTCATGGTGTACCCATGGTCATGTGGCTCGAGAGCATCATCAGGATCAACTGCTGAAAACCCAGGAGCTCCATCAGCCAGCACCTCCCTATCCAGATGTGGAACCATCGATGACAGCAGATGGAGAAGCTGTGAGCACTGTGGACAAGTTCATTCCCCTTGGCAGGGTCCTTTCTGGGGAGGTCCACATTGACACTGAGGTTGATACTCACATTGCCAGAACTAACTCGTTGTGTGGAAGACTCCAAAAGAAAGCATGGGAGAGGAGAGGCATTAGACTGACCACCAGACTGAAGGTCTACAGAGCCGTTGTGCCGACCTCATTGCTCTCTGCCTGTGAGACCTGGACAGTCTACGAGTGCTAGGCCAGGAAACTGGATCACTGCCATTTCATTTGTCTTAGGAAGATTCTGGAGATCCCCTGGCAGGAGGAGATCCCAGACACTGAGGTCCTTAATCAAGCTAAACCGCCGGGCATTCCAACAATGCTGCAGAGAGTGCATCCAGATTGTTCAAATGCCAGACAGACGCTTGCCAAAAACACTTCCATGGAGAACTCCCACAGGGCAGGCGCTCACAAGGGGGCAGAAGTGATAGAGACACCCTGAAGGTCTTGAAGAACTTTAGAATTGATTGTACAGCATGGGAGAGCCAGGCCCAGGACCGCCCAGCATGGCATGCCCTCATCATGGCCCTATGAGCAAGGCAGAATGGAAGCAGCTCAAAGGAAACGTGACATAGGTAGGCTTAGAGGACCCTCCCCCCCCCGCCAGGGGTTCCCGTGGACTATTTGTGCCTGACTTGTGGTAGCACTGATCAGCCACAGTTGGACACACTGTCATTTGTCTCAAACATAGTGATGTCATATTGGTCTTCCATAACGCAGGATAGGAACCAGCCAACCGGTAAGAGTCATAACCAGTTTTGATCCTGGAGAATGGAAAATGAAACACATTTCACCAAAAGTCAGGGCACTGATCGGTCTTTCAGCCAGCACTGACCTGTCACTCCTGTGTTCTGGGCAAGGTGGGTGGGAGATAAGTCCTGAGAACAAAGTAGGGGAGTGGGGGTTGAGTCATAGTGTCAGGTGAAATCACTGCTTTTAGACCTGATTTTTTTTTTCTTATAAGAATTTAGCCTAGGGACTTGGAATATCCAGTAATGACTAATATTGAAACAAAGGCACCCAAAAGTCTTAGGTTTTTTAAAAAAGGTTATGCAGTGGCCTATGGCTGCCTGCTCCCTCATGCCTCCCTCCTCTTCTGGCTCCTCAGCTAGTCTTCACTTACCCAAACCTGCAGGCTTTCAGGGAATTCTTCAGTAGACTTGTCAAGCAGAGTTCTTGATCTCATCCCTGCCTGGGGCAGAGGACCGACCTCCCCTCCCTCCTCTCACGTCCGCAGGCCTCTCCTTCTTTCTCTGGCCTTGGCCTGACCTGAGCTCGGGCCTTGGCATCCTCCTCCACCTGTGACCAACACCTTCTCTCAGAGTGCATATCCCAGAGGAGGCGACTGATGGCTTCTGCTAGGGGAGTCTGTTGCCTCACCCTGGACTCTCCACATCAAGGCAGCTGCATGCCTGCTCCGGAGAACTGGCCTCTAGTCCGCCTCAGCCTGGCAGTGACCGTGTCTGTCTGGTCAAGGACCAGCAGAGTCTCATCAGTCATCCATCAATAAGCATTGATTAAGCACCTTAATGCTTAAAGTCACATCACCTCTGTCTCAAGTTCTTCACCTGTGAGATGGGGAGCCAGCCAGGGTGGATGTTCTCATCCACTTTGCTTCTGTGTGGATGACCAGGCTGAGGTGGGGGGCATGCTAGGCATCTCGGGGAGGGTTGCCGGTTCCCATCTGATCTCCCCTTTTGAGGAACTTAGGGATAAAAGTGCTTTCCAAAGACCTTTACCCTTGATATTTATTTATAACTTCATCAGATCCATGGGTCTCATTTTTAATTAAAACAGAAGGAAAAAAAATCTCAGCTCCTAAGGAAACTTCCTCCCACTTTCAGAGTGGGTGACTTCATCCAGAGAGGCGATTGAAGTCCCCTCACACCTTAGCCCACATCCTGGGTGGTTTCCTTGGCCCAGTTCCGTTGTCCTCCTGGGGGTCCCAGCCTGACCTCAGAAGGCTGGGCAGGGCCAGTGAGCACCTGGGAGGGGAGGGGGGCCAGAGCCCAAAGAGGAGACCTTAACTCAGGGTAGGGACCACCTTCACAAGGCATCCAGACTGACCCTCCTCTTTCCCAGTGAGCAGAGGATGAGGGGTGACCTCTGGGTGCTCAGCATAGACAGCATCTGGGGAAGGACCAGAGTCCATAACAGAACTGGATACCTGGTAGCTATTTTCAACTTAGAGGTTGTTGCATGGAATACTATCACGAATACTAATTTTAACTATCATTTTTGTCACTTTAAGGTTTGCAGATTCCTTCACAAATCTCCTTTAATCCTCCCCATCTCATAGGTGAAGAACTTGAGACAGGTTATGTGACTTGCCCAGGGCCACACAGCCAGTAAATGTCTGAGGCAGGATTTGAATTCAGGTCTTCCCAGCTGCTAATCTGGCACCCTGCATTGTGCTGCCTTCATTCATTTGTCTGGCTGGGCTTGGGACAGTAGAATGAGGAACAATGGACGGAAGGGCGAAGGCGAAGATCATTTGTCAAGATCATTTCCCGGCTTGTGCCCACGAGAGCCACTCACGCATGCCACCTGGCGGGAGCTGCGTACGGACAGTGGATCAGCCCTCAACAGGTTGCGAGTGAGGTGGCCCCAGAGCCCAGGAGGTTCCTCCAGCTTTGGGAGCCTGGGAGCATCGGAGCAGCTGAAGGGCTTGTGGAGGGGGCATCTCGCCTCCTCTGTGGGAACCCACTGGGACCCTTTATATCTCCCCAAGGCAGGGGACCCCATGTCTGCCTGGCTCCCACCTTGTTGCCCTCTCTTCCTCACTACTGTGTTCAAGGATGCTTGTGATCCCAGGGTGTGACGGGGGGGTGCAGGGGCGTATGGGGGGCTGGGGCACAGTCCCTGCCTGTGCACCTCCAGGACAAACCCCACAGACCTCTGTGATACTAGCACCATAGTTTTAGGGGGCCATGGAGCTTGCCAAGCCCTGGTGGAAGCATGACACTTGAGCCCCCCCTGCAAAGTAGATACCACAGATCAATCGGCCCCTTGAGGCTGAGGAGGCAGCCGACTTGCTTCAGTCAGGGGCCACGGTCAGCCCACTTTCACCTCAGTGTGGCCGGGGCAGACACTTGGAACCTGATGTCATCTGAACTAGGACCCCCCCAACAGAAGGCCACTTGTGACAACATGGATAAAGACCAGGTGGGCCTTGGGACCACCCCCCAGCTGCCTCATGCGTGGCAGGGCTGCGCAGACCCTGGGGACGGTCAGGGCTCTGGAGAGGCTCTGTTCTGGCCCGCTGGGTCTGGGGTGTCTCTCCTGAAACACTTAAAGGGCCAACCAACAGAAACCGCTGCACAGAAAAACTTTCTAAAAACCCCTTTTCAGTAGCTGGAGGGTGGGGAATAGGACAAGAAAAGATTTTCACTGGAAGAAAGAATGGTGGAATAAAGGTGGTGCACGAAGAGTCTACCCGTCCTCTGGGCTGCCACCTCCCTCTCACGCCTGGCACCAGCTGCCTGGGCTGGAACCACAGCTTCCCACACCTCCCTCCCCAGGGCCCCGTGTGGACACCCAGCACATCTGCACTTGATCTGCATTATTTTTCCTTAAAACGCTCTCCCCACTTCTGTTGCCCCACCTCCAGCTTCAAGCAGCTTTGGTCTCCCTAGGGACAGGCTGGCCTATAAGGGTTGGGGTGTCCGACCCCCTGCATCCTGGGGAGCACTGCCAATGCTGTTCTTCACTGCCATTTACAGAACTCCCCCTCCCATCCCTTCACCTGAAGGTCTTGTCCATCTAGGGTGTGTGTGCGTGTGCATGTGCGTGTGCATGTGTGTGTGTGTGTGTGCGTGTGTGTGTGTGCGGAGGGGGGCAGAAGGTGCAGGAAGGGTCCGAGGCACTGACTGTTGGGAAGCTGGGTCCCATGGACCCTGTGGAGCAGGGGCCTTGGTCTAAGGGGGATGGAAGGGTTAGAAAGCTGCCAGGTCCTAGGGTCCTCAGGGGCCAAGGCCACCCTTTGACAGAGGAGGACATTGGTGAGTGGGAAGGGAATAGCCTCAGGGTCAACCTGGGGCCTCTGGCCTAAGTGCTTTTCCCCACCCCTGCCCCATCTCTCAGGTTCATATCAAGGGACCCCACTGCCCCAGAGTGGGAAACAGCTTCACTTACTATGGTATATAGGGAACCCCCTCTACTCATTCCCTTGTGTCCCAGGGGCCCAGAGAAGGGAAGAACCGGCTCCTGCCCCCCCCCCATCATCTGGCTGTCTCCCCAGGACAGCCCAGCAGTCATGGACTGGATGGGGACTCGGTGCCAGGAGGGAAGGAAAGGGCCCCAACCCTTAGGTTATAGGAAGTGGAGCCTGCCATGTTCCTTTTAAGAATGGGGAGAGGGGAGGAGGGGAGCACTAGCTCTGACCCCAAAGGACAGCCACCCTTGGTCTTGGCCTTGATGTCGACCTCTGCTTGCCCATGCTCTCTTCATCGGTAGAAGTGACTTAGCCAGGGTCACACAGACAACGTGACAGCGAGGATCAGATCTATCGTTTGCCCCAGCCCCCTCTGGTTCTTCTTACTCTGGAGCAAATTGCCCCAAGACGGACAAGCTGATGCTGGTCTGGATGCACTGCCCACCTGCCACTGAAGGGCAAGCTTGTCCCAGGCTTCTCACCTGCTGTCCTTGGACACTGGCAGCTTGGGCGGTCCAATCCCTGCCCACCTCCCATGAGGGCACCAAGGCCGCCTTTGCCTCCATCACCATCTACCGACTGAGGGAAGTGGTGTGCTCTCACCGCAAGGGGCAGCCCCTGGGACCGGAGGTGCAGACGTCTGGGAAAGCAGTGCCAACACACCTGGCTTACAAAGGCTTTATTTGTTCCCCACCTGTCCTTGTCTTTCTATATGTCCTCCCTCTGGGGAGGCCAAGGAAGACCAGTGCCATGGCCAGGCTTCCCAGAGCCAGCCAGGGCCAAGCCTGGGAGAAGCAGCTTTTCCCTGGAAGAAAAGGACAGCCTTGTTTCTCCCAGCCCCTAGTCTCTGCTTAAGCCCTCCCAGACATGGGGCATCACCTAGGGCCTGCAGCCCACCCCCCCGCTCCCTCCCCAGCAGGGCCCTTCCTGGTCAGCTTCCCTGCCTCTGGCAGGGCCCCTGACCCCAGCCTGGGCAAGACCACTCTTCTAAACCCTGGGAAGAAAGGCAGAATGCCATAGAACGATGTCAAATCATGGACCCCTTCTTTTAGGGAGCCAAGCTGCTGGCGGCCCCTGCGCATGAGGCCTGACAGTGGACACCCCCAAACCCAGAACAAGCTTTTGGGGATCTCGCCAGTGCTCACCTTCCCCAGCAGGAACCTCGAGCAGGATGGGACCCACAGCCGCGTAGCCTCGGTCAGAAGGCTCATCTGAAAGGTCAAGGACAGTTTAGAGAGGTCATTGCTCCCCGCACTTGTGGGGTTTAAAGCAAAGGGGTTAAGTTGTCCCCCATTTTTTTCTTTTTTAGTTTTAAAAAAAATTTTTTTTTAGGTTTTTGCAAGGCAAATGGGGTTAAGTGGCTTGCCCAAGGCCACACGGCTAGGTACTTATTAAGTGCCTGAGGTCAGATTTGAACTCAGGTAGTCCTGGCTCCAGGGTTGGTGCTCTATCCACTGAACCACCTAGCCGCCCTGTCCCCATTTTGCACTCTCACTGCAAGGGGTTCCAAATTGTGACTTGCCCAAGGAGACACATCTGGGGTGGGAGGGTAGAAGGAGAAAGGACACAATTGCTCAGGGAGAGATGGGGCCTGACCCTGTGATCTTCTTGGCACGAGAGAAACCTCCTTCTGTGCAGGCTGGCACCTTCCCTGCCACTTACAGTATCAGAGCTGACTGGAGCAGGGTCGTAGGCAGGGTCTGAGCAGGCCGGCTCCCTGTCCTTTGGATCATACTGCCCCTCTGGACTCCCAAGCTGCCCATTGGCCCATGTTGTACAGGGGCTCCGAGTTTCCCCAAGGTGGTCACTTACCCGCTTCCTGCTGTCCAGGAGAACACTGGCCTCCACAAGGAGGCTGGTGGCAGCGAGCTTCCCCAGTGTGCACCAGGGTCAGGCAGTGGAGATACACCTGCAAGACAGATAGATGCAGAGGTGGCCTCAACCCCAGACCTCCAAGGGAGATGCGGGGAGCCCCAGCACCTCTTCTGAAGTGCACCACAGTGTGGGTCCTCAGCCTCCATTGGTTCCAGCTAGGCCTCACTTTGAGGGGCCCAAGGGGCAGCAGGTGCCAGAGTCTGACTCCAAACCCAGCCCTTCCCCTCCCCTGCAACCCCAAAGTCTCCCCTCTATTTCTGTGGCCAAATAGAAATCTTCTGTAGTTCCCTGGTGTCTAATCTGCTGGACCTGGGAGTGGGGAAGGCTCGAGTTAGAATCCCTGCCTCAGACACAGACTAGCTATGTGACTTTGGATGAGTCTCTGTGCTTCAGTTTCCTCATCTGCAAAAATAGGGTTTTTGTGAATACCAAATAGCCTATAGAGAGTGCTTTAACATACATATCTGGTGCCTGACATTGGCATTCAGAGCCTGCACTGGCCTTGCTCCCCAACAGGTTGTTGGCGTTGCTGTTGGTTCTTTGTTCTTGAAGAGGACCATGACATTGGGAAGGTGCTGATGTGATGAAATTGTGTGTATTGGATAGAAGTGAGGCAGGATGGCGAGAACTGGAAAGGAGTAGGTGCCCAGCCTGGTGCACTCGCCGGCCTCATTCCCAGATGTCCACTATTCTCCTAGCAGAGAAGCTTTCCGCGTTCTCCGCTGTGAGGCTCGTCATCACCACTGGCTTTAATTGATGGAAAGGTTTCCTGAGCCTGTCTACTTGATATGGGGGTGGTACATATGGTGCATATGCTACCCCTCTGGACGTGGTCGAAGGCTATGCTCAGGGCTTGGGGTCCTGTCTTCTGTCCTCCAGGAGCTTAGCCTTCAATGGGAGGGTATAGAGGGAAAAAGGAATAGGAATGGCAACATCCTAACATTAGCATTACGATGCCCTTTTAGATACGTAAGAGCTTCATGCGCAAGCTCATAGGAGCCCCTGCAACCCTGAGAGGTGAGGGGAGTATTGTTCCCCTGGAAGCAGAGGGACTTATTTGTGGTCACACAGCTATCTGGGTCAGTATTTGAACTCAGCTCTTCCCAGCAGCTCTCTGCACTGTACCTCCTTGCTGGCTTGCCATCTGTCCACCTCATAATAGGCTGGTCTGGATTCCTTAAGCCACCCAATCCTGAAGGAGTGGTCCCTTTCTTGTGAGGTGCCAAGGCCATGTGAGCCTGGCACCAGGAGACACTGGGAAGTGTTGGAAGCTGGGGCCTCCATGACTTTGTCCATGCTCACCTGTCCAGGTGCAGGCATCACTTGTCTCACCATCAGCCTCTTGGCCAGCCGAGGACACCTGAGCCGTTGGCTCTATTTGACAGGGCAGAACTCTGCTGTGACCTTGCTGGTCTTTTCTCCACATCTGGGAAAGGAAGCTGATGAACTGAATGGGCATATATACCCCAGATATACCTGGGACAGGTGGAGCTCCCCCCCACATCGTTCTCCTTGTCTAGTGACTCAGACAATTGTAGGAACATCTGGAACCAGATTCAAGTTTGACACCAGCAAAACCCCTCCCTGCAGGAACTGTCCCAGTGTGGGGTGGGCAGCCCAAAGAAGAAGTGCGCTTCCCATCTCTGAAGGGGTTTGCACAGAGTCCGGCTAGCTCCCTGTTGGCCATGTTGTACAAGGGCATTTTATTCAAGTAGACTTGGATCCTTTGGTCTCCAAGCCCCTTCCAACCCTGAAGTGGAGTCTTTCAAAGATTAGGAGATGCAGGTAAGGCAGAGGCTGATCCTAGTTCATAATAAAGGAAACTGAGGTTCAAAACAAATTCTACAGGAAGCCTGAGTAGGGCATGGGGATTCAATACCCCCTGAAGTTTAGGTAGAGATAGGCTGGGGGACCCCCCCTACTTCCTCTAAGATTGCTGTGTGGGAAGAAGCTGGTGAGTATGAGTGTGTGCAAGTGTGCAAGAGAAGCTGCATAAATTCATGTGAGCTTGTAGGTTAAGGTCAGTGAGTAGGTCTGAAGCTGCTGGTTGGAGGTGGTCACCTCCATGGCCTCTGTCCTCAGAGAGTGTCGGGATAATGAACTGGAAGGCTCCCCCTACCCCAGGGCTGGGCCAAGGCTTGCCTGTTGACTACCACATTCTGCTGAGGCTGTCCATCAAATGCTGGAGACCCTGACATCCAACACTTGTCTAGGATGAGCTCCATGGAGGTGTCCTCATAGGTCATCAGTTCCACCTCAAAGAAGAGGGGCTCGGACACCTGTTTGCTGGCAATGATGTCTCCCTTGTAGAATTCTGAGAAAGTGTGATCTTAGAGAAAGAGAGAGCTGGGGACTGGGAGCTGAAAAGGAGGCTTCTCCCCTTCCCTCTCCAATTCCTCCCCCCCCCCCATTTTGCAGATCCACAAATAGACTCAGAAGGAAAGTATCAAACAGGGAGTAAATGAGAGCTAGATTTGAACCCAGGCCCTGCCTCCCATAGCACAGTCTTACCTTTAGATACCCTTGATTGTATCTCCAGTGTTTGCCTGGCTTGCCTGGGCCCTACAGGGAGATAGGGAGAGAGGGTTGCCATTCCAGGACAGATGCAGTCATGAGAAGGTGACCCTTCCTCACCATCACCCACCTCTCACGTGAGCCTGCTGTACCATCGTCCCATCACCACAGGTGAGAAGGGGCTGACTCCGAGGCTGGCTGTCCAGTTTCATCCCCTGGGTCAGGGACTCCTTGGTCTGGTAGTGGCAGAGCAGTGTTAGTCTGAAACAGGAAGGGAGAGGCCCTTGGGGTCATCGTGCACCCTACTGGTCTCCCCACTTCTGGGGCCATCTCAGGTTGGACCAGAGTTGGCCCTGGTCACCACTCTGCTTCCCTCCACAAGAGATGGAGGATGAAAAGAGTCTGGCAGTCGGGAACCTGAGCTTTCAGAGCTTCTGTCCTTCTTTCTGTCCCCCACTTTGGGACTTGATCTACACTAGACCTGGAGAAACCATTGCTGACCATCTGATGATGTCCTCAATCTCTCCATCAAGCCCTTTTGTCTTAAGTAACTCCTTGCTTGGGCTAAGCTAGAGAAGCCAGAAGTGTGAAAAAAGATGGGTCTTCTCAAGTGATGGGTTACAGCAATCAGATTAAGGATTTGTATCATCCATGACAATGAAAATGGTAGCAGCTGGTTCTCTTTTGAAGATGGATCCAAGGGATCATGAAGTGGTTTGGTCATGAGTATCCCTTTTGTGACCTATAGCTTAGTGTGCACAGAGAGAGGCCCAAACCTGATCCAGGAGGGTGGCTCCTACCTGTACTCTGGGTCTCTGGTGATGGTGGGTACATCTCCTAGGCGAAGGGCCTCTCTCTCTTAGGTAATCTCATTTTCATAGACAAGATGGTCACCTTCAATCTAAAGAAACAAAGTTCGCTTAAGGAAGTGCCAGATAGGGAAGCACCTTTAGAGGTCAAATCTAATTTCCTTATTTGAGGTCTGGGGAAACCAAAGCCCAAAGTGGCCAACCTAGGGTCCAACTTTAGTTCAAAGCTCTTTCTATTGCATTATACCAAAAGTAAGGGGGTCAAAATGGAGGGGCCATGGGGTGGGAAGGATGGCAGAACCATCAACTTTACCCTCACAGAGGTCCCACAGTTGGTGATGTGAAATCAGAAAAAGCACCGGTCTTGGCTAGATTCTCTAGGTTTGCAAGTACGGTCTTTGAGTGTGGCCTTGCCCATGTCAATAGAAGGGTCTATCTTCATGAGGGCAGACACAGCTATGGTCCTGTTGGGAAAACACACTAAAGATAAGCTGAGAATTATCCTTTTATGTCCCTACCTAGGTTCATGGCTGGTTAATGTGCTTATATCTGGAGAACCTGCCTGTCAGGATTGACCCTAATTTCTGTTGCATCCTGTGATGGAGCTGGCTTCCCCCTGCTCTTCAACCTCTGCCCACCTAGATCTTCCCTAGATTTACATTTTGGGCCCAGATGTACAAGCAGTGATGAGACTTTGAAAGAACCTTGCTGACCCAGCACTGCATTTGAGGGTTGGGGCCAACATTAAATTGGTTCATGGTCTTTTACCACGTAACCCTCAGAATCCTTGGAGACAAGTTCTCCTAGAGCTTGGTCAAGTAGCTAATGATTTAGCTACAAAAGGGTTCCTACCCATGGTTGAGAGGAAAATGGACTAGATTTCAAAATTCCAGAACCAAGATGGCCCTGGAAGGGAAGAGAAGTGGGACCTGAATTGGTTGTCTGTCTAGGGGAACTCTAAAGGATGAATCTAGCTTGGTGCTTGGAGAAGAAAGCATGATGGGCCCAAGCCTTACCTACTTACCAATGAAATCTGAAGACACTTGGTAGTCACAATTAACCGAGAAGATATCCAAGGTCTCCAATGTTTCTGCTTTCTTCAGAGCTACATCAAGCCTTGCTTGGACTCTCTGGAGAGAGATATCCTGAAAGTCCCATGAAAGGTAGTCATATTAGAGTCTTTAATGGGGAGGGTGAAGGGCAAGCAAGGTGACCTGGTCCTGTGACTGCATGGCTGAGGATGATGGGGGAGCAGAGGTGACTTCCTAGGATAACTGCACCAGCTGGCCAACCCCTTCTGAGCTCTGAGCACTAAGCTCCAGGGATGTTGGGTTCCTAGGTTCCTCCTCACTCATCTAGTCCAGTCTATACCTGAAAAAGAATTCTCTCTATAGCATCTGACAAGTTGGTATCCAGATACTCCTGGAAGGAGAGCTTGTCCCCTTCCAAGATTGCCTGCTGTACTTCTCAACCAGTTCCCTTTATACCTTGATTGTCCTCCCTGCATCTCCTTCCCATTTTTCCTTAGTTCTTTCTTCTGAGGCCAAGCAGAAGGAGCCTAATCTTTTCTATAGGACAAAGCCCTTTCCACATCTGAAGATAACCAGCCTCCCACAACTCTTCTCTTGTTCCTTCAACTAATCCTCACATAGATTGAGCCCAAAGCCACTTGGTACCCTGCCTTCCCAGAGGCCCTTGAGTCCTTCTAAAAATGGGATATCCAGTATCCAATGGTGACTGTTCAAGGCAGCCAAGACAAGACATCTGCCTCATGCCCGCTTCTTGGGGCTCTGGCTTCTCAGTGCAACCTAGGACCCAGGTTCACTTTGTCAGACCATGGCGCCCTCTAAAGTCTGAAATCTTTTCCAGACTCACTGCTGTCTAGTGTTATCTGTGCCATCCTGTATGTGGGAAGTAAATGGCTCACTTAGCCCAATGAAGTTTCACCTTTCTTGATTTGGCCCAAGATTCTAGTTTATTAAGAATTTTCTTTTCCTTTTTTAAAAAAATAAGTCAGTGTTTGATAGTTGGCTTTTCAAGCTTTGAATCCCCTGCAGAGTTGTTTAACTTGTGATCTATACATTTCTTTAAATCTTTGAGAAAAATCAGGAAATACCATGGCTCTTGGGGAGGGGGCTAGAGACCATCTTGCAAGTTGGCAAACTATTGGCTCAGACCCTTTGGGCCTGGCCATTCAGTCAATTTCAAATAAAGCTTCTATGTACCCCCACTTGGCTCACATCTTCCCATCCCATCCAAAAGGTTGAAGGAGATTTTAATTATGTTTAGCTAGAAATTAAGCAATTTATTAACATTCCTTGAATCTCATCAGGAGTGTTCAGAAGGACAGTTTTGTCATTTTTGCTAAAATGGTACTGGTCATCATGACTGTTGTCCCCTTTTCCCTGGACTAAATAGCCCTTTTCGGGTCTGATCCCACTGCACAGATTGAGAGTGGACAGGTTCCATAAGGGTCCTCAGTACCAACACTAGGATGTTTGGAATGGCTTCGGAACATGGCGTGCTTAGTGCTTTGGTCAGTGTGGGGTCTATTGGTTTAGATCCTCATCCTCTCTTGACTTGTTCAAAGCTATTGCCAAGACCTATTGACTTCTTCCTCATGATATAATTTGAACCTGCCCCCCACTCTCCTCCGCTCTTACCCCCAATCTCATCCTCTCACACCTGGACTGTGGCAACAGCTGCTGGGGGTCTCCCCCACTCCAGTCCATCATCTGTTTGGCCACTAAAGGGATCCCTGGGAGTTCAGGCAGGATCATGTCACCCCAATGGCTCCCTATTGCTTCTAAGATCACATACAAAAGACTGTTTGACAGTGAAAGCTCTTCATCATCTCTTCACCTCTCTCCCCTTCCAAGATTTTTCCCAACTTACTTCCCAACATGGTCTCTGCTCTATTGACACAGGACTTTGGGCTGTTCCTTGAAGAAGAGCCTCGTCTCTCCATCTCTTGGGCATTTTCTCCAATTTCCCCTCATCCCCAGACTGCTCTTCTGTCTCATCTCCTCCTGTGGACCTTCCTTCAGGTTTTCACTAGAACCCACCTCCTGCAAACCCTCTTCATTCCAGGGCCTTCCTTCAGTTGATGGCTTCCTATTTATCCTGTCATAGTTTGCTTTCTATGCCTGTGGTCTCCCCACATTAGATCATAAGCTCCTTGAAGGCAGGAACTAGTCTTTGCTTCTTTTTTGAGTCCTCCATACTTAGCTCTGGGCCTACTGTGCAGTAGGCATTTAATAAATGTTGATAATATGACTAAGGGTCCTAGAACTGAGACAGACTTTTGAGGACCTTCCAACACAGGGCTAGTGAATGCCAGGCCCATGGGCCATAAATCATTTGCACTGGTACTGCCAAGGCAACTGCAGGCAGGACTTGAAACTCGATAAATCTAGGGGCTTTTAAAGGGTGAATCAATTAAACATTTGACCAAATCTAGCAGGCTAATTTTTAAGTTGATAATTTTGCATGGCCCATGAATGATATAAACATCCTGGCCCTTGGCAAAATAAAATAAAAAGGTTCCCCACCTCTGTTCTGACAGAAGGGAACCATCCAGATGGAGACCCAGACAAACTACAGATTCCCAAGTATCCATTGGTACTTGGCTCACATGGCAGGGCTTCTCAACCAGCTTGACCTATATCCCACATACCTCATATGTGATCCCTTTGGAGAAGGTGAGTAGCATTGGTGGTCAGGAGATACCCCTTGGGGAGGGTTGAGGTGGGGCTCAGCAGCTGGTTGCCAACATAGAGATGCCAATGCAGTTGTCGTCCAGCCATGGGGATAGTGAGGGTCATGTTTTCCCTGTCACAGGTGCCGGTAGCTTGGGGAAGCTCTGGGGAGAAGCGAGGGCAGTAGTGACCCCTCAATAGTCTTCCTAAAATGGGGTCAGACATATGGAATCAAGCCAGGCCCTAGGTGTGGAAGCTGATTCGGCTTGTGCTCAGACAAGCTCCCACTTAGATAATGCTTAGCCCCTTCCCTCCAGCCCCATTAGGTAAGAAGGTCAGAGGTTCTCCGGTTCTCCTTTATAAGAGATAAGGACACCAGGGTCTGGAATGGAAGTGGGACGGCTCCTTCCCACACCTGCCGGGAGGAGACTTGGGCTCAGCTCCAAGGCTGGTGCTGCCCCCAGGGCAGCAACGAATAGCTAAGGTGCAGAGTTCCAGGCACTGTGCCAGTCATCTGGAGGGATGGAGTAGAGATGCAGTCATGCCCACTGGTGGCTGGCCGCGCAGGTTGTGGCTTCATGAGCTGCCCACGGCTTCCCTGCAAGCTTGTGAGGACACGCTGCCTCACTCCCCTGGAGGCTCTGGGAGAAGAAGCATGCACCAGGTTCTCCGTGGACCCTCACCCACATCCTCCAGGACGCATTCTGCCTCTGCAGGCTGATGGAACGGCTTCTTCTGAGCACCCACTCTCAAGGCGAAGTCTACCAGGAGGGCGTATTTGGTTTCATTTCTATTCACATACTGGAAGAAACAAAGGAAGAACCTTTGGGACAGTTGTTGGTGAAATCAAAACTGGCCAAGTCTTTGGTGTCTTTAACCTGAGAATCTGGGTTCTTCCAACATCTATTCTAGCCAGGCAGAGGAGGAGGAGGGAAGTTCCATGGTACAGCAGATAGAGCGCTGGGTCTGCAGTCAGGAAGATGTGAGTTCACATGTGGCCTAAGACTTTTACTAACCGTGTGACCTTGGGCAAGTCACTGGGTTTAATAACTGTGTGAACCCAGGGCAGTTTTCTCAGTTTCCTTATTTGTAAAAGGAGAGTAATGATAGAACCTTTGTGAGCCCACATAGCCAGAAGTCATCTAGGAATTCCCTCCAACTTCTAGGAGACAGGCATTTTCCTGTTCCTAAAGGATTTTAGGGTGAAAGTTTTGGGGGAGCCCAATTTAAAAGAACCATCAGCAAAGCTCTTGACCCCATTATCTTCCCATGTGACTTTGGCCACCTTCCTTCCTTTCTGTGGTCTTTGGACCTTTCCTAGCCCCCATCAGTCTAAAGGGGTGGATGACGGATAATTCTTGTACTCCACATCTCCTCATTTTTATAAAAGATTTTCCCTCAGATATTTCTGTACAACACTAGTTTTGATTTTACATTCAGTCACTGACTTAGTACTGCTCAATTTTCTTTTGGGGGAGGGATCAGCCAAGTCCTCCTTCCTGGGAGGTCTTCCTGGAACCCACCTCATTTGGCTTTGAGGTCACCCCTTCCACATCCTGGTGGAGAGAAGGAATCCCTACTGCTCCCAGCTCTCCTGGAGAAGCTAATTTTTGGTAGGGAAGTCTCAAAGTGGTTGGACCCCTCAAGGTGGCTGGACCCCTCACCTCTTTCAGCACATTAGGGTCATCAAAAGGCACTTCCAGTAAAAATCCTTTGGTTCCATTGGGGAAAGGGATCTCGCACACCTGGTAGTGGGGATGTTCTGTGTCCTCGATGGCATAGGACACGTGCCTGATCACCACAGACACCAACTGGTCTTGTGGAAGGACGGAGCCCAGTGAGATGTTGAAGAGTCTTGTCTCTGGGACCGTGTCTGTTGGGAGGGTGATCTTCAGTGTAAAAACAAGACAAAGCAGAGCAGGAATGGAGCTTCTTGGAACTCCCTTGGTTAGCCCAAGGCCCTGGAAGCTACCATCCTTGTCGGGCTGTAGAACAGAGTTAGGACTCACAGGTCTCTTTCCCCAAGTTTATTCTCCTGCTAAGGGTTAGAATTTTTAGGACCCTGAGTGGGATTGACCATTGGCCAAGGTTCGAAGGGGAAACTGATGGCAGCGGCTCCACGGGGATTACACAAATTCTAGTGACTTTGCAGATTTTCTCCCCTACTTCCAGTAAACAGGGTTGGGAGCCAGAAGAAATGGTAGCTGGTGTTGGGTTCTGGCATTTTAGAGAAGGGGGGACCCCCACCCTGCACTGTGGGGCTCTCTGCTCCTCTCCTTATCCTCTCCTTATTCTATTATCATGTAGAAGCCCGTTTCCTCAGCAGGGTCTGGCTTCTTCTTTGGGACCCCAGAGCCAAACAGAATGGCTTACGCTCAGGAGAATTGTGGCATCAATGAGAAGTCAGAGAACCCCCCCCCCCTTTTCTGGTTGTTGCTCAGTCGTTTCAATTGTGTCTGACTCTGTGACCTCTTTTGGGATTTTCTTGGCATAAATACTGGAGCAATTTTCCATTTTCTCCTCTAGTTCATTTTACAGATGGGGAGATGGAGGTAAGCAGTGTTAAGTGACTTGTCTAGGGTCACACAGTCAGTGAGAGTCTGAGGTCAGATTTGACCTCAGGTCTTCCTGACTTTAGGCCTCCTGGTTGCTCTACTCCTAGGGGCCAGTTTATTCTTCCTGAAGGCTAGTGCCTTCTTCCCAGCTGCCCTCTAGGGCCATGATGTCCTGGGCAAGCATGACCACTATGGAAACCCTCCATTAGTTCTTGGACCAGGCACACCTATGATGTCCCCAAGTCAAATGTGCTCTGTCTCCCTTCAACCTTTCAGAGCAGGGCTACCACTGGCCATGACCTTGCTCCCCCCAGCAATAGGGTCAAGGGCCTTGAGGGCAGAAGTTACAGTTTTGTGGATATTTCCAAGAGACAAAAGAATACTTCAGATTAGTGGTAAGAGCCTGGAACCTGCCCAGTCTAATGGCATTATCTTACAGAGAAGGCCCTGGGCTTCTAGAGAACAGGAGAGGGCCTGGACTTAGTGGGAACAGAATCAAGACTTGAACACCAAGTCACCATGTACAGAACTGCTGGGAAGTTTCTCTCTTCCACCCAGGACCAGTTCTCCTACAGACCAGAAGCTCCCCACTTGGTTCCACTTACTATCAGTGACTACAAGGGTCTGGACCATGAAGCAGGTGGTGATGGGTTTGATCACGAGAAGCTTGGTCAGGTGCCCATCGCCATCAGTCCAGGTGTGCTCCAAGAGCAGGTCAATGCTGTAGATGGTCCCATAGAGGCCATGGTGGATGTCACTCTGGAAGGGGAGCCTAGTGAGTGGGAGCTGCTGGATCCATGGCCTCAACAGGGGGGCCTGGAAGCTCCAGCTCCCTCTGACACTCCAGCATCGCAGCATCTACACTGGCAGTTTTCTTCTGACAACAGAGGAAGCTAAGTTTGGTGTCCACTCTGCCAAGTAAAATCTTAGACACCTTTGCTTGGCATTTGGGGCCCCAGCTTCATCATATCCCTTCTCATTCCATCTCTATCAATAATTCCTTCCTTTGCCTTGGGCCTCCAGTTATATCATTCTCCAGGCAGCCCTGGCCCCTCCTCATCCTCTGTCCCTGTTTTAGGGAGAGAGACAGAGGGAGAGCCACAGACGGACAGATGGAGAGACAGAGGGAGAGCCGCAGACGGACAGATGGAGAGACAGAGGGAGAGCCGCAGACGGACAGATGGAGAGACAGAGGGAGAGCCACAGACGGACAGATGGAGAGACAGGGACTTTGTTTCTTGGTCCCCATGGTCCTGGCACTTGTTTTTCTTCTAGGGATGGGGGCTCCACAGAACTGGATCTTGTGGACAACATTCCAACATGGAGCCCTGCTCTGTTCATCTACCAACTGGGACCAGCAACAGATCACTGACCCTTTTTTTCCCTCATCTGTGAAATGGGGTTAAAAAAGTTTGGGCTCCCTCCTCAGGTGAGGGTCAAATGAGAATAGAAGGACCCCCAGTTAAGGTCAGGTCACTATGGCAGGCGCTCAGAGGTCTCCTCCACCCAACACCACATGCTGTATTGTCATGTCCAGACTTTGTGACCCCATCTGGGATTTTCTTGGCAAGATCTGGAGGGCTTTACCATTTCTTCTCCAGCTCATTTTACACATGAGGAAACAGAGGCAACAGGGTGAAGTGACTTGCCCCCGGTTATACTCATTATCTGAGGCTGGATTTGAACTCAGGTCTTCTGGACTCCAAGTCGAGTGGCTCTATCCACTGTGTCACTTAGCTTCCCTTGCCATGTTTTATAAGGGGAACCCAAGGTGCCAGCCCAGCTAAGGTTTTCAGGTTGCCCAGGCAGGCTTATGATCTCAAACACATCCCTGGGACAGCCCAGAGAGTCCTCCCAGGAGCTTGGCTCATCCCCCTCCCCTCCCTGCCTTGGTGAGAGGCCATCCTGGCAGAGGAAAGCTTGGCTGGCCCCCACGCCCAGCTCCTGACCTGGGCACTGGTTCTGTTCCAAACTCATCTGTAACTGACCCCCTCTGGCGCCCACAGGGATGGTCACTTGAATGTGGGTCACATTGGAGCCGAGGCCATAGCTGTGGGATGGTGGGTCAGCTGTTCTTTGGCCATCGACCCCTAGGGAGATGTGTTCTGACCTGAACACACTTGGTGGATGGATCAGTGAGGGGAGGATGCTGGGGATGGTCCAGGTAATGCTGCTGGGGGTGAAGCTGAGGCCACCTGCAGACCCCAAAATGTCATGGGTCACTCAGAAGAGTGGGAGTGGGAGAAGATTGAGCCTGGACCAGTAATCTTGTCCTCTGGTCACCATGATGTCCTCAGTCATGGAACAGGGCCAAGAACTTTCTCCTTGCATGGGAAGGGATACCCAGGCTGCCCAGAATGTTCAGGGGATGGGGAATTTCTCTGGTTAACTGGGGTCAATCAGAATCCAGAGATGGAGAGGACTCTGGCATCATTTGGCCATCCACATACTACTGAGAATCCCCTCAGCAACATCCTCAACCAGAGACCTCTCAGAATGTCCCTTTGCTTCCACCTTTATCACTGACCCTTGGCAGAGATTTTTATCTTATTTAATCTTCCAGCATCCATGTGAGATGGGTGCTATTATGATCTCTATTGCACAGATGGAGAAACTGAGACAAACAGGTTAAGTCCCTTGCCCAAGGACACACAACTTCTAAGTGTCTGAGACAGGATTTGAACTCAGGTCTTCTCCATTCCAGGCCCTATCAAGTCTTCCCTCCCACATGACTGTAGGACCCTGGGCAAGTGGCTTGACTTCTCAGCCCATGGGTGTGGGGCCCTCCATTGAATATGTGCATTCCTAACTGGCTGTTCCCAAGTTATGGAGGTGACCTCCCTGGTTAGAGGCGATGTGCTGGCCCGGGGGCACCCAGCATTGTTGTGAATGGGATTTGACTGACTTGTGTATGAAGGAGCCAGGTATGTGTTACCTGGTCCACACCTGCCGATGGGAGGCAGCCAGAATAGGTAGTCTGATTGACTTGGGTTGGTCGGGCCAGGCTTTGCTAGTCTAGGAGATCCCTGGCCTGGGAAGGACATGAGCCAGAAGCTGAGCAAATGCTTCCTATGAGGTGGGAGCCTGTCCTGCCTTCTCTCTCACAGCAGGGATCGGGGTTCAAGGCTGGACACTTGCCAACAGGACAGGAGATGGTTGTGTCGATCAGAAGTAACAGCCATCTCTGCTTGTACAGGGCAGCGGAGCTCACGGTGGTGACAGACACACCTACCTGCTCAGTGAAAGGAGGGGAAGAGTTGGGGGAGAACTGGAGGAAGGGTCCCACCAGCTGACAGACCAGGGAGCGGGGCTCACCATTGTCATCTGTGATTCATTGGTGGAATATGGAGACCGCAGGAACACTCTGGTGCCAGTGTGGTTGAAGCTGTAGCCCAATTTGGATGCGCCGCTCACCACCATGATCTTTCTGCCCCTGGGTGGGTCAAACACCATCTGCCATGTTTTATAGGCAGCTTCTTGGGCCTGCAAAGGGAGGGAGGTGAGGTCCAGCTAGATTGGCCTCCTTAGACGGCTTCAGAAGGATGGGATTTCCTCCCTGACCTTGAGAGGCTCCTTTTTGATGTGATAGCCATTATTCATCTTCTGCCTCTGCCCTCCAAAGACCCAAGCAAACCTAAACCTTTCCCATTGAGGCAAAGCTCTCTAGACTGAAGCTCCCCAAGGGCAGGCTTGGTTTCATTTGTGTTAGAATCCCTAGTCTTTCCTAGGTATTCAATGAATTTTGTTGACTAAGATTCTTAGAATTGGACTGGAGAGGTGTCACCTTCTGGTGGTGACCTCGAGGGAACAATAGCCAGGCCCAAGAAGGGAAGACTGAATTCTAACAACTACACACACAGCCAGGGCATATCTATAGAGTCCTCCTGGGCTGGGAGACAGGAGCCCTGAGAGGCTGTATGAAAAGATGGGCTAGCTAGCCCACGACACGGAGAGGCCTGGACCAGAGTTTGAATGTGGCACTCAACTGTGTGACCCTTGCAAGCTACTGCACCTTTCCCTCCCCCTCCAGATTCCCCATCTATCACGAGACGGGGTATAGGGGTGGGGTGAGAAGAATGTCATCAGCCCTGTGAGGTGGTTGGGGGGATCAGAGAGAACAGAAGTAGGTGCTCTGCTTAGATTAATGTGCTATTGAAATATTACAAACATTCCTCCACAACTCTTTGGAAAGCTTGGTGGGCCCTAGAAGTGCCGCCCTTGATGATCTTGGACCAAGGGATCAGGACACATTGGGACCTTTGAGGAAAAGTTTGGGAAGGACTGAAATTCTCTGCTCCCTACCCCAGGCAGAGCATCCATCCACTGGCTAGGGATCCACCGCTTGGGAGCCTTGGCTTCTGAGACTGTGGGGACATCAGTCTTCACTGAGACCTACCAAGAAATCTGGTTATTGTTCCCTGGGGCAGTCAACCCTGAAGGAATCGGCTTGGGAGTTGGACTCCAGAGACCAAGGTGGCTCCAAAAGTCTGTTTCTGGTTGGGACCCTGGTCCCTTAGGGGCAAGGAGAACCCCTCATTAGTCTGCCTGGCAGAAGCAGAGCCAAGAGAGCACCTGGACCCTGCCTGGAGCTATAGAGGATGCCAGAGTGGTGTAGCTGCCAGACGGCCGCACCAGAGAGGCACGCCAGGCGCAGGAGCTGGGTTTGACTCTTGCCTCTGATTCTTGTGACTGGGCCCATGTGGCCAGGGATATTTCTCAGTCTACTTCCTTCCCTGTGGAAAGGAAACGCTTATACTTGTGGTGTCTAGGTGGGACCATAGACAATTGATGAGGCTCCTCCGGAGTTTGCAGATCCCAGAGCTCTCCATCCTGTCACCCCAACACCAGGCACAAGTTGATCATGCTTCTTCTTGTCCCCCCCACATCCTTTCCGCCTCTTTCTCCATTGCTGGCCTCCCCACTGTCCTACCCGAGACACACCACATTGAAGCGGCTTTGCCTGGTGGTGTTGGGAGTGGATGGAGCGAAGCCCGGGCAGAGGAATGGCTGTGCCATCTCCTCCCGCTCCCAGGCAGCCCTCCTCCTCCCTCCCTCCCCTCAGCATTACCTCCATGTAGTTTTCCTCACACAGAATCTCTCGGGGGACCCAGAGGCCGCTGGGACAGTGCATGGTGTGGACATAGGTGATGGTCCTCTGCGGGCCAGAAAGCCTGGACACATTTATGCGGACGCTCAGGGAAAACCATTTATCCCCCTAGAAGAGAAGGAACCTTCGTGAACACTTCCTGCTGTTAAGGAAGAGGTTCAAGAGTCTTGTGACTTGGGTAGGCCTTGTTTGTGCCCCACTTTAGAAGGGGTTTGGATGGAGGGGGCTCAGGGCCCTGGGGAAAGAGAACTGGAAGGAAGCCACTGAGAGAGCTCAGGGCCATCTTACCATGTTGCATCCACGTCCCTGCTCAAGAGCCTGGCATTGCCCCCTACTGCCTTGGCTCTCCCTCAGCCTGGAGCTCCAGGTGCTCCCACCTCGTCCCCCCTTCTGCCGCCTGCCTGGGCTGCCTCCAGTCTCCCAAGGTCCTGGAACATCTGAGCTTCTCTTCCGTCCCCTGGGCTGGCCTCACCTCCTTGTGGGCAGGCCCGGATGGCTTCTGCGGAGCCCCCAGCTACTCTGCCCTGACATCTCCGTCTGCGTCACCCTCGGGGATGGCCCTTGGATGCCTCACCCAGGTGGTCACGTGACAGCTCAGCAGCGATGCTCGGAAGACGGGGTTCCCCCAGACATCCGAAGACAGGACATAGCCACAGCGGGAGGCCAGCTCAGCCTCCAAGGGGACCACTTCTCCACCTTTGGGATCTGGAAGGAAGCTCTTCTCAGGGTGGGACCCTCCAGAGCACCATGCTGTGCCACTGAGGCAGGGCCCTGGACTTTGCAAGCTAGGCTTACCCCTTTTCGACCTCCCTCCTCCAGGGGTTTGGGTATTGAGGATTAGGCCTTTATTTGGAAAGCCTGGAGGAGGCCCTTGGGCTCTGCCCTTAGAGAGCTTAGGATCCACCCAAGTTTTCACCTCTCAGAACCCTGAGCAGCAGCTGCAGGGACAGGTCTTGTCCCCCATAAAGAAAGGGTCCCACTTGAGGGGAGTTTCAGTGTGGGAAGGTAGAGGGTCCCAGCATCGCTGGGTCAACCAGAGGCCCTCCCCTACCCCCCACCCAGGACTTGCTCTAGGGAGGACAGTGGGGGGCTGCCAACTCACCCACCAGCTCCAGCCTCAAGTCTTTCCCCTCTAGGAAGGTGCGGTTCAGTTTTAGCCAAAACATCTTGGGGAGGCAGTGGCTCTCGGTGGATCCTGGGGAGGCAGAGAGGGCCCCGATCAGAGGCGCTGCTGTGCCCACAAGTCCTTGGGCACCAGTTGGCACACTGGGGAAGGGGGGGCTGGGCTCCAGAGCTTACTTTTCTGTACCAGACTGCTGCTGGGTGGGGGAGCCGAGGCCAGGCCTGGGTGCTGGATACCAAAAGGAGATGAGGCCCAGCCTCCTCTCTCCAGAAGCTCCTGGTCTAATCTGGAGTAAAATGCAAACCTATTGCTTTTCTCCCTCCCCCAAATAATGCACACTGGTCAGAGGCAGGGGGGCTGCTCTTTTACTCAGCTGGGGGGAACAGGAGAGGCTGCTGGGGGCTCCCTTCCGACCCTGGGCACGATGGCCAGAGCAGCAGCAAGGCTAGTGGGAGGGGTGGCAAGCCAGAGATTCTGCAAGAGAGGAACGGGCCTGGGTTGGGAGGAGGGGGGGAAGAAGAGAGGACTGAGGGTCCAGCAGGCCCCAGGCTGCTGCCTACCTGGACAGCGTGGCACCACAGGGCCAGGGAGACTCCGACATCCTGGATGAGAAGGGTCCCGGGCCGAGCAAGCCCGGCTTTTCAAGGCTTCCGACAAGAGGGAGCCCTCAGGGGGCCACTGGGAACAGCTGGAGGTGCAGCCGCACCCAGCTCGGCTGGGTGGAGCCCTCACTTTGTGGAGCGAGCAAGCCGGGGCTGTGCCTCGGAGCTCCTCATCCCTGCACCCCACAACCCTCCACTCCCCTTTCCTCCCTTCGGTCCTGGGGGAGGCGGGGAGGGCTCTTGGACCTCAGAGATCCCACTCCTCATGGCCCTTGGCCTGCTGATGTGGGGGATGCCCTGACTCCACTGAACCGTGAAGCTGGGGAGAGCAGCTGGGCCTAGGCAAGCGCCCTCAGAGCAGCCCCACCCTGGGTCTGGAGGAAGACCTCCCTTGCCCCGTGTCCTAGGGTTCCCCTCGGCTCTGGAGTAGCCTTTCCCGCTTTGCTCTTCTGCGTTCTCTGCTTGCAGGTCTCTTCTAGCTCGGACGTCCCGTGATCCTATGATTTCATTATTGGGCAACTTTTGAATCTTTGTTTGCATTGAAGCTAAACAATCAGCTACTTGTGCTTTTGGGGAAATGAGGCCCAGCTGGGCTGGGGGTCTGAAAGGGTGGTCTTTTGCAGCGAGCCGCTGGAGGCCCAAGCGGGCTCTCTCTGGTTCTGGGCTAGACCCTGCCGCCGAGGCCTTGGCAGCCACCGACTTTGGAGAGCACGGTCTTCATGTTCAGACTGGCTGCTCTCGGGGTCTGTCCCAAGCAGGGGGTGGAACTGCACCCCCTGGGCCGAGCTGCTCCACAGGACCCCCAGGCTGGCATGGAAGCCTCCCTGCCTCTGCCCTCACCTCTTCCCTTGCTCTCTCATGGAAGGCTGCCAAGCGGGAGCAGGGAGACTGCTGTGCCCGGAGGGTGGCAAAGTTCCCCTCATCTCGTGGGAGGGTGAGGGCAGCTTCTGCGCATCCCTAGAGCGGTGGCTTTGGAATTCTGACCCTGGTGTCCTGGGTTGGGGGATGAGAGCATGGGTTGGGTCTCCATCTGGCTTGGGGCTAGACTCACTGGGGAATTTTAATTTCTGAGACGTGGGCGAAACCTTGGCACGATGTCATCCGGCTCTTTCCCCTCCTAGAGAGGCAAACGGGTCCAGAGAGGGGGAGCGACTTGTTGAGGGGCACACAGCAAGGCGGTGGGGTCCAGGCAGCCACTGACCCACAACAGCATCAGACACCAGTGG
This sequence comes from Macrotis lagotis, assembly GCF_037893015.1. NCBI lineage: Eukaryota > Metazoa > Chordata > Mammalia > Peramelemorphia > Peramelidae > Macrotis > Macrotis lagotis. The sequence goes on from NC_133658.1 coordinate 3,337,776, forward strand.
GGCAGACTGGGAGGGACCACAGAGCACCCCACCCGCCCCTTCGAGATGACGTCGGCCTCTTTGGGTTCTCCATGGCCACAGCTACCTTCTACACGGGTCAGCAGCTTCTGTCTCACTTGGCTTGGGAGGATGCTCCTGGGGGTGCTCTTGGAGGACACTCCCGGAGGATGCTCAGAGTCTGCCAGTCCCATGGACCATCTGCCCAGTCAGTGGCTAGGGCAGTGGAGCATGCCAGCCTGGCTTTCCCTGCCAGTGTGGTGATCTGTTTTGGAGAGAGGGTCCCAATGCTTTAGAACCTAGAACAGAGATATCAGATCTGAGTGGGGCCTTAGAACCCAGAACTCAGGATATTGGGAACCTGGAATGTCAGAGCTGCGAGGTATCTTTTTTTTCTTTTTTGGCAAGGCAGTGGGGTTAAGTGGCTTGCCCAAGGCCACACAGCTAGGTCATTATTAAGTGTCTGAGGCCGGATTTGAACCCAGGTCCTCCTGACTCCAGGGCTGGTGCTTTATCCACTGAGCCATCTAGCCGCCCTGCTGGGAGGGATCTTTGAGAGGCTCTTATCCATGGGATCTAGGATGAGGTTGAGGCTTAGAGAAGGAAAAGGACTTGCTCAGGGTCATGCAGCGAACTGCTCCCTGTGGGAGTTAGGGTTATAAACCATCTCAGAGGTGCAGGTCTGGCCTTGCTGGGACCGAGGGCACTCAGGGTTCTGAGGCCAGATCTGGGGGCCTGGGGGGAGCTTAAGAGTACCCAGGGTGAGACTTTCTTTGGAGAAATGAAAGGGGCCCAGAAAGAGGAAGGGGCTCTCCCAAGGTCCCAGACAGTGATGGTCACTGGTCTCATGCCTCTGGATCCTCTGACTCTGGGGCCAGCTGCCCTCGCCAAGGGGCTGCTACTGAAGGCCTCCATATGGGGGAGGCACGTCCGATGCCATCCCAGGCTGCGTCTCTGCCAGAGCAGGGCCCCGGGGCCGGGCTCCTTCAGGCTTGTGGGGGCTTCTCACAAGCGGTTTTCCTCCCCGTTCTCCCGTGGGATTCTGCAGGCAGCCCCTCGATGGAGGCTTTGGGGGGGAGTAGAGGGAACTGGGGGTGGGAGTATCACCCCGTTTATGGAGTTACAGACAACAGGACCCAGGAGGAGCCTTGGTGCTTGTCCTGTCCAGGCCCTTGATTGTCTAGAAAATGCCCCTGAGGTTCAGGGACTTGACCAGGGTGGCTCAGCCAGCCCTGGCAGAGACAGCCTTGGAATCCAGGGTCCTTTCCACCCCGTGGCCCTGTCTCTTTGGCAGGTAGACAGTTGTTATCATTGGCCTCTGAGGTGAGAACCTTTAAATGTTCTTCCCTGAGATTCCTATCAACCCTGACATCAAAGGCAACTGAGGTTCAGTCCCTGAGACCATCCCACCCTCCAGGATGTATTCATTTCTGCTGACTGATGTCATCTAGGAGGACTGGGCTCCGGTCTTAGGTCTGCTGCCGCTTGCAGCATGACCGCAGCCAAGTCCCTCGTCCCCTCCGAGCCTCAGCTTCCCCACGTGTACAACGAGGGAGTCTGACAGTTTGACTTTTAACACCGAGGTTCTGTGATCCGCTGGTCCATTCTAGGAGCTGTAGCTTGGCTTCTGATTGGGGTTGGTCCAGGGGGGCGGATGCCACTGTTGTTACCCCCCATATGCCAGGGTCCGGTTCTGTCGTTGCCAGCATGTGGGACCACGAAGCCACTCAGTACTCGGGCTACACTTTCTCACTTGTCCAGTGGGTGTCTCTCTTCCTCTGCGAGAAGGGAGAGCTCTCCTCAGGCTCCTGGTCAGTGGGAGAGACCCGAGGCCCGAAGAGCTGGCGCACCCCCCCACTCCACGCCTGGTCAGTTCTGCCCAGAGCACGGGGGCTTCTTGGTTTATTGTTTGTTAAATGTTTATCAAGTAATGCTCCGCCAAAGAAAAAGGGTCCAAGCATCAGGCCAGAAGTGGAGATTAACTGAGGGATATGTGGGTGTGAATGGGTGAGAGTGAGGGTGTGTGTGTGTGTGAGTGTGCATGAGTGTGTATGTATGTATGTACGTGTGTGTCTGTGGGTGTCTATGTATGTGTGTGTATGTATGTGTGTTTGTGAGTGTGCATGAGTGTGTATGTATGTGTGTGAGTGTGTATGTATGTGTGTTTGTGAGTGTGCATGAGTATGTATGTGTGTGAGTGTGCATGAGTGTGTATGTATGTACGTGTGTGTCTGTGGGTGTCTATGTATGTGTGTATGTATGTGTGTTTGTGAGTGTGCATGCATGTGTGTGAGTGTGTATGTATGTGTGTTTGTGAGTGTGCATGAGTATGTATGTGTGTGAGTGTGCATGAGTGTGTATGTATGTACGTGTGTGTCTGTGGGTGTCTATGTATGTGTGTATGTATGTGTGTTTGTGAGTGTGCATGAGTGTGTATGCATGTGTGTGTGAGTGTGTATGTATGTGTGTTTGTGAGTGTGCATGAGTATGTATGTGTGAGAATGTGCATGAGTGTGTATGTATGTGTGTGTGTGTCTGTGGGTGTCTATGTATGTGTGTGTATGTATGTGTATGTTTGTGAGTGTGCATGAGTGTGTATGTATGTGTGTCTGTGGGTGTGTATATGTGTGTGAGTATGTATGTGAGTGTGTGAGTGTGTATGTATGTGTGTCTGTGGGTGTGTATGTATGTGTGTGTATGTATGTGTGTTTGTGAGTGTGCGTGAGTGTGTATGTATGCGTGTGAGTGTGTATGAGTGTGTATGTATGTGTGTGTCTGTGGGTGTATATATGTGTGTGTGAGTGTGTATGTGAGTGTGTGTGTATGTACGTGTGTGTCTGTGGGTGTCTTTGTATGTGTATGTATGTGTGTTTGTGAGTGTGCATGAGTGTGTATGTATGTGTGTCTGTGGGTGTGTATATATGTGTGTGAGTGTGTGAGTGTGTATGTGTGTAAGTGTGCATGAGTATGTATGTGTGTCTGTGAGTGTGTGTATGTCTGTGAGTGTGTATGTGTGTGAGTGTGTGTAGGTATGTGAGTGAGTGTGCTTGAGTGTGCATGTACATGTGTGTGTAGGCATGTGAGTGTGTGAGTGTGTGTGTCTGTACTTGAGTGGGAGTGGGAGTAGGATTGGAACCCAGACCTCCCCGATTCTGAGGCTGGCTCCCAGGTGCCTGGCCTCTTCCCCAGCATCAGTTTGGGAGTCCTCCCCATCGTCTTCAGGGATGCGAAGGAGGGTCCTCCCCAGGGCTGCTCAGGGGTGGGAGTGGCAGGGAGACAGATTCCAGATTCCAGCGCTCCCCCACTGTCCAGGGGTGGTTGGTAGACCCCCGGGCAGTTTTCTCTGGGTCCTTCTCAGGAGTTCTTGGTCCTATGTAAGACTTCAATCCCATCTGCATTTGGACTGGTGTGACGTCTGGGAGCTGAGTTGGGACTTGGGGGCGCTCGGCTGGGACCCTGCTGGCCATCCTTCCACCCGTCCCGCTGTCCCTGGACCTCGGCCTCTTCCCGTGGCAGGCCCTGGCCTCGGGCTCCAGTGTGGCCCCAATAATGACTCTCGTTCCGGAAGGTTCCCTCTCTTCCCGACCCTCTTGTTGTTTGATGACGCTACAGAGAAGGGCGACTTTCTCAGTTGTGTTTGATGTCCGCTGCTTTACCGAAACGATTTCTTACCATCAGGAATGCATTTGTTGATTCCCTTGAGCTTTCTAGGCCCGAGATCATTTTACCTGGATATGGAGACACTTTAACTTCATTGCTGAGGCACAGTCATTTGTTTCCATTTTTATCCGGACATTGCAGTGGGACAAAGCACAGGACCTAGAGTCAGGAAGCTCTGAGTTCCAATCTGGGCCCCATGGCTCACTGGCTGTGCGACCTTGGGGGAGTCACTTCCCTGGTGTCTGCCTCAGTTTCCTCATCAGTCAGAGGTCCATTGAGCATAACTTGCCCAAGGTCAGTCATGCAAGGGGTCTTCCCCAGAAGCGGGATTCTCCACTGGGGCCTCTGACTCTGGGGGTGGGAGCTCTTCCCATGTATTCTGTGGGTCCCCTGCAGGTCAGGTGACTTGGAGAGCCCGCTCCCCAGGGCAGAGCGGAGGAGGTCCTGCCCCAGGCATCTCTTGCTTAGAGGGACCGGCTGCCAAGGATCGATCCTGTGCAAATTTTAAAAAAGACCTTTAAATCAAGACTTGGGTGGGCCTTGACCCCTCTGTGTGTGCTGGAGGACCCCAGCTGCCTGGAGTGTCCAGGATCCTCAAAGGGGCCTCCACCCCCCATTCACTTCCCTGGGGGTGGGGGAGGCCCCACTTCTGGTCTCTGGAGGGGAACACCTAGCATTACGGAGTACTCGTCACTTCACTGCTATTATCTCATTTTATCCCCATTTGACAGATGAGGAAGCTGAGATAGACACCATCAAATGACTTACCCGAGGCCCCACAGCCAGTCAGTGTCTGAGGCTGGACTCGAACTCAGGTCTTTCTGGCTTCAGGACAATCCACTACACTACCAGTTCCTAAAGAGGCGGTGGACCCCCATGTTTCAGAGGGAGCAGGGCAGGGGAGGGAGGTTGGTGCCCATGGTGGGCATCCTTCTCTAGCCAGCTAGGTCAAGGGTTTTTGAGTTAGAAGCAGTGTTGGTTGTTACCTGGCCCAAGCCCCTTCTTTATGGATGAAGGGTGCAGGGGCTGCAATCTGGTCACAGGATGGGCCTCTTGAGTGGAAGAGGGTCAGGAGCCGTGCTCTGATGGTGTCAGAGAGACTCCGGACGACTGTTCTACAGAGAAAACCAATCCAGCTAAGATTCACTGAGGGTGGTGACTGGAGAAGACCCCCAAGGATGGGCATCATTTTGATCTTGACCCCCAGGGCCTTCCCTGGTGCCTGGGCCACAGCAGGCTCCTAATTGCTGCTTTCTCTGTGGACACACACACACACACACACACACACACACACACACACCCCTCTCTCAGACAAAGGGGCTCCTTAGGTAGGGGCGGGGAGGTCAGGGAGGTCTTCCAGGAACAGGTAGACCTTGGAGTCAGGGAAGAGGTGGAGCGTGGAGAGGAGCAGGCGGCCCTGGTGTTTGGGTGACTGACCCAGTAGGCTTGTTGGCTCCTGAGGGCCAGTCCATGAACACAGTCTCTGCCAGCTTGACCCCTCATTTCCACCAAGGACAGGAGGAAGGGGCAGGTTGGGGCCAATCTGGGAGGAGCCTCGAATGCCAAGGACATGATTTGTGGGTGAGGAGCCACAGCAGAGTTTCAGGTGTCTCCTGTCTCTCCGTCTGCTCAGAGGAGTCTTGAGGATCCTACAACCAGGAGTTGGGGGGCTCTCTGGGGCTCCCTGCAGTCCAAGCCAAGTCAAAAGATCTTCTCCCCCAGTAGCTCGCTCCCTGCCAGGCTGGTGCCTACTAAGTGCCTGTGGACCAGTTGGAAACCTGGGACCTTGCTGCCCCTGGGGCAGCTCTGTAAACTCTGGATAACTGCATTGAAATGTAATTGTTGTCCGTTGTGGTCCTCTGAAATGCATTGTATGTTTTAAGATAGAATACCATACAAAGACCGTCCCATGGGGCCATGATACCAAAAGGCAACGAGGTAATGTATTAGCCCAGGACACGACCATCGAGAGCCCCCCAGGATGACCCAGGCTTCCCTGGGCTTCATTTTCAAGTTTGGCTGATACAGTTCAGGAAAGTCATCAGTCACTGGGGAGCATGGCCTCGGGTTTGTGTCCTTGGAGCGTCTCTGGGCAGGGCCGGGGAGGCTGAGGCTGCTGAGATCCGTCTTCCAGGCTGGGAAGGGTCGCCTGGAGCAGAGTGATCGGCACTGACCTCTGTGGCCCTAGAGGGCAGGGTTGGGAGCCAGGAAAGAGCCCTTAGCTTGGAGAGGTGTGGGCCTCCCCTTTGGGGGTCTTTAGGTTGAGGCCTCCTTGGCCAGGTTTGGGCTGCTTCACTCCTGACTTGGAGGCTTAGATTCCCCTTAGGCTTTCAATCTGGGCCCCTGATCCCAGGCAGGCTCTGCTCCAACTGGGAGGAGACCCCTGGGCCTTGCCCGAGCACCTCGGAGCTCTGCTGGCCAGACAAAACATTTCTATCTCGATGTCGTTCCCCAGGATCTTTTGGGTCCATAAAATAAACTGCTAGAGGAGCACGCATGTTCTCCTTGCCTTCTTTCCCCTCTTTTCTCTAAGTCAATCAAAGCTCTGGTTAAAAGCTGCCCCCACACCCCCAGTGACCCCAACCCCCAGCAGAACCCAGTGGCTTTCCCGTGGTGACCGGGCTGTGGCTCTCCTGGCTCTCAGGGGAGACTCTGGAAGGGGCCCCCAGCTAAGAGTGAGCCTCCTCAAGGCATCTATGGGCCAGGGGCTATGCCCAATCCCTCTTCCCCTCTACCAGGCCACCTTGCCTTGGAGGGAGAACCTTTCAAACTGGAGCCCGGCTGTCAGGGATTGTCAGTGACTTAAGACAAAAACGCCTTGAAATAATGAACATGGTTTAGTGGGGACGGGGTCTCCCTCCATTTGGAATCAGGCTCCAGGGCTTGTCCCCACTGAGGCTGGTGAAGCTGGCATTGACCCTCAGCCCTCGGGCTCCTGGTCAGTGGGGAAGCAGCAGAGATGAAGGGGGAGGGTCTGCTTCCAACCAGATTTGTCAGAAATACCGGAAATTCGATGTTTTTCCTCTATAAAGGAAAAAAAAAACCCAACTCAAGTCTCCGTTTAGTTCTGAGCTGGAGAATTCTACATTATCACCTCCACGTGGCTGAGGAGTGGGGCTTGGGGCAAACTCTGGGACCTTGCCTTCCTGGAGCCTGGGCAACCACATCAAGCTAGAAATGGGTTGGACCAGGAAAGATAGAGCCGCGTCATTGGAGCTTCTGGCCCATGAGGCACCATCTCGTGCCTCTCAGGGTGGACCTGCCCCAGGCCCCTCATTCTACCTGGGCTCCCTCTCCCCATCTCTCTGGACCTGTCCCTCAGCTTCAGACCAGGACAACCTGCTCTGGAGCTTCTTTGAGCTGCATCTGCTTTTCAAAACCTTATCACTTTCCTAGATGTGAAGTAGGTAAATTCAAATAAAAAACAAAAATCTAGTGTGGCATCAGTCCATGCCCACCACCTGCCCAGCTAAGGAAGCCTCAACTGGAGCCAGACAGCCAGGATGCCCTCCCTGGGATTGACTGGGGGCAGATGCCAAGGGACCAGGGCTGGTGTTGCCAGCTTGAACTGTTGAGAGACCGGGACCCGTGTTTTCTGACAGTCGGTAACAGGTGAGGAGGGAGAGGCAGGAACGCTGCCCTCTTGGATCCTCCCTGCAATGAGGGGGGTGGGCGGCCCCTCTGGCACCCTGCATGGTTCCACCTGAAGTCACACCTCAGCCTCCCCTTTGGGCTGGGTCTCCATTTTTAGGGAAGAGGGGCAGCCCGAGCCGGCCGAGTCTGGATTTTCTGGCGATGGCAAACCCAATCAATCCAGTCGCCAACAGAAAGGAAATCTGTGAGCCGGACGCCTGGCCGGGCTCTCTCCTGGAGGCCTGGGAACGGGGCTGACCGGCGGGCCTTTTGTTTTCTTTTGAGGCCCTGGTCTGGATACAAATTGGACCTGAGCATAATTGAGATTTTAAGTCTCTCTCTGGAAACTGAAACTTTGATAGTTTATATCTTCAGTTAATAACATATTAAATCATTTTATAACCCGCACAACAGCTTAATCACGCCATTGTTGAAAAATGAGGTAATGGACCTGAACCATGTCAAAATATGCCAGGAAAAAACATGTTTCTATGTGCCCTTGGTTGGGGAGTTCAGGAAAACAAACCTCCCCCACTGTGAAGGCTTGTCTGCGGCTCCCCTGGTGAGGTCAGCAGGGAGGACAGCCGGGGTCTGGGGTCTGGAAGCTCGGAGGTGAGTTTTGTGGGAAGCCCACTCCCTGGTCCAGTCACCAGTGTGTTCCCCGGCAGGACTGAGCCGGGAAACGGGGAACTGTCCCACTGACAGGGCTGACAGCCGGGGAAAGGGCTGCTATTCAGAACCCGAGATCGCCTCCTCCTTGGGAAGGACACCAGAGAATACCTTCAGGATGAGGTATGCTTCCCTTCAGAGATTACAGCATCACTTGATCAAAGTCCCCTGGAAATAGCTTTTGGCTGGCTCAGGTTTGCTCTAACTCTTCCTTGGCTCCAGGCGCTGATGGGGACCTGGGGGAAGGCAGCTGGCTTGGGGGCCCCGGGATGGAGGTGTCCCCCAATCCCCGGCTTGGCAAACAAAGTGGGGAGTGGTGGGCCGGATGGGGGGGGGATGAAAGGGATGGGAATGGCTGGGTTTCTCAGGAAGCTTGCCCATGGTGGGCAGCTGGCCTGGGGTGTCCGAGTAATGCAACCCAGGCGTCATTGAAACTTAAACAAGTTTTTGGCAATCTGGGACGAAATCCACTGTCATCGGCCAGCACCCTGACATACTTACTAGAGTCGAAGAATGTTGGCTCTGGGCCCCAGATCCCTTTTGGGGTCGACGTTAATGAAAGTCTGGGCCATCGAATGTCTACCTGGCAATGGAGGAGACAGTCCATGCTAATTATGGCAAAGCTCGCCGGGCCCCCCCCTCGGCCATGCGGGCCCAGGCTCTCGGAGACGTTTTCGGTGGTTGATTTCCATTATAAATTGCCCACAAATGAAATACAGATTTCCCGGGTAACTCTTTAAAGTGACCTCGGCTCTCCATGTTAGCGGAATGAGGGGGTGACCTGGGTGAGAAAGAGAGGGGGGCAGGCGCTGGGGAGCTTGCCCTGGGAGGTCAGCTGTCTTGGCGAAGGAAGCTTGTTTCTGTTTGAGCCGCACCTTGCCTTAATCTTTCAGTGTCATGATCTTTAAGAAAAAATGGTGAGAAAACCAATTGGGTTTGACAACCTGGAACGGGTCCAGAGAAGTTGCAAGGATCGGGTGGGCGGGGGCCAGCGCAGAGGACTTCCTGGGACATGGCGTCCTACGGTGTGGAAGAAGGGCTTTGAGGGGGGACGAAGGGCTTGGGTGAGTCCAGACTGAGCTTGAGCCCAGGAGGTTCAGGGACAGGCCAAGGAGCTGGACCCCTGCCCCCTGCCCCCCACTCCCTCCAGGCCCTCTCCCTCTATTACTTCTCCTTGCTCTTCCCAACCTCCATCTCTGCTTCTGGTTCCTTTTTCTTCCAAAGGTCCTTGTCTTCTTGGCCTCATGATGGGTGCCCTGTGGTTGATCATTCCTTCTTTTAACATGCAATTATTAAGCCCCTACTCTAGGTAAGGTGCAGGATGGGGTGCTAGGGAGACAAAAAGGAAAAACCCCAGACCTTGAGGTGCTAACACTTCCTGGCAATTGGGTAGTTCAATAGATAGAGTCCTCATCCTGGAGATCCAGCCTCAGATGATCTAACTGTGTCACTCTGGGCAAGTCACTTTCCCTCTGTTGACCTCAGTTTTCTCATCTGTAAAATGGGAATAATAATAGCACTTCCAATGTTGTTGGGAGGATCAAAGGAGATAATTTTTGCTTGCATACAGCAGGTACTTCATAAATGCTTATCTCTTTGCCTTCCTCATATTCTATCAAGAGAGATCAGCATTCATAGGACAACCAACACCTAAACCTGGGGACACAAAGACACATAACCTGGTCCCTGCCCTCCCAGAGCTGGAGTCTAAGGGGGGGGGACATGATATGGGCACAGGTAAGAGATGGGCAAAGGAGAGAAGACCAGCAATTGGGGAGGCTGTCCCATTCCACAAGCCCCCATCATCTACTTCCTTCCTTCAGTCATGCCTGATTCTTCTCCAGCTCATTTTAAAGATCAGGAAACTGAGGCAGACAGGTGAAGTGACTTACCCAAGGTCACAAAGTTAGGAAGTGACTGAGACCAGATTTGAACTCAGGGAGATGAGTCTTCCTGACTCCAGGCTGAGGGCTCTGCCCACTGAGCCACCTCACTGCTTGGGTCAAAGGCATGGACCAAGCCACATCATGCCAGTGGTGACAGGTGGCACCCTGTCTCACATCATAGGTGTTTCATGACTGATGATTGATTGAAGTTGTCCTTTGTTTTCAAAGAAGACTCCGACATCAGGGAGGTGACACCATGACAAGCACATGAACTGGATTTGAGTGAGGGGGCCTGTGCTAAGTCCCCAGTCTGACTTTCTCCTCCAGAACTGTCTGGGTCAGTGGCTAGAAATGAATCAGGATGACTGGAGATGGCCCTGGATGCAAGGCAGTCAGGATTTAGCGACTTGTCGAAGGTCACACAGCTAGTGAGTGTCAAGCTTCTGAGGTCAGATTTGAACTCAGGTTCTCCTGACTCCAAGGTGAGTGCTCTATCCACGCTGCCATCTAGTTAATAATTATTTGATTATTGATTGGTGCGGTGGATGGAACATTGGAATTGGAGTCTGGAAGACTTGAATTTGAATGTGTTCCCCTGCCCCACTTGCAGTGAAAACTGAGTGACTTTGGGCAGCCGCAGTTTCCTCATTTGTAAAATGGGAATAATATCTCCCCTGCTCCCATAGATAGTATATACGAAATATCCTGCAGACCTTAACATTCTATACAAAAATGATTGCCATTGTTGTTACCCAGCCTCCCCTGGGCCTTCACCACAACCGAGCATTTCTTTCCGCATCTCTGTCTCTCCTACTCCTCCCACTCAATCATTTTCCAAAGCTCCTGGATTCCAAATGTTTCTTGTGTTCCTCACTGGCTTCCATCCTTCATCTCAGCAAATGACCCCCAGCTCCTCCCTCAAGGAGACCTTGGTCTGTTGCCAGGTCAGTCTTCAGTCTTAGGGCATGGGTCTGACCTTGTCTCTCAAACCTTCCATGGTTCCCTAGTGTCCATAAAACAAAAACATAGAAATGTGAGATCAAAGAGTGGAATGGACATCAGCAGAGGGTCGATGACATGATAACATCAGATGTTTGCCCTAGTGCCCAGCTAACAGGAAAGGGCGGAGAAAATGGGGGTGAGGAATATTATTGTGGTTATTATTGCTTTTGAGAACTCTTCTCAGCTCTGACATTTTATGTTCTGAGGAGTCTCCTGCTCCTAGTATTCCATGTTCCATATTCTAAAGTTCTCCAGGCTCTGACATTTTGTGCCTGTGTTCTATGGTCTCTTCTCAGCCTTGCTGTCCTCTAGTCTAGGTTCTTAGGGTCCTACCAGCTCTGACATTCTGTGTCTGTGTACTAAGGAATCTTCTCAGCCTTGCTGTCATCTGTTCTAGGTTCTTAGGGTCCTACCAGCTCTGACATTCTGTGTCTGTGTTCTAAGGAATCTTCTCAGCCTTGCTGTCATCTGTTCTAGGTTCTTAGGGTCCTACCAGCTCTGACATTCCGTGCTTGTGTTCTAAGCAATCTTCTCAGCTTTGCTGTCCTCTGTTCTAGGTCCTACCAGTTCTGATATTCTGTCCCTATGTTCCAGAATCTCTTCTCAGCTCTGTTGTTCTCTGTTTTAGATTCTTAGGGGTCTCCTGGGTCTGATTGTCTATGTTTGAGTGATTCAGAACTGAAAATAATCAGAGTTGCTGTGCAACGATGAGATGGAATGCTTTGTCCTAGTATTGAGCTTTCCATCCCAGAAAAAGTCAGAGCAGGAAGGAGCCAGGGAGACCTTAGAGGGGTCTCCTCTAGGAGGTGGGAAGTTGCATCAGAAGGCCTTTCTGAATGGGACCTTTTGGGATTTGAAAATCTGCCAGTAGAAGTTTCCATTCCCTGTTTCCCCAAAGTCAGTGTTCTCAGAGGTTCTGGTCTAGATGAGTCTCCTTCCTGGAGGTAAAAGATGGTCTTCCTTGCCCTGGGGGCAGTGGCAATGAGCTCTCTATTGTTCTGTCAGCAAAATGTCTGAATGCTGGGCTGTTTACCTTAGGGAACCTCTTTAATCCAATGCAACGAGCAATTATTCAATTCCTACTGTGTACCAAACAGTGGGTGAAGTCTTGGGGATGCAAAGAAAATTTGAAACAGCCCCTGCTTTGAAGGAGCAGCTGTTCTCCTGGGTTAGCACTGTGTTTCCAGAGAAGTCAACACCTCATATCTATAAAACGACTCCATGGTGATGAGGGTGGGTGTAAATAAACAAGGCAGAACTTTATGGTGTCATCGAAGCATCTACTGTCATAGTAAGATATTAAGCTTTATTTTTATTATAGTAAGCTATTATTTACTTATTTATTAATTCATTTATTGGTTTAAATTATGACTAATCACCAAAGACTTCTTATAGCTTCTCCTGTCTTTGAGCTGAGTCTTGAAGGACGCAGGGTTCTTCAGACATTTATTCCAGGGTCTTCAGGCATTAGGGTCTGGGCTGCACGCTGGAGGATAACTATCATCACAGCAACCAGAGCAAGTGAAGCTAGGGGGCTCCAAGGTGTGCAAAGCCCTTTACAAGCATGACCTCATTGGAGCTTCACAACAGCCCTGGAGGAAGGCGCTATTATTATCCTCATGTGACAGATGAGGAAAGTGAGGTAGCCTATGGGGACTGGTCCAGAATCATACTCCATACTGTAGATGTCTGGGCCAGGATTCACATTCGGGGCTTCCTGCCTCTAGGTCCAGGGCTCTATATCCTGGGATACCAGCTGCCAGACACCAAGAGGAGGTAACTCCTGCCCTCAGGGAGTTGCCATTCTACTTGAGGTATGGAGAGACAACACACACACATAGATGAGTAAGTCCAGGGGGAGTCAGTGAGGGGAAAATGGAATAAGCTGAGAAGGGAGAGGGCGTGGAGGTCCTAGGCTACAAAGTTGAGAAATCCCCAGAGAGGGTTTGGAAAGAGGGGCTGTCTCTCCTATACCCAGTAATCTTTGGGGGGTCCCTCTTACCTTCAAGATCAAATAGAAATGCTTCATTTTAGTCTTGAAAGCCCTATCCATTGGTGGCCCCAACCTCCAGCTCATTATCCATTGCTCCCCTCTGCTGTCCTTGCTCCCTCTACACAGCTCTCACTCATTTACCACCTTCAGGTCTTTGCACCGCTTGTCTCCCCTGCTTGATGCACACTCTCTCCTTCCTTCCATCTCTCAGAATCTCTAGTTCCCTTCAAGGTGCAGTTATATTTTAAGAGGCCTTTCCGTCCTTCCCCTCTTCCCCCCACTTGCCAATGCCTCCCTCTTCAAGTCCACCTCTGGGTTTTACGCAACAGCTGGCCCGTGAACTTCTGTTTTCACTTTTATCTCTGAAGCTCAAGGCTGATGGAGAACCCACCCCATAGATACTTGCTGATGACCTAGATGAAGTCATGATTGGCTACACAGAGATTTGGGAAAGGCCATTTTTAAGACTAGTGACCTCCTCTGTGGGACTTCTGCTCAGAACAGAAGATTAGGTCTCAGGAAGTAGTTCCTGATGGCAAAAGTTGCCTCTGGAATGGATTCTCAAGATGCAGCACCCCTTCCCATCCCCCAGGTCTTCTTTTCCTTCTGTCCATTTTTTTTAGTGGCAACCCCCCTCTCCACTTCAAATGGGCAGATTGGGTCCTCTGCTCTCTTATCAATATTCTTGGGCTAGACCCAAAGGGTTTTGACTTCTGAATTGTTTGCTTAGGAGCCCCCATTTGGTATGCTCCCCCTGAAATCAATTAATCATTTTTTATCAATTAGTTTTGACAAAGGAATAACGTTCCTGAAGAGGTTCAACAAGATCAGAAGTTACTAAAACATCCCCCAGCCGGGAGCACATCCTTCCTTCTGTATACATTTGGCCACCGGGGAAGTGAACTCAGGCTCAAGTACAAAAGGACTTGGGTACACGTGTGGAGAACACGTGGTCCTGGGAGTCCTTTTCTCCCATTGCTCCTCCCCCTAGTGTGGGTACAATGGATGTGATGGGTGTGACTGGTATGATGGATACAATGGATACAATGAGTATTATGGGTAAGATTGGTACGATGGAAATGATAGGTAAGATGGGCATGATGGGTATGATAGGTATGATGGGTGCAATGGATACGATGGGTATGAAGTCACTGAAGGATGAGTTGCTCTCTTCTTTGGCTGGGCTAACTTCTTGCAGGCCATGGCATCTCCACTGAGAAGTCAGGGACAAGGAGCTTTCTCCTCAGGACTGGTGCCTCACCAGTAGTTTTGTAAGTAGCCATTATCAGCTCTGGTGGTCTCAGCTACCAGTAGTAGTCCCTGAGGGCCTCCAATGGCCCTCACAACGTGGTCACTTTGTCTACTTGGTCATTGAGCTCTCGTTCATCTGTGCTCAGGGACACCTGGCCCTTGGGTGAAGAGATATGCCAGTCACTGCTCCACCCTGGCCCTCACCCAGAGGGTCCCAGATATTCTCCTTAATTAGAGACTTGCAAAGGATGAGAGCAAGACTCTCCAATGGAACCATGTGTGTGCCCCTTCCTTTCTGGTTCCTCCAATTAGGCTTCCCCAATGGCTCTAGGGAGCCCCAGGGACTCATGGTTGAAAATGGGATCATTAAGTTTCCACCTGGTGGATTGAAAACAGGTAGGCTCTAACTCTCCACTTGTGTGGCAAAATGATCCCCTGACCAATCACAAATTCAGGATCATTAACACTGGGGGAGTGGAGGTATGTATGAGTCATGGAATCCCAGACACCCAGAGTCACTGCATGGACACCCCCAGAGCTCCTCTCTGGTGGTCTGATGTAGGTGCCACCTGCTTGAAGGTTGGGTGAGAATGGGTGACCTCTCATGGCCCTTCTGTGGATCCTTACCCTTAAGACAGCATTTAAAGCTGGGAGGGAGCTCAGGGATCATGTGGCAGATAACTTGAGTCCCAGAGAAGAGAAGGAACTGGTTCAAGGTCCCACAGGAGTAAACAGTAGAGTGGGCATATGTCCTCTATCCCTCAATCCAAGGCTCTTTGCTCTGCCCTGCACTGCAGGTCATCTATGGCTCTTGGGATCCCTTGTTGAGTGTGGGGTGGGCTTTATGTAGGGAGTTCTGGCCTGAGATTTAGGGGCTTAATCCCTAACTCTCTGTGACCTTAGACAAGTTCTCTATATACACCGTTGCTGGTCCATGACACTGACCTGAGAACAGGGATTGGCTACCATTGTCTTCTTCTACCAGGGTGACTCCCCCCATGCCTGGGCACTGGATCAGATGGCGACCCTAGATGAACAGAGACGAGCATCTGACACCTTCCTGTGCCACTCTTTTTTCCCAGAGAGCTGAAATGTCTATTTTTTTTAGAAAGATTTTATTTTGAATTTTACAATGTTCCCCCTAATCTCACTTCTTTCCCCCTATTCCCCCTCAAAGGCAGTCTGTTGGTCTTTCTCTGGTTTCCATGGTATACATTGATCCAAATTGAGTGTGATGAGAGAGAAATCAGATCCTTAAGGAAGAAAAATAAAGTACGAGAGATAGCAGAATTACATAATAAAATAACAGGTTTTTTTTTTTTTTAAATTAAAGGTACTAGTTCTTGGTCTTTGTTCCAACTCCACAGTTCTTTCTCTGGACACAGCTGTCATTCTCCATGGTAGACGCCCCAAACTGTCCCTGGTTGTTGTCCTGTGCCACTCTTGATCCTCTGAGGGGAGGAAATATCGGCCTGAACACAGGGGGCACTTGAGTCACACTGACCTTTTGCCTGCATTCCTTCTCGTAAGGGTCTCCAGCATCCATGACCTGCACCCTTAGGTGCTTCAATAGTCTGCTCTGCTTTTGCTTCTCAGGACTCTCAGTATGGTGGGAGTGCTTGAGGAGATTCTCCTTCCTGTTCCCTCCCTCTTCTTCCTTTGTAGCCTCCAGGATTTCATTGACCCCATAGAAATGACTGAAAGTCTCTTAGGAGGCATCATGGAGATGTGGAATTGGACTCAGGTTCTAGAGCTGGAGGACCTGAATAGCTGTGCTACTCACTGCATATGGGACTGGGTAGTCCCCAGGGCCTCAGTTTCCTCCTCTGCTCTAAATCAATGACTCTGACTCTGTGCCTGTTGCTGCCTTTGGGGAGCTGAGATGGTGATACCTGGGAGCACACCCAAGTGAGCAGGGAGGTATTGGGTGGGGTGCCTGCATGTGGGGCCTCTCTACTCCTCTTTATTTCCTCCATGTGGAGCCTGCCTTGGAGCCCGGATGAGGCCCCTCTGCACCAGGACTCGGAAGGAAATGTTGGCTCTGGGGCTTGGGGCCATTTCCACATTGGTGACTCATCTGTTTTGGGGAGGGATGGCTGTGAACGTGTCTGAGCTCTGGCCTGTGGGTGCTTGGGATGTGTCTTGGGGGACAATTAAGACGGGGTCTTTCAATCCAGTGTGTGGTACTGGATAAAATCTTTCCCATTTGGGTGTCATAAAGTCTTATACGAGCAATGGGTGGGGACCCACAAAGTGTTTTATGGGCTATTTACCCACCACCTTCTTGAGTGTTCCCTCAGGGCTGGGGGCCGGATGGAGGGGCTGTGTCTTTCTACTCCCTGCCAGGAGAGCCCATCCAACAATGGGAAGTGAGTCCATACAATCTGGGCACAGCAGAGAGAGGGAGAAGTTGATAGAGTTGTGGTGACTAGGTCCCCAAAAGTTCCAGCTTGGGACCCTCAGGGTCTCTGGGTTTTGCCCCCAAAGTCCCCAGCTGTGGATTTCAGGGTCCCTGGCTTGTGGACCTCAGGACCCTCCTGACTTCCCTTTCCCTGTTCTCTTGGAGAGTTCCAGGCCTCAGTGGCTCTGAGCTATCTGGGGCTGAGAGCAGCTCTTTTCTAGGGGTGAATTCAGAGTATCCTAGGATGCCAGAGCCCCATAGTCCAGGGGCTCTTAAAGGGGCACCTGAGAACTTGGTTTTTAAAAAAAACAATTTTTATATAAAAATTTTCCTCTGTAACCCTAGATATTGTGTTCATTTAAACAGAGTATTCTGGGAAGGGGCCATTGGGCTCTGCCAGATAGGTCGAAAGGGTCCAGGACACAAGGACAGTGAAGATTCTCCAAACTGATCCCACTGAGTCATTATATGAGTGAGTGAGCTGGAGTCCAGATTTGGGGAAATGACTTGCCTCGGACTCACCTGTACGAAGTATTGCTCTCCGCTCCAAGGCTACCTTGGGTTCATGCTGAGAGAAAGCCTCAGAAATAGAGTCAACTTTGGACCCAGAAAGGTCTGGGTTTAAATCTCACCTCTGACACATGGTGGGAGGATGACCCTGGGTAAGTCACTGCACCTCTAGGGGCCCTTGGCAAAGCTGGAGAGTTAGAGGAGGGACTGTCCTCCTCCGGGAGGCTCAGTCTCTGCCCATCCTCCAAGGTAACCTGGGACCGGTTGGCTCTCTGATTAGAATGTGAACCCCCCGTGGGCAGGGCTGGCTTCCAGCACCACGGACAGCGCCCCACACTTCACAGATGAGGAAACTGAGGCTAAGCGAGGTTCAGTGGCTTGCTCGGGGGCAGGCCGAGGCGCCCGCGCTGGCCTGGGGCCCTGAAGGTGGCTCACCACATCTACTGGCTCACCACATCTGGCTCAATCACAGTGCCCCCGCCCTCCCACCCCCAGCTTGGGCATCGCTTGTTGTGAGGCCTCTTTCACTCTGAGGTTCTGTCTTTTGTTTTTCTTGGCTATTCCAGGGTCCCAGGTCAGGTCCACCAAGCCCCTTCAGGCCATCTCTTCTGTGACTGGGGCCTCTGTCAGTGACCTGAAGAGAACTTTTCACAGGTTTCTCAGCTGGCCCTGGTTTGGGAGGCTCTCGGGCCTGGGATGGTGGCACACTTGAGAAATCTCTGGGCTTGGCAGTCATGTTGATGACTTCCTGGGCTGTGGCCTGGCCCCAGAGCCTCAGGGAGCTCTGGCAGGACACCAAGGACTCTTGGGGAGAGATATCTGTCTCTGTGTCCCTCGAGGCCAGCCTAGACCTGAGGACATCTGCAGCAGCCTTAGTTTCTCCCTCTGGCAGGGGAAGGGGTTTGGACTCAAGGATCTAGGGGATCTATTCTCTCCCTCCAACAGAAGCAGCTGCTGTTTCTGGGACACTTCAGAATTTGTAGAAAATGTGCTTTTCCATAACTCTTGGAGGCAGGTGGCTTGAGGATGCCCAGCCCCATCTGACAGCGCCTCAAGAAGGAGCCCAAGGTTGCTGAGAGCCATCAGCACTCCAAGGTCATTCCCTGTGGAAGGCTCCCCTCTGTCCCATCTGCCCAGGACACTCTATGACTCTCCTTCCCCACCAGCCCTGCAGGGTCTCCATTCTGGAGCCAGCTAGACATAGGAGTTGGCGGTCCACCCTGCTGAGGCTCTCCAGGTTCCAGCCCGGCCTGCTGGCTGGCGGGGTCCTGGCCTGTCTGGCCCAGGCTCTCCTCCCATGACTGGGAGGGATGGATGGCCTGGCTGCCTTTGAGGGTTGAGCCTGCAGCCCCCCAGGTCTCTGCTGGTTACCTCATCTAGGCATGTTTATTGGGCCAAGGTCCTTTGCAGACAAAACACTCCTGGACAAGCCAAATACTGGGGAAACACAGCACCTCCAGAGGGCCTGGGTCTGGCCTTTCTCACTGCTGAAAACCATTTTCTTCCTTTTTCTTTGGCAAAGGAGGCAATAGATTCTTTCATCTAATGCCCCATCTCCATCTCTAGTGACTGGACAGCACCCCCTGAGAACATACCTCTTCTCCTCCTTCCTCTCCTTCACCGGTGGCCCAAGAGTCCTGGGCAAGCCAGGGAAACTGGTAATGTGGAGAGAGTCTCAAAGACTTTGTCCATGTAAAGATGATGTCTGGAAGTGTTGGCCTCCTGGTAATTAGCCCAGTGCAAAAACAGAATAGATGAAGCCCACCATTCCTCCCACGGAGAAGAAAGTAGGATAGCACAATCTGGAGAGAGTAGAATCCTAGACCTGGAGGCAGGAAGCCCAAAGAGACCATCCAGTCCATTTTACAGCCCAAGGAATCATCTCAGTCTCTCACCCACATGGGCTCGGCTCCAAAGCTCAACTGATCAATCAGCTGATTATCTCATGGGATTTTAGGAAGGGCCAGCTCTGGGTCAACATGGGTAGGCAAGGACAAAGAGGAAGCCATTCCTCTTCTCGTGGTATTCTCCATGTCCAGCCAGGTGACTGTGACTAGGGAAGTTGCTTTTATACATACATACATACATATATATATATATTATACTTAGATTATACAAATAGATGTATATTTACAACTCACAAATCTGTATTCTATTTGGGCAGCAAGGTCCAAGATCGCTTTTCTAGAAGAGGCCTGCTGAGCTTGGGGTCTGGGATGGGCCTTGAAGAGAATTAGGGATTTTAACTTGTATAGGTGAGGAGGAATGGCTTCTAGGAAGTGGGAGCAGATTAGTCAAATGCATGGAACCGGGGAATGGAGTGCTGGGGTTGAGGAGGGCAAAACATCCGGGCGGCACTAACAAGATTAGAAAGATAGGAGGATATGTATCGGCCGTTAATGTCTAACAGGTGGTTTTAATAGATACCGCACCTTAGCAGGGAGCCAGTGGCATTCATTGAGCAGGAGAGGGACATGGCTGAACCCGGAGGGATTGGAGTTAGAGGATAGATGCCGCTCCCCTCGGTAGGAGGCTCTTTGGGGTTGTGTGGGTGAGAAGGGATGAGGACCTCAGTCGAGTTCCCAGCTATGTGAGTGGGGAACTGGTCCCACCACCAGTTGTTGAGGAAGGAGGATTGAGAGAACTCGGTGACTGCAGCTGAGTTAGTCTGACAGTGACTTGAAATTGGTCCTTTACAATTTCCATCTGCTCCTTCTGGTCCTGGCCCCTGGGGCCAAGGAGATCAAGGCAAATTCCCCTTCTTAGTATGACGGCCCTTCACGTATGTGACCCCAGCTCTCATGCCTCCCCCACCTCGGTCTTCTCCAACTAGATTCCCCCAGCTGCGCCATTCATCTTAGGCTGGCAGACTGGCAGAGTTGGAAGGCACAGAAGGCATCCACATGAGGTTAGTCTAACCTACAAATTTACAAGAACTGAGGTCACAAGGGGAGACATGACTTGCCCAAGGTCACACACAGATTAATGGGGAGTCAGAAATTGGGCCTGATTCCTGCTTCTTTTTAGGATTAGGAAGTCTAGTCAGTAGAATAAATAAGCTACTTTGTCAGGGTTCTAGGCATCTGAAATCACCTTAAGAAAATAGCTGCTCCTGAATCTTTCTTTGCAGGTTGGCTCAGTCTCTGAGGGGGCACCTCCCCAAATCGCCTTCACCACAATCTAGGGGTCACTCACTCCACCAGCCTTCCCAAAGGCTCAGAGTATGTCCTTGGAAGCCCTTGGTGGTGGCCGGGACCCCATTATATCTCTGTCCTGGGCAGTTGGCCTCTGGTCTCTGAGCCAAGGATCAGTAAAAACCAAACCAAACCAAACACAACCCTCAAGTGGGAACAGATTGTTCCAATGTTCAGCTGTTTCGCTATGTCCCAGGCTCTGACCGGCTGGGCTGGGGCAAGGGCAGAGCTCGCCTCCAGCGAGAGAGGGAAGAAGGCAGCGATCCTTGGCCATTTGCAGCTTCTGTCATGTTTGTCCATTTGCTGGATGGAAGGGGAAACTTCAGAGATATCTGAATTTATGTCTAGTTTCCATCCGACCTGGATGCAACCTCTCTCCTCCCACCTCCAGACCTTCCTGACTGACTTTCACACTAAGAATGGACTCCCCTGGACTCTGCCTGTTCTCACCCCTTCCCCTAGGGCTCAACTGCAGGGCTGCCTCCTCCAGGACATGTTCCCTTCCTCCTTTCCTCCAGGTGACCCCCGCCCCAGCTTCTCAGAACTCCTGGCTGGTCCCTCCTTTAAACTTAGATCACAACATTCCATCTGACTTGCCTATGTTCGTATTGCATCCCAGAATAGAAAAGATTCTTGAGAGCCAGCCCCGAGAATGGTTTCTTCTTTGTATTTTCTCCCCCCACCCACCTCCAACGCTCCCCACTCAGTACAATGTTTGGCAGGATAGTTTTCACTCAATCTCTGCTTGTGGTATGGAAGTGAGATGAGATCACTCGCCCGGTATGTCAAAGAGATGCTGTCAGACGCCGAACAACCGCAATCTGACAGCCTTGGGCTTTTCTCCTTCTCAGACCCCCAGTCTCTGATTCTCCCTCTTGCTGTAGAGAATGCTGCTCCCCTTCCAGTCCCCAGATGCCCAACGGGGACCCTGCCGCCCCCCCCCAAGTCTGCTGATTTCACCTCTCACGTGTCTCGTGGATTTCACCGTCTCACCGTCACGTGTTGATTTCACTGTCACTTGTTGATTGATTTCACCTCTAGTTGATTTCCCCTCACTGATTTCCTCTGCTGATTTCCTCTGCTGATTTCCCCTGATGATTTCCCCTCACTGATTTCCTCTGCTGATTTCCTCTGCTGATTTCCCCTGATGATTTCCCCTCACTGATTTCCTCTGCTGATTTCCTCTGCTGATTTCCCCTCACTGATTTCCTCTGCTGATTTCCTCTGCTGATTTCCCCTGATGATTTCCCCTCACTGATTTCCTCTGCTGATTTCCTCTGCTGATTTCCCCTCACTGATTTCCTCTGCTGATTTCCTCTGCTGATTTCCCCTCACTGATTTCCTCTGCTGATTTCCCCTCACTGATTTCCTCTGCTTATTTCCTCTGCTGATTTCCCCTCGCTTATTTCCTCTGCTGATTTGCCCTCGCTGATTTCCTCTGCTGATTTCCTCTGCTGATTTCCCCTCATTGATTTCCTCTGTTGATTTCCTCTTGCTGATTTCCCCTGATGATTTCCTCTGCTGATTTCCTCTGCTGATTTCCCCTGCTGATTTCCTCTGCTGATTTCCTCTTGCTGATTTCCCCTGCTGATTTCCTCTGCTGATTTCCCCTGCTGATTTCCCCTGCTGATTTCCCCTCTGCTGATTTGCCCTCCCTGATTTCCTCTGCTGATTTCCCCTTGCTGATTTCCTCTTGCTGATTTCCTCTGCTGATTTCCTCTGCTTATTTCCTCTGCTGATTTCCCCTCGCTGATTTCCTCTGCTGATTTCCCCTGCTGATTTCCCCTGCTGATTTCCCCTGCTGATTTCCTCTGCTGATTTCCCCTTGCTGATTTCTCCTCTCTGGTCCATTTCCCTCCTCACCATTTCTTGCTCATTTTGCCACCTGCAGCGCTTGTCTAGTCTGCTTCTGCGTGGCATCTCTCCGATGTGCCCCCCCCCAACATGGCCCTCCCCCCTTCACACCTTCATCACTTCAGGCCTGGACCAAAGCAGGAGCTGCTGGGCCCAGTTCTACCTGCCTCTGGTCTGTCTCTCCCCACTTACTGCATCCTCCACTTGGTCACCAAAGTGATTTTTCTAAAGCAGTTCTGACTGCATCACCTCCTGCCAGTAACCTCTGGTGACTCCCTAATGCCTCCAGGAGCAAATATGAAATTCTCAGTTTGGACTTTAAAGACCTTCCTACATTTCTAATCTTCTTAGACTTTACTCCTTTCCATGTACCCCATATCTCCAGCCACACAGACACCTTTACTTTGTTTTTGGCTGCCCCACCACCATACCTAGAAGGCTTTCTCTCTCCTTATCTTTTCCTCTTAGCTTCCTTCAAGATTCATCTCAAATGCCTCCTCCAGGAGACTCTTCTGCCCATCTCCCTCCACTCTACCCCAACTTCCTCTGTTTTTTCTGCTTTTCTCCAAGATCACCTTCTATTTACTCTGTATGCATCTTGTATGAAAGTAGTTGCTTGCATGTTAATCCCCCCCTCTTAGACTGTGAGTTCATTTGCCTTTCTTTTTATTTATCACACTTAGTAGCTTATTGCTTGGTTGACTGGATCAGATGGTGATATGATGGGGGGGGGGTGATGGTATCATTATATGGATTCAAACCTGCTTGAACTGGTGAATTTGGAAATTTCATAATTAGTTCCTTCTACAAAGGAGGAAATGAGGCGCAGACCCAAGGTTTGTGAACTTAAAGTGGTTTGGTGAACTCTTGTCACTGGCCTCCTTTTCTGTTGGACCTTGATGACCTTGAATGAGCTTCCCAGCTCAGAGACCTTGTGATTGATTCATCCTATACAACTCTGATGGGGGTGAAGGGAAGCAGAATTCCTGGGACCAGCTTCACTCCTGTGGAAAATGCTCTGCATGTGATGGGGGAAGGGGGCTGTGAGGTCTGCAGGATGAGGAATTATGACAAAGCCATGTGATGAGCCAAGATCTGCCTGGACCCAAAGCCCT
Organism: Macrotis lagotis; assembly: GCF_037893015.1. Classification (NCBI taxonomy): domain Eukaryota; kingdom Metazoa; phylum Chordata; class Mammalia; order Peramelemorphia; family Peramelidae; genus Macrotis; species Macrotis lagotis. The sequence goes on from NC_133658.1 coordinate 3,360,941, forward strand.
GGGAATTATCACCTTCAATCTAGCACCTTCTCAAGTTTTTTCATGCACCCATGCTGTGCCCTGGTCCAGGTTCACTGGAGCCATGCATGGGAGTTGGCCATCCTTGGGGCTTCCCCAGGCATTCAAGCCTGCAGAGGACTTCCCAGCATACAAGTGGACTCCTGTACCATTGACCACTGAGCTGTCCTCTCTCCCTGAGTCCCAGGAAGTCTAATAGTTTGCTGCTTGTAGAGTCCCAAGAGAGACAAAGCCTGTTCCTTACAGGGTGGCTGAGGATAGTGAGGATTTTTTTTTCATGACTTCAGAGGAAACTGAGGCTCATGCAGTAATTCCCCTAGCAGGCTCTATATAGCTGTTTAAGATGTTCAGAGTGCTCCGGATCCACTGCCTCAGAAGTGAAATTGCTTCTAAGGGAGCTCAGGGAGTTGAATGAATGATTGTGCATATATTTATAAGATATACATGGTGGGGCTCCCTTATGACCCATTTCCTCCTTTTGGGGTTTCTTTTGTTGGGATGAAAGGCTCCCTGAGTGTCTCTGAAGGACCAGTGGACCTCAGGCTCTTTCATATTTGCTCCTGGAGGCATTAGAGAGCCACTGGAGTTTACTGACAGGGCATGACATGGTCAGAACTGCTTTAGAAAAATCACTTTGGTGACTGGATGGAGCCAGGTTACTAAGCCACTTAGTAACCATGTGGCCACAAGCAGGACTTCAGTTCTCTCCTCCATGAAATGAGCTTCTGAGGTCCCTTCCAATTCCTAGAGTTGTGATCCACGATTTCAAATATTGCGTGCGTGGGTGTGCATGTCTGTCTGTCTGTCTGTCTGTCTCTCTCTCTCTCTCTCTCTGTGTGTGTGTGTGTGTGTGTGTGTGTGTGTGTGTGTACATGATTGAAAAGACTTAGCAATGACAACAAAAGTTCCCAAGGACATTTTCAACTTTGGGTAAATGAAGGAAGGGGTCAGACTGTGGCTGGGCTTTCCAAAAAAAGACTTTCTTACAGTGGCTGCAGATCTGATTAGGCTACCATGAATGAGGCAGGTCATTGGAGAGCTGGGAAGGATGCCGTGGTTGGCCCTGATTGTCTAAGCTGGGGCTCCTCCTGAGAGTTCAGAAGCACACCATGGTTGTAGGGCCCTGATTGTCTGAGCTGGGGCTCCTCCTGAGAGCCAGGAAGGATGCCGTGGTTGGGGGCCCTGATTGTCCAGGCTGGGGGCTCCTCCTGTCTGTGGGTGTGTATACTCCAACTTTGTTTGGTGCTGGGGAAAAGTCAGTCCTCTGGGAAGTGCAATGGGTGGCCAAGGTTGTAGCTAGAGCTGACACCAAATGGCTCTCTCTGTTGAGTTGTTTCTGTTGTTGGTTCATAGAGGGACTTGTTTGCTGCAGGGACATTCTTTGGTCAACACTAAGCACCTTGCCTACCACTTAGTAGGAGCTTAAGCAAAGTCTATTGACCAACTAGATGAGTGAAGGCAGCCCTGGCTCCCTGGATGGTTGAGTCAGGCAGGCCTGGCCAGCCCAGAGGCTCTGGGTCTCCATGATGTAGACCATGACTTTTTGATATGCATTTTTCTGGTTGGTCGACAGTGGCATATTCTCCATGCAGCCCCCTCCCTGGCCCCCACTCCTGCTGGTGAACTTTGTGTGAAAGCACATTCTGTCCTCGCATGCATGCTCAATGACCCTGGGAGGATCATTGGGGAAGAGCTCCTTTCCTCCACCTCCTCCTTGGCTCAGGCCACAGCTGAGGTCAAATCTGGGTTTGTCTGGGACCCATATGACAAGGCCTGGAGAATGTTTCTCCAGAAAAGTCGTTCACTGAAGGGTCTCTCTCCCCATGGATCCTGGCTGCACCGAGCTGGCCTTGGAGTGTCCTCCGGCTCTTGTCTCTCTCAGGGCTAGCTAGGTCATTCCATTTTCCTGGCCTGGGTTGTGTCTTTTGATTCTGTCTTGATTCAGCTCAGAGAAATGTGGTCCCTATTAAGGACTGATGGCTTTGGTCCCATCTAAGTTCTTCTGAGGGCTGGACTTCAGGTTCCTAGCAGGATAAGTTCTTGGCTTTCATCTCCCAGGGCCTCAGGACAGGGCCTAGTTATGCCTCCTGACTATAAGGAACTGAGCTTCAGGGACATCCTTCACCCAGGTAAGGGAAGGAAGAACACCTACCTTCTCTGGGGATGGGCCAGGGCATGGCAAGGGTGGAGAAAGCTGAACATCCTGGTGGCATCAGGAAAGGGGTGTGATGGAGGTCATGGAGCAAACTTGGAGGCAGAGGACCTGATTTCAGATCAGCCCTGACTCTCAAGGCCTGTCCCAGAAACACGGGGAGGACACTGAAACTCTCAGAGCCTTGGTTACTTCATCTGTAAAATGAGGATAAAACCACCAATATTCACTACAACTTAGGGGTATTATAAGAAAAGTAGTTTACAAACCCCTAAAATGTTCTAGAGAAGAGTGACTATGGAACCAAATGACATGAGATAGGGAGTTCCAACTTTATTGTACCCATCTTAGAGATGAAGAGCTTGAGGCAAGGTAAATGACTTGCCCACAGTTACACAATTCAGGAGCAGGAAAGGTCAAAATGTGACCCTGGTCTTTCAGTTCTCTTTTTCTCTCTATGGGAGGGGGAACCCATTTCTGGCCTTTTCTCTATGTATTTATTGCTTTTAAGATCTATTTATTAACCAAGAGTCTAAGTCTCAGAGGGGATTAATGGGATGAGTTATTGAGCATTCTATAAAGTTTCCAGTATACCTAAGAAAAAATTCCCACAAACAACTTAATGTGGGGAGGAGATACCCCATGAACTTGAAAGCAGCAGAGTAATGATGGTGTTGATAGGAGCAGCATGTGACTGACATTTAAGGAGGAAATCTTTATCTGCTTTGGGACTGGACCCAGGCCAAATTCATGAAATGGCATTGAACTCTACTTTCTTCCCGTCTTCTTTACCACAATCCCCTTCATCATCACTTAAAAAAAATTATTTAAGGCAATAGGGTTAAGTGGCTTGCCCAAGGCCACACAGCTAGGTAATTATTAAGTGTCTGAGGCTGGTTTTGAACTCAGGTCCTCCTGACTCCAGGGTTGGTGCTCTATTTACTGTGCCACTTTGCTGCCCCTTCATCATCACTTTTTTCTTCATTATCCTTATCTTCAACACTGTCCTCTTCATTAGTCATCATTTTCACCATTAGCATCATCTTTTTTATTACCACCATCTCCATCATCATCATCACTACCACCATAAATGATCTGGACCCTTTTCATTGCTGTCATCAGCATAACAGCATTTCCATCATCCTCATCCTCATCTCTATCCTTTCCCTATCATTGTCCTCATCTCCATCCTTTCCCTATCATTGTCCTCATCTCCATCCTTTCCCTATCGTTGTCCTCATCTTCACCTTCAGTTTTGTTCTTATCATCAGGATCTTGGGCCCTCTTCTTGGCCTCCACCCTCCCACTGCTGATGTGTGATTGGTGCCTTGCAACTGGTAGAACTCACCATTCTGCACTTTTATAGGTGAGAAGACTGTTCATGGTCTCACCACAGGTGACTCAAGTCTAGATCTCTTTTCCCCATTCTATATTCCATTGTCCACCCTGATAAGCTCTTGTCTGACATTCAAGGCCTTCTGAAACCTGGTCTGACCATACCTACCTTGAAGAGTCACAGACTTATCTACACCAGAACTGGAAGGAATTTCTAGATCAATTTATGCTTGCCTAAGCATTTCTTCTGTATCATCTGACAAGGAGTTGCTTTTTTTGTTATTTAAAGACCTTCAATGATGGGGAGATCACTACCTCCAGAGGCATCCTATCCAACTCTGTAGAAGAGTTCCTATTCTTGGGAATTTTTTCTGGTTCCCAACCTGAATCAGCCTCTTTGCCACTCCACTCTCCTCTAGTACCCTAGTTTTTCCTAGGGGACCAAGCAGCCTAAGGATAATCCCTTAGCCACATCACAGCCTCAAATAGTTAAAGATAAGAGCACAGCCCACCTTAATCTTTCCTTTTCTGGGTTAAACATTCCCAGGTTTTTTCTCCACCAAATATTGTGGGAATTGATTTCTAGTCCATTTACCATCTTGGTTGTTCTACTTGGGACTTCACATTTTCTGTAAAATATGATGTTAAACAGAACCTTGTGTTCTACAGGTGGTCTGGTCAGGGGAGGATACAGTACGACAACTGCCTCCTCATTACCAGGCATTCTGCTTCTTTTTCTATAGCTAAAGTCCCATTAGTTTTCGTGGTGGCTACATTGCATGACTGATTTATATTGAGCTTGTGGTCCACCCATATGCCCTGATCTTTTTTTATGTGAATGGTCGCCTAGCTGCACTTCTGCCATCTTATACTTGTGAAGCTGATTTTTTTGAACCCACTTGGAGGACCTTAAATTTGTCCTGACTAAATGTCATTTTGTGCCTCCTCACCACCACCACCACCTAGGAGCTCTGCTTCTCTCTTCTCTCCCTCCCAGCTGTTCCCAATCCTTCACATTCTGCTCAGGGCTCACCTCCTCTTGACCGTCTTCCCAGATGTCAGTAGCTTCATCACTCTCACCTGGTAAAGTCTCCACCTCAGAGGAGCAAATTCTAGAGCTGGGGCAGAGGAAGCTTCAAGCTTGGGTTGGGAAGCCTCCTCACTTTAGTCCCAGACGCAAGGTCCACGTTAAGGAGGTGACTTGCTTGAGGTCATACCCAAGAGCGTAGAATCAGGATTTGAACACAGGTTTGCTGACCAAAAATATATTATGTTCTTAGTTTATGCTGAAGAAGGTTGGAGATGCAGGTAGAAGGCCTCTGTTCATGCAGAGCCCAGGGTAAATCTAGGAAATGGTCCCCAAGGCCAGCCCATGCTCCTATGATTGCTAAGCCCCATTTCCAAGGCCATGAGAGCCAGGGCCCCAGAGGCCTCCATACACTGGGCCCTGATCACAGCTGGCAGACACTCACCAATAGCGGCATGATCTGGCCTCTGGCATGGTGCAGGTGTGGGCTGTGGCCTCCTCTTTGCAGTGTTGCTGCCCGGCCCCAAGTCCAACAAAGTCTCTGTTGGACATGACCAAATGTTGAATATTCCTAAAATCAAAAAGCAACATGTCAGAACCATTTAAAAATAAACACAAGGAGAAATAAGTGTTATGCCTCTTGGCACTCCTGGGGGGATGAAATCATTTCTTGAAATGGGTGCTGACCCTGAGCTGGGCAGCTGGGCTTGGAAGGGGTCTGGGTTTGTCTGTCCAGAGCTGGTTCTGTCTTGGGTGAGGGTCGAACTGACCCCAGCCCTTTCCGGGAGGGACAAGCCATGAGCAGACCTCGGGGAAAGGAGCAAAGTCTGCCTTGGGGGACTCTGTCTGCCCATCTCTCTCAAGGGAAATCTTCCTTTAGGACAGAACTCACCATCATCAGTTCTCCAGGGAGAGCTTTGGGGTACTGAGGATGGTGCTGCTGGTGGGTCTCAACAAGTTGTTCATCGTCATAAAGGGTCAGGGCTGGAGGGACTTCGAGACCACAGAAGGACAGAGAGAGTGACCTTCAGACAAGGAATGGGGCATGTCAGAGCTGGGAGGGCTCATGGGACAGGAAACCTGGGAGGTCAGTCCTGGAGGGAGCTTGGCACAGGAACCAGAGAATGTTCAATATGGGAAGGACCATAGAGCATTGACATGGAAAGGTGGAGTGGGGACAGATCTTGGAACATAGAGGAACCTGGGAGCAAGAGGAGGGGTCAGAGCTGGAGGGAGCCTAGAACAGAGAGCATAGAATGACGACACTGCCCGGAACCCCAGGACATCAGAGTAGCAGAGTGGGGAAAGACCTTAGACCTAAGATGTCACAGGGACAGCTAGGTGATGCAGTGGATAGAACACTGGCCCTGGAGTCAGGAGGACCTGAGTTCAAAACTGGTCTCAGATACTTAATAATTGCCTAGCTGCGTGGCCTTGGGCAAGTCACTTCACCCTGTTGCCTTAAATAAATTAAAAAAAATTAAAAAAAGGACTAGGATGTCAGAGCTGGGAGGAACATAGAGATCATTTAGTCTGGCTCCCCTATTTTGCAGAAAAGGAAGCTGAGGCCCAAAGAAGAGAGCTGCTCCACCTGTGCCTCCAAGATCTCGGGCTCATTCTTGGGCAATGGTGTGAGGGTCTGTGGTTCCCAAAGTGCTTCAGTGGGCTGAGTTTTATCTGTATTGAAGAGTTCCTGGCAGACATTCTGTGCCATGGGTCAGTGAGCCACAGTCTCCTCTGAAGCTGGCCAGGGAGCTCATGCCTGGCAGCCTGGCAGGGTGGGGGGCAAAGGGGGTGGTGGCTGTTTTGAGGGGAGCTAGTGTGAAGTAAAAGGAGACTTTTCACAGATTTGTGAGTCAGGAACACAGGTCAAAGGCCAGAGGTCAACAGCCCAGGACAGGAAAGTAGCAGGGTACCGGCTGCCAGCAGGGTTTTCTAATGACTCAGCCTTTGAGAGACAAGATAGAATTTCCCCAAAGGGAACATCCAGAACGACTGCCCAGGCTATGGTGAGGTCAACTTGTGGACTTGTCTCCTTAGGGTCTGAGGGGGAACTGAGCCAACCTTCTGAAGGACCCAGGAATAGTTATGTGTACTGGGGTGCCTACAGACGCTCAGGACCCCTACACAGTAGGTCAGTTATTTATTCTACTAACTCGTCTGTCTAGAGTTGAGGTGTCACCCATGCAAGGCCACAACACCCCTGAGTTCAGATGAAAATGTGTGCTTCTAAGAAATGAATCGATAAACACAAACATGTATGACTTTCTAAGTCTCTCTGTGTCCCACAGGGATTCTTATTTACCATTGATGGACCTCTGGTTCTATGTGAGCTGTCCACCACCGGTCTGGAGCACTGGAAAGGTTGGAGACTTAGGGTATTTATGGATCTCCAGTCAATTGTGTGTGACCTTGGACAAGTCATGTCTCCCCTTGTGGCCTCCTCTCATCTGAAACGAATAGGTTGATGCTTTCTGTGCCCTCCAGTTCTGCCAGCCTAAGGGCTGAGGAGGCCAGCTCATTTGGGGGTTTAGGAGATGAAGAGAAGGTTGGGAGTGGGGAAGGCATGAGAACTGTGGTCACATATCTAAAGTGCCATCATGCCAAGAGAGATTTGCCTTGGTCTTCTTGGTCCCAAGAGGCAGAACCAGGAACCACTGAGGGGGAGGGGGAAAGTTGTAAAGTGGCAGATTTATGCTTGATGTTGAGAAAAACTTCCCAGTGGTGAGAGCTGTCCCCTAGTGGGATGGGCTCCCCATCCTTGGAGATTGGATTGATTAATTATTCAGGATGCCATAGAGAGCCCCTCTACTTTGGAGCATCTTGATATTATGTCTTTTTCTAATTCTGGGGGTCCCCATATTTGTGATATTCTCTCTTCTCATTTCTCCCGGCTACCTTGCAGGCTCTGCCCAGGCAGCTACTTTCTGTTTGCAGCCTTTCCTCATCCTCTCTCTCTCCCTGACCCTTGTGGGTGCTCTTTTCCCATCACACCATCTTGTCTTTGGTCATCTGTGTGAATGTTCCCATTTAAATGTGACTCCCCCCACCCCAATTGCCTGCCCTACCCCATTGGGCAGTATATGGTGGGCCAATGACTATGGACATTTATATGGTCACTCTCTTTGCCTAATTCCAAATTGGTTTCCAGAGTGGTCGGTTCAATCCCTAGTTCTACTAGCATTGCATTAGTGTGTTCATCTTCCCACAATCCCTCTGACTTTTACTTCCCATTTTGAGTCCTCTTTGCCACTTTGCTGAATGTGAGATGTGTTTAGATTGTTTGGATTTCCATCTTCCTCCCTGTTAGTGATTGGGAACCTTCTTTCACAGTTGTACTTATAAAACCCAGGGCTGAGCAGCCTTCTGAATACAGTAGACACTAACTAACTGCTTTTTAACTCGGGTAGAGGCAGGGCTTTCCCCTCCCTGGAGGACGTCAGGCAGGAGGCTGGATATATTGGATTGATGATTCTTGATGAGGTATAATGTGGCTTAGATGACCTCTGGGGGCCCCTTCCCGTTCCGAGAGCGTCAGGTTTTAAAGTTCAATGATCATTTTTCCTAGATCATTCATTTTCGGACTGGTCTGTGAGTGGGAGGGGAATCTCTTGCTTAGCTGCATGAGTGAGGGGAGTGGCATTCCAGGGGAGAATGAGCTGTTGACCTGGTTACTCAACGGCTCTGGAATGGTAATCCAGACTGTAGTTTTTACATTTTGTGATCTGTTCGAGGTTCAAGGTTCCAATAAATGTTACCTGAAATCTTTTTGAGGCAGAAAATCATGTCAGAGGGCATGAGGGAATGATGCCAATCTGGACACCTCTCTCCTGAGGCTAGAAATGCTTTGGTTATAGATTAACATCAAATTAAATGAAATTGTTTCTGACAGATTTGATCTGAAGACCACGGGGCTCAGTATTAATATTCATGTTTTTCCTTCCCTAAAGTCAAGGGTTACAGAAAGGGAAGATGGATTTGGAAAATGAAGAGCCGGGGAAGAAGAAGGTATTTGAGAATGGGGCTGAAAGCTCAAATGCAGAAATGAAGAAATTTTGGCCCTAAGGCGGCGTGTCTTAGTCAAAGTGAGTTTTTCTAGAGTTTGAAGAATCTCATTAAACTGGATAGAGAGCAGGTTGGTAGAAAATGGTTAAATACACACACCAAGCGAGATACTAGGAGTGATATAATAAAGAAAGGAGAGACAAATAGGAGACACAAATCCAAGAAAAGACTCAGCAACAAAAGCCATCAGCTCAAATCTTGCTAAATAAATATCCAAAGGTTAACCGCAAGATGGATTAAGGAGCTTAATTAAGGAGGAAAAATCTGTCTTCATAAACCTCGCTGAGATTGGTGGGAAGAGGTCCCTGAGTGCAACAGGTCTCTGCAAAATTCTCTCCTAAAAGGAATAGATGATGTGAAGGGGTTTGTGGTGGTGGAGGTGAGACCTGGCTAAAACAGGGCAAATGAAGAAGTCCTGTCACCAGAGCTGGAATGTGTGGTAGAGAAGGTTCAGGTAAAGGTCAATGGAAGCAGAGATAGAAGCAATAATATCACGTGTCTCATCACATCATGAAGGGATGTCATCTGTCTCTGTCAAAAGCAGAATAACTTGTTTTCCATCATTACAAACATGATACTTTACCATCAATGAGGGAGACCTTGTTTTGGGTCTGAGTTTCCCCCTGAAGATGAGTTGGTTGTTGAGATGGACATGATGGGAGCCTTTAGAACAAGCAGGTGGTCAAAGTGAACCAGGCCATATGGACAGAGAAGGGAAACAGGAGTTCAGGAGCTAGATCATAACTCTGGCACCAATGTATCCCAGAAAAGGGGACTTGAGTTATCCAGATGTCTGCAGGTGGGCTCTCCCTCCCCTTTCTTTTCCCTCCTTCCCTATCTCCTTCTCTCTCTCTCTCTCTCTCTCTCTCTCTCTCTCTCTCTCTCTCTCTCTCTCTCTCTCTCTCCCTCTCTCTCTCCCTCTCTCCTTTCTCTCTCTGTCTCTGACAAGAACAGAATAACTTTTGTTTTCCATCATTACAAAGATTACCATCAATGAGGGAAACCTGCTATGAGGCTGAGTTTCCCCCCTGAAGGTGAGCTGGCTGCTGAGAGGGACATGATGACGGGAGCCTTTAGAAGAAGCAGCTGCTCCGCTTTCCTACTTGTTATAGCAAATAAGGTGGGCAAAGCTAACCAGGATGTTCTGATGCTTCCTGTGGTTCTTCGGGAGAGCAGAGTTCAAAGAGAAATGGAGGTGGACGACTTGTTATCTGCCAGGAGGGTTGGGAAACTCAAGATGAAATTCTGAAGAAATAGAGAAAGAATGCTGATGAGAAGGAAAAGGAGCCTGTTGTGGGGCACCAAGGAGTTCACCATGCAAGCTCAGACTCTAAGAAGACTCAGAGCTGTGGCAGTCTCCTTCTTGGCCCTCTTCATCTTCCTCCAAGTCAGAGCTAATGGGAAAGTAGGCAGAGTGGGCCGGCTCCTCCTCAGACCATATCCTCCTGGACTGAAGCACTGAGTGATATTGTGGGTGTGGACGGACACAAGCAAATGAAGACCCTGCTGTCTGGGCCCCCTGCAGGCTTGGGTTTTGGAGGCTGGAAAGCCTCGAGAGGTCCCTTCTGTGTATCTCCTCAATGCCTCCATGAGGACCTGCCACCATGTGGTAGGTGGGTAATACAGACTGTGAGGTACATATCCATCACAGGCTTGGGACCAGCCCAGCTACCTGAGAAAAGGGATATGGCCACAACAACTCAGTAAGACCATTTCCTAAGGGACTGAGATCTGTGTTGGCAGAGGGAGAAGATCCATTTGGTGTCACGGACCTTTGGAAATTTTGGATGGGGTGGTATTCCCATTACTCTTTGTAGTACAAGGGAAGGAACATGGGCCTGGGAGCCAAGTTAACAGGTGCCTACAAGTTATTAGGTGCCTACTAAGTGCCAGACATTGTGCTCAGTGTCAGAATTACAAGCAAAAGAAAATCCTTATGATGTCTCCCCTTGCCCCCATCCAAGCTGCGGCCAGGCCTGGGATGTCCCCTCTGCAGCATCTCTTCTTGGTTTCCCCTCTCTGGCCTCTCCTCGATTGCCACTCTGGAGCCTTCTCTCACCCGCCCCTGCCCCCCGCCTGGTGCAGAGCACCCTCGCCTCCCAACTGCACTGTGGCAGTGGCCCCTGGGGGCTCTGCCTGCCTCGAGCTTCTCCCTACCCAGGCCATCCTCCTTTCAACCGCTAATGTGACTTTGCCAAAGCACAGATCTGACCGTGTCACCTCCTGCTCAGTCAACTCCACTGGCCCTTTATGGCCTTGAGGAGCAAACACAAATGCTATACTTGGTCTTCCAAGTCCTTCACAAGCCCCCCCCCCCTTTCTAATGTTTCTACATTTTACTCACGTCTATTTTTGTATTTGGTTCAGTGATCCTGGCCTCCAGCTGTTCCCCCCAAGACTTCCATCCCCAAACTCTGACCATTTTCCCAGACTGGCCCCCACGCCTAGGGTGATCTCCCCCTTCATTTACTCCTGGCTTCCCTCCTCATCCCAGTGAAAATCCCTCCTTCAATCAAAAGCCTTTGCTGATGCCTTTTCATGCTTGTGGCACTAGGGAGACAGCTGGTAGTGTAGCATGCAGCCTTGGTCCTGGAGTCAGGATGGTCTGAGTTCAAATCTACCCTCAGACACTTAATAGCTGTATGATGCTGGCCAAGTGAAAACCTCTCAGACTTGATTTCCTTAACTGTAAAATGAAGATCAATATAGCGCTTTCCTCCCCAGGCCATTCTGAAGGTCAGAGGAGGCAATAAGGACACACTGTGGGGACTTAATACACGTTTACTGACGGATATCCTGCACTTTTGCTTTTGGTAGACAATTGACAGAGTCCACCAAGAGACATGTGAGAAGTTTCTTTCAACTGGTTATGTGTCTGAACCCTCTTTTCCCTTCTGCCTCCCCCCTCCCGACAATCCCAGACAGTTCACAGGGTCACCCTTGACCCAGGAATTCTAGGAAATGTATGTTTTGAGTTTGCTTAACTCCCCCATGGCTGCTCTCCAAGGAGGGAGCAAAGTACCGTATAAATAACAACATTTTTACTTAGTGCTGACCTCAGGCTTCCCAGAAGTCCCAGTTTTAGGTGAAGACAGGGAAAATCTGGACTTGAGTCTCCTGGGACTTCCTCTGGCCAGGGGGAACCGACAAAGACAAAGGGCTAGAGCCCTGCTCCTCTCCATTTGGGGTGTCCAGTGCTATAGCGACAGGGCCTTGGGCCTCTTCTTACTTTGGCCAACTCCTCATGGGCAGGGAAAGTAGACTCAGTGGTGTCCTGGTTAAGGGGCCTTGTAATACCCTCATTTGCTGCCCCTATCCCTCACCTTATCTGCTCCACTTGTTACCACCTCCCTTCCTGTGAAAGGCTCCTCTCTTCTTCTTCTCCATCCGGGAACCAGATCTCCAGGCTCCTCACAGAATTAGGGACTGAGCTCCCACCATCATTTGTTCAGTCGATTGCCTTGAAGTTTACTATGAAGCTCAAATGAGCAATGAAGTTATAAATGAGTTATACCGATCTTAACTCAGTGACTAGCACATGGGAAGCTACAGAAATATTAACCATTATCATTAGCTATCATGACGGAGCTAATTTCTTCAGGCGATCACAGAAAGTGGCGCCCTGAGGAAATCTTGTTATTGATGGGAGACGAGGTCTGCATCAGGGTCTGCTGGGAGTGGGGGTGGGGGGGTTGGAGGGGTGTGCTTGTACACATGTGTTCTGGGGAGAGCATGACCTGGGTTCCTGCTATCCCCTACTCCAGTCCTTCTGGAAGCCCAGCATCTGGTGGAGAAAAAAAAAACCAAATTCATCTGCCCTGACTCAGGTGGTTTTGTTTTTCTTTTCGAGTCACCAGAGGACACAGAAGTTAGAAGTCAAAGACTTTTAATCAAATCCCAGGGAAACCAGATTAAGACCAAGAAGCCCCTTGAATGCATGTAAAAACATGTGACACATGGAGGGCATGTGTGATATACACTCTTCTATGAGGAATAGAGGAGGACATCCATGCAGAGGACATGTTTGCACATGTATACTCTTCTGTAGGTCACCCCATGAGGAGTGGGGAAGGGCATCCAGGCAGAGGACATGTGATGCATGGAGGGGACACATATGTGTGCTTTTCCACAGGTCAACCCATGAGGTATGGGGGAAGGATCCATTCAGGGAACATGTGACACATGGAGACCCACCTGGAGGGAATATGTGTGGCCAGGGTGCTGGTGTAGGGCCCCCATCTCAAGAGGAGAGCTGCCTGGGGCCATTGGAGAGCCCAGGCCAGGATGGAGGGTGGGGGTGTAGACCCCCCTCTTTCAGCTGAGGATAGATTGGTTCTCATCTGATGGCAGGCATGGCAAGTTGAATTCCATAACTCTTTAGATAAGATAAAGAACTGGTAAAACCTGGCAATGGTTCTCATGGGAAGCCAGGCCCAGCTTGCGGGGCAGGAGCTTAGCAGCCAGCTCAGGTCCCTGGGCCTGACAGGAGGGGGCCCAGTGAGGCAGGCTGCGCCAACAACAGCAGGTTGCAATGCTTACTATCAGCCCTGATGCCAGTGGATTGAGGGACTGTTGTTATTTTTATGAGAAAAATGCAGAAAGACTAATCTATGTATTTATGTCTGTCTGGAAACATGTAATTAAGGGCTGTCCTGCCTCCAGGATCTGCCTCTCCCATGAAGTCTTGGAGGAGCTGGTCCAGGCTCCCTAGTCTCAGCTCTGCCGGAGCTCGCCAAGGCCTGTGGGCACCCAGAGACAGAGGGAGGGAGGGAAGGAGAAGGAGGGGGGTGGAGAGAGTTGGCCCTGGATTTCCAGCCTAGGGAGGAAAGTTCTCAGCCAGGCTGTTCCTCTGGGAAATCATCATGGACGCTCAGATCCATAGCAGACTTTGAACGTAATGAAAGCTAGGGCCAGCCCTGGCTCATAGGAACACTGTCCTGTCTCTAGTGCCTCAGGGCTCATTCATTCTTTCCAAACTGTGTGGAGAGGAAGCCTGCTCCCCCGCGCCATTTGCACTGCCAATGTCTCCTCCACGTTTCCTCTAACACTCTGGGGTCTTGGTTTATGGGCTTGTCTCACCTCTCCCTTTTCCTTCTTTTGCACACATAGGGAGCCCTCTATCAGCCCAGTCTCCAAGCACTGATCCCATGCCTCCCTTTGTGGTAGGCCTTGTACTTGGGCTTGGGGATCCAAAGACTAAGGAGCAATGAGCATTTTTTCAAAGGTGAAGGATGCCCCCCCCCCCAAAGACATCTACAGAATAAATACAAACCTCTGCAAAAGCTGTTAGGAAGGGAAGGGTGGGGATCAGGGACCCTGAAGGAGAAGAAAGCTTCTCTGAGATAGTGGTGAGGAGGGATCACACTCTAGGGATGGAATTCAGAGGCATGGAGGGAGCTTTCTGAGGAAGGGTGGGAAGGGGAGGACTGTGCACTGAGGCTGGAAAGAGAGACTGAGCCAAGTTGGGAGAGGCTGTAAGAGTCAAACAAAGGAGTTTAGGTTAGACCCTAGAAGCAATGGGGAGCCACTTGTTTGAGCAGGAGAATGGTGTGGACAGACCCCTGCTTTAGGAAAATCCCTCTGGTGGCTCTGTGAAGGCTGCATTAGAATGAAGGGAGAATGGGGCAGGGAGTTTATCACATGGCTTATCTACTGATCAAATCCCAAATGACTTTTAAGAGCCAGATTAAGCTCTGCCTCTTTCATGCATTCTGCCTCTGGAATAAGAGGAGCAGGTTTGTACCCCAGTTCTCTAGTTAACCCATCATGCCCTGGCCAGTGACTTTGGGCACAGGCCTACTAAGGGACCTTTGAGTTTCTTTCCCCCTTTCTTATTTGTATTTCCAAGACCTCCTCTTGGGGGCTCAGTTGTCTTTCTTGTAAAATGAAAGGACTGATGAGGTGACCTCAAAGGTCTCTCAGGCCTCTCTTGATCATTGTTCACATCTAGGAAGTTGAGATTCTCTAGTTCGTCATTGAATGATCTTTCATCTCCTCAGGTAATTGTGAGCTTCCTAGATCTGTATCTTGTCATGTTCTCTTTTTCTTTCCCTCTTGTCTCCTAGTGACCAAGTTGAGAATAGACATGGGCGGGGGGGGGGGGGGGGCGTTGTTCCAGGAGCAGCTAGGTTAAGTTGGGGAATCACCCCTATGGACAACTTCTTTCCTGACAGTTCATCACAATGGTTGGCCTCCACAATGCTCTTCTGGAAAATAAAATGTTCTTTCTTGGACCAGTCTAGTGGTTTATCTCCTCTTCAGATCTGCTAGTTCCAACTAGGGTCCAGGATCCTGCTCTCTGCTGTATTGCAGGGACTACTTTTAGTTTGTTTTTCTTAGCTCATCATTGTTCCTTGGCTCTGAGGATTTGACCAAACTCCCCATGTCCCAAACTTCCCATGCCCTTTCCATCATAGATGCCACATTTCATTGGTTTTCTTCTATTGGCCGCTTTGCAACTCTCCCTTTTGCTCCTGCTTTTGCCCTCTGGGGCCGGGCAAAGCACCCTAACTTCCTATAGAAGACAGCTTTCACATCTTTGTAGATAACCGTCCCATGCCTGCTAAGTCTCTTCTACATCCCTCCCTCTCCTAGGGCTTTAAGTCTGTGCTGTGATTTCCAGTTGCTTCCTCATCATGATCACCCTCCATCACTTCTCCACAGGTTGGTCCAGGGCTCCCTGCACCCCCACCCCATTTTGTCACCCCTCTCTTCCTCTTGCTTCAGCTTCAGTAGAGAAGCATGAGTGGGACCATAGTTGCTATCTTCAGACATCTGAAGGGGGCTTAGTTTGCTTGCCCTTAGAGGACAGAGCTAGCAGCAGTAAGGGACATTGCAAGGAGTGGATTGAGGCTGGATACTCAGATGAACTTCCTAGTGGCATGGGAGGGGTAACATTGGAGGTGATGGCCTTTCCCCAGCAAAGATTCTTAGGGCTACTGCCAGGGTCCTCCTTATTCAAGACTAGGTGGCCTTCCAGGTCTGATCTTGGCATAAGATCTGGTGATTAGGTTCCCACCAAGGCTAGGCTTGGTCAAGGTTCTAGGCTCCCAAGTGGATCTTGCTTGGTTAATTTGATGGGTAAGAAAAGCCTGTGGGCAGCCAGGTGCTTCACCCCCATGACTATGGCCCAGGCTTTCCCAGTAGATGCCTGCAGTCCACAGAGTGTCTTCCCTTCATAGTTCTGACTCAAGGAGACTAATTTATGAGCTGGGCTCACGTTCAAGTTTGCAAAGGAATACAGTTGGACAGAACAGGGAGGTGGGACTGTCTGAGAGTGTTTCTCTATCTCATTCCTAGCCTAGCCTACTGCCCCCCCCCCAGCTCAGCTCCTTTGGCTCTGTTGGGGTCCAACCTCTCCTTCAGAGACAATCTGTTTCCAGCCTCCTACTTGCCTGGGCTTCATTTGATTTCCCCTGTCTCTCCTATGGCTCCTTCACTCTTTGCTGAGACTTTGAGTCAGTTTTTTCTGCCAATCTTTCTGCAATCCCCAAAGTATCTCTTTGGGGCTTATCAGTGTGTGAGTTTAGAATGGGGGTCTCTCCTAAATAATAGCTCTCACTATTCCCACTGAAGACAATTTTCTCAGAAATCTAATAAAAAATTAAAAAAGAAAAAAGTTATAAGACATTTTTGAAAACTTTGAAATAATGACTTTTTGAGAATCAATTTGCTATGGTGGCTAGAGAGTTGCATGAGATGTCAGGAAGCCCTGAGTTCAAATCCCAATAGCCTTGTGACTCATACACAGACATAAATACATGGACACAGAAAGACAAGTAACCTTTGAATTTCCCCTTTGGGGAAATTAGTGAATCCTTTCTTGGAATTTTTCAGGCAGCTTTATATCTGTATTTCACATATTTGTGTAACAAAATATATCTGCTGGAATTGCTCAGTTCCTTAGAGGGCTGCAAGGCTTCTACCTTCACTGGGACAACAACCAACTAAATGCCCCACTGGCCCTTGCCAACTCCACTTCCTCTCATCTCAGTTAGTCCTTAACCCTCAGCAGTTTGGCTTCTGCCCTCATCACTCAGTTGAAGCTGCTCTCTCCAGAGTTACTAACAATCTTTTGATGGACGAACCAAAGGGTCTTTCCTTAATCTTAACCTTCTTGATGTTTCTGCTTCATTTGACACTGTTGGCTATCCTCTCTTCCTAAATACTCCAGGTGTTGGTGACCACTTGCTCTCTCATCTAACACTCCTCTGTCTCCTTTATTGGATTCTCATCCACATCATGCCCCCTAACTGTAGATGTTCTAATTTTGTGGTCCCTTAATCTTCTCCTGAATATGCTGTCTTGGTAATGTCAACAGATCCCATGAGTTTAGCCATCATCTCTATGTAAATGAATGCTAGGTTCTATATATTCTGTCCTAATCTCTCTCCCAAGTTGGGTCCCATATCACTACCCTATTGAATTTCTAATTTTGGTTGCTCCAAAAAATCTTAAACTCAGCACAATCTAAAACACTGTCTCCTCCTCTTCCAAGTGTTCCCTCTTGTTGTTGAAGGCAAGAACATCTATTCATTCTCTCAGATTCATAACTTCAATTTATCCCTTTTCTTCTCCTTCACCTCCCTCATCCAATTAGTTGCCAAGTCCTACCATTCCTATTTCAACAGCATCTCTCACATCTGATCCCTTTTTACCCTCAAACAGATTCCAACTTAGTCCACATAGTCAATATATTTCTTTTTTAAAAAAAAATTAAGGCAATGGGGTTGTGACTTGCCCAAGGTCATACAGCTAGGTCAAATTTGAACTCAGGTCCTCCTGACTCCAGGGCCAGTGCTCTCTCCACCTAATTGCCCCCAGTCATTACATTTCAACTGGATTCTTGCAATATTCTCCTTATTGGTTTTCCTGTCTCAAGTCTCTCCCTATTACAGTTCATCTTATACACAGCTCCTAATGTGATTTTCCTTGAGTGTGGATCTGAGTGTGCCCCTTTGCTGTTCAATCAACTCCAGTGGCTCCCTCTTTTCTTCAGGATAAAATTAAAAAAAACCCTCTGTTTCACTCTCAAAGCCCTTCATCACGATCTTAATCAATGTTTCCAACCTCAGGTGATACTACTCCCCTTCACCACTCATTGATTCAGCCTAACAAGCTTCTCTCTTCCACTGGCAATGCCTTATTCATCTCCATGAATTGGTCCGGAAGGAACAGCTCTAGGACTATGTGTGGCATGAAATCTTTCCTGATCTCCTGTCCCCACAAGAGCTAGTGCCCCCCACTCCAAACAACAGGGATCTGACTGCTTGGGTAGTGTGTATTTATTCCCTTTGCATTTCTGTTGTCCATCTATTTCATATATGCCTGTCCTCTGCACCATTAGAATAATACTCTTCAGGTAGGAATTGTTTTCTTCTTTGTTTTTGGTCTATATAGTGCCAGATATAGTGCCTTTGCAGTTTTCATTCTTTGCTACAGCTTTTCTGTAGGAGCTAGAGAAGCCTGGTCTTCAGCAGAAATCCTGAGCCTGAGGTTCTGGGATTCTATTAGAATCCCTTCCCATTGGGTACTGGACATCGAAAATGGAGATTGTCCCAGCCAGACTTCATAACTGGAAGGGACCTTGGAAGGCATTAAGTTCAACTTCCTCATTACTTAGACAGGGAAACTGAGTCCCCAAATGGAGAAGGTACTTGCCCAAGATATCAGAGCATTTGCTCAGACTCTGATCCTCAACTTCAAACCCAGATCTTTCCATCCTGTCCTGCAAGCCAAAAGGTCCTCAAGTCCCTGTGCCTGGGATTGGCCTATCCAGTTTTATTAGGCTCATCTTATTGTCCTCAGTTAGAATCATTGTTGCCTGTGATAGCCTAGGAATTCTCTAATTCATTGCTGTACTATTCCCCATGCTCGGCAGGAGAGCTGGCGACCGTGTTATTTCCAAGGACATCTTGTCCCTTCTCTCTCACCTGGAATTTCCTCAATCTTCTCCAATCCTAACCAACAAAAGCTAATGCTTCTAGGACTGTGCCAGCCAATTCCTTAAGGGCACCAGACAATATAGGAGCCTGCTTTCTGAAGATAACACATTGTCTACACCCTCCTAGACCCAGCAGATGCTCTCCTCTGGGCATCATTCCAGGGCTACAGGTAATAAGAGGAGCCAGGTACCATAGGAGGCAGGCAAAGATTGAAGATTTTATTTTTAAAAAATCAATCAGCAACCATATGTAAAAGAATGAAAAATATCATTGTTCCTAATCCTGTTGGACCTGGACAAAAATACAAGAGGAAGGTCCTCATGAGGAAGTTCTAGGCTGGAATGGAAAGATGCAGATTCTGACCCAGGTCAAGGACTCATGGGCCTTGGACAAATCTCATTTTCCTCAGGTATGAAGAAAGGTTGGATTAAGTCATTCCTAGAATCCCTTCCATGTCTAAAATTTCCTGTTACAAGTTCTACCTTTCTACTCACTTTTAACACTGACAGTCAGCCTCCAAGGACCCCAGCTTTAACATTCTCTGTTCTAGGTTCTACAGTTCCTCCCAGTCCAGTTCCTGACTTTCTGAACTTTCAAATTACACTTCTTAGAACCTCCCTGAAAACTTAGGGTCTTCTCATGTTAGAATATCCTACTATCCTTATGGCATCCCTTGGCTACGCTGGCCTTCCTGCTGGAGTCTCCTTAGACTAACTATTCCTCTCCAATTCCCTTCATTTCTATTTTGTGTATCGATCTTCTCTATTAGAATGTAAGCTCTTTAGGGCAGGGAATGTCAGCTCCTAGCTTGCATTTGTATTTCCACCACAATATCTGGTATAGTAAGCGCTTTTTCTTCCTCCCTCCATCCCTCCCTCCCTTCCTTCCTCCCTTCCTTCCTCCCTTCCTTCCTTCCTTCCTTCCTTCCTTCCTTCCTTCCAGCTTGACCATTTCCTGTTCTAAGCCCTCTTAGCTTTTACATTCCATTTATTTAATGTTCTACAATCTATATTGGCAATTATTTTATAACTAGTTTATAATTTTATATTTAGGATTTTCATAATTATAGGTAAAATAAAATTTTATATAATTATATGACAACTTTTAAATTTTGGATTAAGTCATTTCTAGGATGACTGCTATTTAAAGATTCCCATCCAAATCTCTATTTTACTGGGAGAGGGGAAAGAAGGAGAAGGTGAGAAAGAAAGAAAGATAGATAGCGAATCTCTAACTGCTATCTCTTTTCCATCTTAGCACCCTTGAGGGTCAGAGCCCCAGTGAAATGGTTCAACATCATTGTCCTGTGTTTGGGAGCCTCCCAAGTCTCCCTCCCTCCTCTAATTCCTGTGATGTAGTGCCTTCATCTGCTCAAGTACTCCCATTCTCTACTCTCACTCGTGGTTCTCATTTTTGCATCCACCTCAACCCTAACCATTGTGTTTCCATCCCTTCCTCTGTGCCCTCTAAAACCCTTGTTCAAACGTTAGTGAGCTGTCCTTGGTACTACTACCCCTCCTGCCATCTTCTCAAAGACCTAGCCCCCATCAGAAGTCACTTTGTTTCTGTCTTCCCTCTCCAGTACTGGTGCCTTCCCTTAAGCCCTTAACACCTGGTCAACCATGGTGAGTTGGGCAGGATAGGAGCTGGCATATGCTTTAGTTATCGCGCTGCCTCCAGACCATCATTTGGCTGCCCTAACTTAACATCCCATTCCAGATCCTAGTGGCAATTATGGGTATCTGATTATAATGATTTTTGTCTGTGAAGAAGATCATGACAACAGGGAAATGATGCCAGGACAAGTACATTAGTTGGATCTGAGAGAGGGCGTGCTGTGCTGGCTCACCAGCTTCACTTTCTCCTTTAGAGTCATATGGGACCAGGGGCCAGATATGAATTAGGATGACTGAAGATGAATTTGGGTTAAGTGACTTGCTCAAAGTCACACAACTAGCAAGTGTTAAGTTTCTGAGTTCAAATTTGAATTCAGGTCTTCCTAACCATAGGGTTGGTGTTCTATCTACTGCACAACCATGTCTCTATCTTAAGGTATTTTAATGCCTGGATTATGGTCTTCATTTCCACGCCACATCTTAAATACTTGGGGAGCCTCCCTCTCTTTCTGTGCATGTATATATGTGTATACCTAGATGTGATGTATAGGTAAATAAATAACTCTGTCTGTCTGTCTGTCTGTTAGTCTGTCTATGTATCTTGACAAAAAATATGGTGATGACTTTTATTCCCAGGTCCAAATTAAAATTTGTACCATATAATTATATAAATTTTATTTTACCTATAATCATGAAAATCCTAAATATAAAATTATAAAGCCAGTTATAAAATAATTGCCAATGTAGATTGTAGAACATTACATAAGAATTATTTTTTTGGTTTATTTTATTTCATTTTATTTTCAGCTCTTCAATCTCTTCCCTTCTCCTTCACTACCATTAAGAAAGCAAGAGAAAAATAAAAATCTTGTTACAAACATGAATAGTTAAGAAAAGCAAATTTGTTCATTGGTCATGTCCTCCCCCCGCCCCAATTATGTCTTCAGCTAGCCCCTGAGCCTATTACCTATCTAGTAAGCAGTGGGTATCATGTATATTCATGAATGCTTTGGAATTGTGGTTGGTTATTGTGTTGGTCAGAGTTCCTAGAATTTTCAAAGTTTTTAGGCTTTTACTACATTACTGTTACTAAATGAATTATTTTGCTGGTTCTTTTCCCTTCATTTGCATCAGTTTATATAAGTCTTCCTAAGTTTCTCTGAAATTATCCTGGTGATCACTTCTTATGGAACAATAGGATTCCATTACAATCATTTACCACGACTTGTTTAGCCATGCCCTAATTGATGGCATCCCTTCAATTTCCACTTTTTTGCTCTCACCAAAAGAGCTTCTGCAAATATTATTGTACACATGAGTCCCTTTCTTCTCTCTTTAATCTCTTTGGGATGCAAATTTAGCAGTGGTATTGCTGGATCTAGAGATATGTATGGTTTGATAGCCTTTTGGAATAGTTCTAAATTACTTTTCAGAATGATTGGAAGTTACTAGCTCTGCCACAGTGCATCAATGTACATCCTTTCCTACATCAGAAAGAAATAGGTAGGGAATAAATATTTATTAAGCATCAGGTGAAATGTTAAGTGTTTTCCATATAGTATCTCATTTGATCCTCACAACAATCATGATGCTATTAATTATTATCCCCATTTTACTTTTGAAGAAACTGGGCCAAACAATGACCAAGTGCCTTGCCTGAGCTAATACAACTAAGTACCTGAGAAGGAATTTGAGCATAGGTCTTCCTGACTCCAGGCCTATCCACTAAGCCACCTTGCCACTGCAACTCTTCTCATTTTCCTTTTTTGTCAACTTTGCCAATCTGATTTGTGTGGAGTAGAACCTCAGAGTTGTCTTAATTTGTATTTTTCTAATTATTAGGGATTTAGAAATTTTTATATTGCCATTAAGAGCTTGAATTTCTTCCTGGGAAAATTGACTAATCATATCCTTCGGTCATTTATCATTTGAGGAATGGCTTTTATTATTATAAATTTGAATGAGTTCACTAATGACCAATTCCTTGTCTAAGAAAACAAGATCTTAGAGAAACTTCCTGCAACTATTTTTTCCCAATTTACTTGTTCCTTTCTAATTTTAGCTGCATTTATTTTAGTCAGACTGTTTCCCAGTTTTCCCACAGGTTTTGGTTAAATAGTGAATTCTTACTCCAAAGGATGGGATGTTTGGGTTGATCAGACATTAGGTTACTGTGCTCCTTTACTTCAGTATACTGTGTATGCCATCTGTTCCATTGAGAAACTTCTCTGTTTCTTATCCAGTATCATATTGTTTTGGTAATTATTGCTTTGTTATACAGTTTAAGATCTGGGACTTTTATGTGCCTTCTCATTCTCTCTCTCTCTCTCTCTCTCTCTCTCTCTCTCTCTCTCTCTCTCTCTCTCTCTCTCCCTCTCTCTCTTTAAGGTTTTTGCAAGGCAAATGGGGTTAAGTGACTTGCCCAGGGCCATACAGCTAGGTAATTATTAAGTGTCTGAGACCTGATTTGAACCCAGGTACTCCTGACTCCAGGGCCGGTGCTTTATCCACTGCGCCACCTAGCCACCCCCTCATTCTCTTTCAATGATTCCCTTGATATGCATCTTTTGTTCCTCCAGATGAGTTTTACTATTATTTTTTCTAGTTCTGTAAAATACTATTTTGGTACTTTGATTGATATGGCTTTGAATAAATAACTTAGTTAGTATTGGCATTTTAATTATATTATATGGAATATTAATATATTTAAATATATTAATTATATATCTATACCCATGAGCAATTCATATGTTTTCAATTATTAAGATCTGTTTTTATTTATGAAAAAGTGTTTTGTAATTATAATTTTGTTCATATAGTTTTTTTTTTTTTTGCAAGGCAGTGGGGTTAAGTGGCTTGCCCAAGGCCACACAACTAGGTAATTATGAAGTGTCTGAGGCTGAATTTGAATTCAGGTCCTCCTGACTCCAGGGCTGGTGCTTTATCCACTGTTTCACCTAGCCACCCCTGTGTTCATAAAGTTTTCATATGTGTCTTGGTAGATAGTTTCCCAAACATTTTGTACTTCATATAATAATTTTTTTAGGTTTTTTTGCAAGACAACAGGGTTAAGTGGCATGCCCAAGGTCACACAGCTAGGTAATTATTAAGTGTCTGAGGCCGCATTTGAACTCAGGTCCTCCTGACTCCAGGGCTGGTGCTCTATCCACTGAGCCACCTAACCACCCCCATATAATAATTTTAAATGAAATTTCTCTTTCCATATCTTTCTGTGGGATTTAAAAATTTTTGGTAGCATACAGAAATGTGATGATTTATGTGAATTCATTTTATATCTTCAACTTTGATGAAATTGCTACTTTTTTCATTTAATTTTTAGCTGATTCTCTTGTGTTCCCTAAGTAAACCTTCATATTCTTTGCAAAAAAGTATCATTTTGTTTCCTCTCTGCTTATGACGTATTCCCTTGGTTTCTTTTTCTTGACTTATTGATATAGGTAGTGTTTGTAGTACACTATAGTGGTAGTGGCCATCCTTGTTTTAAATCTTGATCTTCTTGGAAAAGTTACTAGTTTATTTCCATTACAAATCATGTTGTTTCTTTGTGTTAGGTACATCCTACTTACCAGATTAAGGAAAGACCCGTTCATTCCTATACTTTCTGGTGGTTTTTAAAAAAAAAATTTTTTTGTACGTTTTTTAAGGTAATAGGGTTAAGTGACTTGCCCAAGGCCACTTCTAGGTAATTATCAAGTGTCTGAGGCTGGATTTGAACTCAGGCACTCCTGACTCTAGGGCAGGTGCTCTATCTACTGCTCCACCTAGCTGCCCCCTTGGTGGTTTTTTTTTTTTTTTAACAGGAATGGGTACAGCTTCTTGTCAAAAGCTTTCTCCTCATCAATTGTTTTCAATGTATGATTTTAGTTATTCTTTTTCTCATGGTCACTTATGTTTATACATTTCCTAATACTGACCCAACCCTGAATTTCTGGTATAAATTTGCCCGGTTATAGTGTCTAATCTTTATGACAAGTTACTTTGGTCTCCTTTTTAATGTTTCAATGAAAGTTTGGGCCTCCACATTCATCAGGTACATTAACCTATATTGTACTTTCTCTGTTTTAACTTTTCCTGGTTTAGGAATCAATGCCATATTTATATCACAGGAGGAATTTGGTACGATATTTTTTCCAAAATAGTTTCTGTAAATTAGAATTAATTGTTATTTAAATATTTGATAGAAATCACCTTTAAATCCCTTTGTTCCTGAAGCACTCTCTTTCCTTTTTTCTCTGAGGTCATTTATGACATTTATTTTTTTCTTTTTTGTTTTAGATTGGATTATTTAAATCCTTATTTTCTGTCCTGATCTGATAATCTGGAAATTTTATATTTTTGTAAATATTCACCTGTATCCTCAGATCATCAATTTTATTGGTGTATATAATTGAGCAAAATAGTTTCTGATAAACTCTTTTAGCTCATCCTCACTTTTGCTTTTTTGATACTCATGTTTTGCTTTGGTCAGATGATACAGGGGATAGAGCACCAGACCTAGAGCCAGAAAGACCTGAGTTAAACTCCAACCTCAGATATGTACTACTTGTGGGGTCCCTGGGCAAGTCCTTTAACCTTTGACTGCCTCAATTTCCTTATCTGTAAAAAAAGTGAAGGGCAACTAGGTGATGCAGTGTATAGGACACTGGTCTTGGAATCAGGAGGACAAGAGTTCAAATGTGACCTCAGATAACTGATACTAACTAGCTGTGTGACCCTGGTCATGTCCCTTAACCCCGATTGCCTCACATCCAGGGTCATCTCCAGTTGTCCTGATTCATAACTGGCCACTGGACCCAGATGACTCTGGAGGAGAAAGTGAGGTCAGTGACTCAGAACAACTCCCCCCATCAAACACAATTATGTGCTTGTCATGTCATCATCTCTCTGATGCCAAATTCTTCTTCAAGAATTAAAAGCAGGGGTGGCTAGGTGGCGCAGTGGATAAAGCACTGGCCCTGGAGTCAGGAGGAAGTGGGTTCAAGTCTGGCCTCAGACACTTAATAATTACCTAGCTGCATGGCCTTGGGCAAGCCATTTAACCCATTTGCCTTGCAAAAACTTTTTTTTTTTTTAGGTTTTTGCAAAATATTGTTTGTGAAGTACTCAGCCCAATCCCTGGCATATGATAAACACCACCTGAGAGTTATTATTATTATTATTATTACTATTATTATTAAAAACAAGTTAGCTAAATGACTTATTGACTTTAAAAGCCTTCCTTTTAAAATTGATAATTATCTTCCTGAGTTCAAATTCAACCCTCAGAAACTTGCCAGTTATGTGACTCTGGGAAACTCACTTAACCTGTGTGCTTCCGTTTTTTCCATCTGTAAAAAAAAAGTTAGAGAAGGAAATAACAAATCACTCCAACAAGAAAACCTTAAGTGAGGTCACAAAAAGTCAGACATGTCTGAAAACTGACCACTGCCACCAGCAATTTGGGTGTTTAATTGGAGTTTTAAAAGTTGTCAATTTTCTGTATTTTTTTTAAAGTTGCATTCTCAATTTATTGGCTTCCTATGCCTCTTTTGCTGATGAAATTGTTTAAGAGATAGACATTTCTCCATTAAGTACCCCTTTGGCTAAACTTCACCCCCCCCCCTCAGTGATCCTGTTGTCTCATTGTTTTGATTATCTTTGGTGAAATTAATCCTTTTTTAATTTGTTCTTTCATTCACAGATTCTTTAGGTTTAAATTATTTAGTTTACAATAATTTTTAATTTTTACTTTAAAAGTCCTTTATGTAATGTCACCATTATTACTTTTATGTAAAAACATTTCATGATTCTCCTTTTCCATATTCATTTTTGATTTTTTTCCTTTTACTACATCATCAATTTCTATAAAAGTACCATGGACAGTTGAAAAATACATAGTACTCCTTTATAGACTCATTTAGTAATCTCCAGAGAGCTATAAAAATCTAACTTTTCTAAAATTCTATTCGTATTCATTTATTTTTCATTTAGATTTATTGAGATCTATTGTAGGATAACTTGAGGTTTCCCACTAGGATCGTTTCACTGTGTATTTTTTCCTCTAACTCATTTAACTTTTTAAGAATTTAGATTTAGATTTATTATTGCAATTAATTCATTGTCTATGGTTCCTTTTGAGCAAAATATAAGTTCCCTGCTTCTATCTTTTAACTAACTTTATTTTTGCAGTTGCCTTAGATAATTGTTACTCCTTCCTTTTTTTGCTTTAGTTGAAGCATAATAGATTTTCCTCCAGTTTTTTATTTAAACTCTGCGTTTATTGTTCTATTTTAAAGCTGTTTCTTATAAACAGCAAAAAGTTGGATTCTAGTTTCTATTCTTTTTACTTTGCTCTTCCATTTTGTGGAAGGTTTCATCCTATTCACATTCACAGTTAGGGGCATCAATTTTCTATTTCCTTACACCTTATTTGCTTGTGCTTTTCCTTCTTTTTTTTATTTCCTACCCATTCTTATTAGTTCATTTTTCTTTAAAACTAATCTGTTCTTGAGCAGAACCAAGAGAACATTGTACACATTAGCAACAACATTGGGAGTTGATCAGCCATGATGGAAGCAACTCCTTTGAGCAGCTCAGAGAGCTCTGAGAACCCTGAGAGACTTGTCATGGACAGTGCCATCCACATCCAGAGGAAGAGAAACAAAACAAAACAAAAGCTCTGCAGAATCTGAATGAACACTATATTCACTGTTTTAAAATTTCTCTTATGTTTTTCCTTCCTATCTCATGGTTTTCTTTCTTTTCCCTTAGTTCTAATTCCTCATACAGAAAATGATTGATCTGCAAACATGTTAAACACAAATGAATAAGCAGACTATTTGCCACTGAGGGGAGGGGGTGCAAAAGGAGGGTGGAAGGAAATGATGTAGTTTAAAATATTCATATATAACTTATAAATATGTATATGCATGTGAATGAATGTGGAACAACTTTCAAAATGTAATTGGAAAAATAAAATATCAATTAGGAAAAGAAAAGAACAA
The DNA here is from genome assembly GCF_037893015.1 of Macrotis lagotis. Classification (NCBI taxonomy): domain Eukaryota; kingdom Metazoa; phylum Chordata; class Mammalia; order Peramelemorphia; family Peramelidae; genus Macrotis; species Macrotis lagotis. The sequence goes on from NC_133658.1 coordinate 3,388,102, forward strand.
AAGACTAATGCATTCTTTTATCTAGCCTTCCTCTTATTCTCCCAATTTTCTTCTTCCTTTCCCTCCTATTTACCTATTGGGTAAAATGTAGTTTTGTACCCACTTGTGTGTTTATGTTTTGCTGGTTCAGATATAAGTAGAGTTGTCACCTTCTCCTCCCACCCCTTCCTCCTTTTATGTATAGACTTGTATTTGTGTACCCCATTTCTTTGAGATAACCCCTTTCTTTTTCTTCCTTCCCCCCACTTTGTGTTTTCCTCTTCCTTGCCATTTCCATTCTTCTTTAAGGATCATTAAAACACTTCCAGGATGTATGTCTAATTATATTTCCTCAATGACCCCTGATGATAATAGAGTTCTGAAGGGAATACATCATTTTTCCATTCATTGTCATTTCAGTTTTTCATGACTCATGGGGTTTTCTTGGCAAGATATTGGAGTAGTTTGCTATCCTTCTTCAGCTCTTTTTTATTTTATTTTGTTTTTTATTTTTAATTTATTTATAGCTGAGGAACTGAAACAAACAAAGTTAAGGGATTTGCCCAGGGTCACACAGCTAGTAAATGTCTGAGACCAGATTTGAACTCAGAAAGATGAGTCTTCCTGACTCCAGGTTCAATGCCATATACATTATGATGCTGCCCACTGTTCCAATCATTTCTCCTTATTATAATGGAAAATTTATTTTTGTTATATTCCATATGATCTCTTACTCAATTTTACTTTTAATGCTTCTCTTGATGCCTGTGTTTGTATTTCAGATTTCTTACTTTGGCCTTTTCATGATTTTTTTCCAGTCTTTTTTTGTTACAAATTCTCTATTTCATTGAAGGTCCATCTACTTCCTCCTCCCACTTCCCAAAAGCATTATATTCAGTTTTTGTGTATAAATTATTCTTTGTTGTAACTACACTTTTTCCATCCTAGAATAAAGTAGTCAAAACTTTCTGTTCCCTTAGAGTGACTGCTAGATCTTACATTATTCTGATTGTGGATCCTTAAATGCTTGAATTTTCTTTCTTCCTGCTTGCAATATCTTTTCTTTCATCTGGAAGCTCTGGATTTTGCTTTTAATATTTTTGTGAGCTTTCATTTTGGCATTCCTTTCAGAATGTTACTGGGGGATGCTTTCTATTTCTATCTTACCCTTTGGTAAGAGATTTAGGCACTATTCTTTTATGACTTCTTGTATATACTGTGTAAGCTCCGTTTTATTAGTTATGGTTTTAGGAAGTCCAATGTTTCTTAAATTATCTCTCTTCGATCTATCTCCTAGGTGAGATTTTTTATGAGATTCTTTAAATTTTATATTATTTTTTCAATATTTTGATTTATTTTTAATATTATTTGTGGTCTCATGAAAACATTAACTTCTATTTGGTTAATTCTAATTTTAGGAAGGTTTTTTCCTGTTGAGTAAAGTTTTGTACCTCTTGTTCCAAACTATTAATGTTCTTTCCAAATATTTTTTTCATAGCTGTAATTTATTTTCCTATTTTTTCCTATAGTGTTCTCATTTAGTTTTTAAAAGCATTTTTTGTTCTTTTAAAAAGTTTTTTTGCTTCATCTCTTTAAAGAATTGTAATTGGAATTGTGCCCATGCTGTGTTTTTCATTGAGGCTTTGTCTATAAGTATTTTGGAGTCTTTTCTTCTTCTGGGCTTAAGTCTCGATTGCCCCTGTCGCCATAATAGTTCTTTAGGGAAAGATTCTTTTCTTATTTGCTCATTCTTCCAGCCTACTTCTTGGTTTTGGACTTTTTGTTAGGATTGGGTTTTTTGTACATTTTGGTGGGGGGGTGGAATAAACTTGTTTTCTCTTGGGTCTTAATATTGTTTTCTTGGGGTACTGAGGGTTGGAGTATTCCAGAATTTTAGGGACATATTAGATTGAGGATTTGAACATTTCCAGTGTTCCAAAGTGATCTGATTCTAGGCAGTATGTGATCATTCCCCTCCTGTTCTGTTCTCAGCATGTTCCTGACCTAGGCTGGGTCTCAGCAACATCTTGTGGACCTCTCCCTGGTTAGGAGTTCCAGTAGACTTCTGAACTCTTCAGGTTGAGTGACAAAATTATAGGTTGCTCTTAGGTCTAGCATTTCTGACCTGGTTATTCCACTTCGTGCTTCAGATGGGGCTGAAGTCTTGACCAGAGACTCTACTGCTTTCCTGGAATCAAAGTCATATATTACTGTTTCATTCTGACCAGCAAGGGCCCACAACCAATACCTTCCCCTGGAATGTCATCCATGGGTACAGATCTTCTCTTCAGTCAGTGACTGTTCAGACAATTGGCACCTCATCACATTCCCTGCATGAGGTTGTGGTGCCTCAGCATGGGTCTGAAACTTCTTGCCCCTGGGCAAAACCTAGATCCTCCTTTGATCCCTCAGGACTAGAATGTAACATGTGGTGATCTCATGGATCCTATCCTCAGTTTCCCTAGATCTCTTCCAATCAGGACTTGGTGTCATGAATCTTCAAGATCTTTGTGGAGGGGTTGCATCAGAGGAGTTGGATTGTCCTTCTTCCTGCTGCTCCATCATCTTGGCAAGGGTATTCTGTAAGAAATAAAGGAAATAATCCAATGAGATCTCATGTGTCTGTAAGATTTCATATTATATTTCTTTATTTTGAAAATTCTGTTGACTGTAGATATCATTTTTTAATGAAATAAGTTACAACTTGGAAAATATTTAGTGTAATATGGCAATTACCTACAAACTTAATTTCAGTGTTGGATTTTTTTCATTTGAACAAGGGTTGACAATATTTGGCTCAATGCTAGATAAAACAGACTTTGATCTAGTTTTGTATCAAGTTCATCACTGAATTTGATTTAAAATAAGAATAAAATGAAAATGCTCGCTCTTACACAAATGTAATAGAAAATGGGTGAAGACTATGCATGTTCTTGCTGATGGATGGAATTTCATTTCTTATTTTCAGCCATATAAGCAAACAACACAATGAAGAGCTAGTCGTAATATAAACTATTTCCTTTTCTACTGAATTCTGGCATGCATTGAATATTAAATAATAAATGAATTTAAATTTCAATGGCATATATTGCTTCTTTTTAACTAAGTTTACACACATTTATGCATACATAATATACAGATGTATATGTGTATATAAATATTTGCTATTGTAAGGAAAATCAGCTTTTCAGATGTGATTTTTTTTTCTTCTCTTCAAATGCCCCACTGGCAATATCCTCACAGAAATTTTACTGAACAATTGGCCAGTGTTGCCAAACAGCTCATTTGAAAATCTGTCAGATAGAAGAATAGTAACATAAGTAGAGATTAAGGTTAAATTGAAAACAGTCTTAATCCTGCAACGAGAGGCAATATAAAGTTTATTTCTGCAGGACAATTGTTATAGTCTCTGATGGCTTCAAGATGGCTTGTAAAGTGCATACCCAGTAATCCTTTTTTTTAAATTCAATTTCATTTTATTTTCAGTTTTGAATTCTCTCCTTTCCTTTTCCCCCTTCCCCACCTATTAAGAAGGCAAGAAAACTAAAAACCAATTGCAAATATCTATAGACATGTAATATAACTATCTGCATTATTCATATTCCAAAAACAAAAAAGAGAAAATGAAAAATAGGAAAAAAGAGAAGAAACAATGCTTTAATCTTTTACCTAAGTCCATCAATTCTCTAACTAGAGGAGGATAACATGTTTCATCGGGAGTTCTTTGGAATTGTGGCTGATCATTGTGTTTATGTCACCAAATCTTTTAAAGTTAATTATTTTTACAATATGAATTTATAAATATTAATGTATATTACTATATAGATTATTGTATAGATTATTTACTTTGTATCAGTTTGTATAGCCTTTCCGGATTTCTCTAAAGCCAACCCCTACAGTCCAATATTTTTCTGTCACATTCATAAACCATAATTTATTCAACTTTTTCTTAATTTATGGGCATGCCCTCAGCTTCTAATTCTTTGCCATCATAAAAAGAGCTGCTATAAATATTATTGTATTTCTATGTTCTTTTGTCTTTCTTTGATCTGTTTGGGGAATAGATCTAGTAACAATATCACTGAGTCACAGTATATGTATGATTTAATGGTTTTTTAGGCATAATTCAAATTGCTTTCTAGAATAGTTGAACTAGTTCATAGCTCCACCAACAATTCAATAATGAACCTGTTTTTCTCACATCCCCTCCAACATTTGTTATTTTCTCTTTTTTTGTTATCTTGGTCAAACTTTTGGGTATGAGGTGGTACCTCAGAGTTACCTTAATTCACATTTTTCTTAATAAATTGACTATTATTTGGGAAATAGCTAATTTTTGTAAATTTGACTCATTTGTCTAGCTATATATATATCTTAGAATTTTTTCCCATTAAAAAAGTTGATGGAAAACATTCCCCACTCCCATCCAATTTCTTGCTTTTCTTCTAATTTTAACTGCATTGGTATTGCTTGTGCAAAATCTTTTTACTATTATATGATTAAAATTATTTATTTTACCTCCTGTGAACTTTTCTGTTTTGCTTGGTCAACTTTTCCCCTATTCATAGATCTGAAAGTACCTTTCTATTATGTTTCAGTAATTTGCTTCAGATATCACTCTGTATGTCTAAACAATCTTGATGTATGACATGAGATATTGGTCTATATTGAGGTTCTTCCAGATGACTTTTCAGTTTTCCCAACAATTTTTGTTGAATTATGAGTTATTTCTTTGAAAACTGACATCTTTGGGTTCATCAAATACTAGGTTACCGTACACAGCTCTTTTCGTATATTGTGTACCTAATCCACTGATGAATCTCTCACCTTGTATGAAATTGTTTTGGTGCTTAAAACTTTGTAGCATAGTTTGAGAGTTGATATTGTTGGGTCTCCTCCCCTGTTTTTTGTAATTTTCTTGATATTCTTGACCTTTTATTTCTCCAAATGAATTTTATTATTTTTTCTAGCTTTATAAATGAATGGTGTGGCATTAAATAAATCAATTTAAGTAATGCTGTAATTTTTATTATATCAACTTGTTACACTTGAGCAATTAATATTTCTTCAATTATTTAGTTCTGTTTTTACTTGAATGAAAAATGTTTTCTTTTCATGTTCAAATAGTTCCTGTATGTGTCTTTTATACTATCTGTAGTTATTTTAAAAGGAATTTAACTTTAAAATTATTTCTTCCTGCTGAATTGCATTGGTAATATACAGTAATTTTGGTGATTTATGTGGGCTTAAATATCCTGCAACTTTGAGAAAGTTGCTAATAGTTCAAATCAGTTTTTTTTCTTGCTGACTGTATAGGCCTCACTGAGAAAAATCACCATATCAGCTGCAAAAAGTGATAATTGTGTTTCCTTTTTGCCTATGCTAGTGCATTCATTTTTTTTATTGCATGGGTTTTCATTTTTAGTACAATACTGAATAGTAATGATGATAATGGATATCCTTGTTTATCCACTGATCTGATTGTAAAGAATTCTAGATTAGCTCCATTATTAGAAATCACTTTCTCTTGGATTTATTTTAAGGGAAACTCCATTTATTCTGTTTTCGAGTGTTACATTTTGTAAAAATAAATTTCTACATCTTTTTAAATGATCATATGATTTTTATTGGTTTTGTTAGTAATATGATCAATTATGTTTTTAGTTTAGTTTTTTTTAAATCAGTCCTGCATTCCTATACAAAGCCAGTCTGGTCATAATGTATGATCTTTCTGATATATCATTGTAGGCATACTTCCTTGTATTCCCATTTTTCTGCTTCAGAAATTTATCATGTCTAACTACTCTAAAATTATATTTGAACTCTTACCATCTCTCTTGTTAATTTTTTGGTTTGACTTATTTAGATCTTAGAGAGGGTAAATGGAGACCCTCTACCACCATTGTAGTTTTTCTATCTATTTCTTTCTGTAATTAATTTAACTTTCCTTTACGAATTCAGATACTATGCAGTTTGGTGCATGTATTTTTAGTTTTAATATAAATTCATTGTCTATAGTTGGTTCTTTGCTATCAAAGAAGACCCAAATGACATTGCTATGTTAGAGACAAGTTATAGTGTGTCCTACTATGAGCAATCAGTCCAATATAATCTTCCAATGCTCTACCATAGGTTGGGCACAAATAGTGCATGTGCACACCTGGGCGTTTACTCAACTTCCGTATCTCATTTCCTTTGAGCTGCTTCTGTTCTGCCTTCCTCGTAGAGTGCAGTCTCCTCACTGATTGACCATGCTGGATGGTCCTGTGCCAACGTCTCCTGTGCTGTACAATCAGTTCCAGAGTTCTTAAGGGAGACTTTCAGAGTGCCCCTTTATCTTTTCTTCTGAACCCCCTGTGGGGAGTGTTTGTCCTGTGTTCGCCACAAAATAGTCTTTTTTGGCATTCAAACAACATGACCAGCCCATCAGAATTGTACTCTCTGTAGTAACATTTAAGTGGTTGGTATTTTAGCTCGAGAAAGGACCTCAGTGTCTGGTATCTCCTCCTGCCAGGTGATCTTCAGAATCTTCCTAAGACAATTTAAATGGAAGCAATTCAGTTTCCTGACATGGCATTGATAGACTGTCCCGGTTTCACAGGCATATAGGAATGAGGTTAGCACAGTGGCTCTGTAGCCCTTCAGTTCGGTCGTCAGTCTGATACCTCTTCTCTCTCACACTTTCTTTCGCAGTCCTGAACACTGAGCTAGCTCTGGCAATGGGAAGTGTCAACCTCATTATCAATGTGTACCTCCCTGGAAAGGACACTGCCAAGGTAAGTGAACTTGTCCACAGTCATCACTTCTCCATTTGCTGTAATCAATGGTTCCATGTCTGGATGGTGTGGTGCTGGCTGATGGAAGCCCTGTGTTTTCTTGGTGTTAATTGTTAGACTAAAATGAGCACAAGAGAATCGATCCAGACTTTGTTGCATCTCAGCTTCGAAAGCTGCACTGAGGGCACCATCATCTACAAACAGAAAATCATGCACCAACCCTCCCTCCCTCCACTTTGGTCTTGGCTTGTAGCCTTTTCAAGTTATCTGTGGTACTGTTTAGCAAACTGTAATTTACCTATTTATCTCTTTTAATTAAATCTATTGTAGTTTCTTCTTTGTCTGAAATCAAGATGGCTTTTGTTATTGCTCAGTTATTTCTGATTCTTCATGATCCGTGGACCACACTACCAGGTTCTTCAGCCTCCACTATCTCCTGAAGTCTGTCCAAGATCATGTTCATTGCTTTCATGACACTATTTATGTGTCTTATCCTATGCTGTCCCTTTTGCCTTTTGCCTTCAATATATCCCAATATCAGTGTCTTTTCCAATAAGTCACACCTTCTCAATTTGTGGCCAAAGCAGTTAAACTTTAGTATTGGTCCTTCAAATGAATAGTCTGAATAAATTTCTTGAAGTATTATCTGAGTTCATCTCCTTGTTGTTCAAGGGGCTTTCAAAAGGCCTCTCTAGAACCACAATTCAAAAGTGTTGATTGTGTGGTGCTCAGCTTTTCTTCTAGTCCAGCTCTCACCACCATTCATTACTACTGGAAAAACCAGCAGATTAGTATAATATAATATAGTATAGTATAGTACAGTACAGTACAGTATAGTACAGTACAGTACAGTACAGTATAGTATGGTATAGTATGGTATAGATTTGACTATACAGACCTTTGTTGAAAATGTGATAGCTCTGCTTTTCAGTACAGTTTTCAGATTTGCCAGCTTTCCTTCCAGGGAACAAGAATCTTTTCATTTCAGTCACTGCCTGCAGTAATTTTTGAAGCCAAGAATAGAAAGTCTGACACTACTTGCACTATGTCTCTCTCTAATTGCCAGGAAATGATGGGACAAGTTACCAATACCTTAGTTTTTTGGTTAAACGTCAAACCAGCTTTTGCACTCTTTTTCTCTCTCTCTCATCAAGAGGCTTCTTAATTCTTCTCCATTGTTATCAGAGTGGTATCATCTGTATATCTTAGTTTGTTGATATTTGCCTAGCAATATCAATTCTGGTTTTTGAGTCACCCAGCCTGACATTTCCCATGCTGTGCTCTGTAACTAAGCTAAATACATAAGGTGACAATATACAGAGTTTTGCACTTCTTTTCCTATCTTATATCATTCAGTTCTACCATGTTTGGTTCTAGCTGTTACTTCTTGGCTCACATACGGGTCCTCTGGAGACGAAGTAGGATGATGTAGTACTCCCATCTCTTTGAGAACTTTCCACATTTTGTTGTGATTCATACAGACAAGGACTTTAGTGTAATCAATGAAGCAAGAATTGTTTTTCTGGAACTCCCTTGCTTTCTCCATTATCCAGTGAATATTGATAATTTGGTTTCTAGTTCCTCTGTCTCTTTGAAAACCAGCCTGCTCTCCTGGTAATTCTTGGTTCACGCATTACTAAAACCTAGCTTGCAGAACCTTAAACACAACCTTGCTTCCATGTGAAATCTTAAGGATTGTGATAAAAATGGATCTTTTCCAACCCAGTGATCATGGTTGAGTTTTCCAAATTTCCTGAAATATTGAGGGCAACACTTTAACAACATCATCTTTTAGGGATTAAAATAGGTCAGCTGCAATTCTATCACCTCCAGTAGCTATATGGCTAGTGTTTCCTAAGGCCCAGTTGACTTCATTCTTCAGTATGTCTGACTCTAGAACAGTTACCACACCATTGTGGTTATTGTTTGGATCTTTCTTCGTTAGTTCTGTTTGCATTCTCCCCTGCCCCCTTCTTATTCTTTTCTACTTTTGTCAGTACCTGCCATGTTTGTCTTTTCTTATGCTCATTTTTGTATGAAATGGTTCCTTGATATTTCTAATTTGAAGAAATCTTTTATCTTTTGCATTCTGTTTTTATTATTTCTTTGTATTGCTCTTTTAAGAAAAGATTTTTATTTCTTCTTGTTATTCTCTGGAATTCTGCATTTATCTTTTCCTCTTTTGCCATTAACTTTCTCTTTTGTTCCTCAGCTATTTTTAAAGTCTCATCAGACAGCCATTTCCCTTTTTCCTTGCTCTGCTTTTTCTTTGGAAGATTTTTTTGCTTCTGCCTTCCTGTACAATGTTGTGAATATTGTGAATCTCTTGCAGGCACTCTTATCTACCAAATCTAATTCCTTAAATCTATTCATCACTTTTACTTCATATTTATAGGAAATGTTATTAAGGTTATTTCCATATGATTTTATCATTTTCCCTACTTTCAATTTAAGTCTGAATTGTGCAATAAGACTCATGGTCTGAACAGAGTCAGCTCTAGCTCTTGTTTTAGCTGACAATATAGAACTTTTCTACATTTGGCAGAAAAATATAATCAATCTGATTTTAATATTAAGCATGTGATGATATCCATGTGAAGATTCATCTTCTGAGTTGCTGAAAGTGTTTTTATGAGCTATCTTTTTTTTTTAGGTTTTGCAAGGCAATGGAGTCAAGTGACTTGCCCAAGGTCACACAGCTAGGTAATTATTAAGTGTCTGAGCTCACATTTGAACTCAGGTTCTCCTGACTTCAGGGCCTGTGCTCTATCCACCTAGCTGCCCCTCTATGAGTTATCTAGACAAAACACTATAAGTCTCTGCCTTGCTTCAGGGTCAAACTTGCCTGTTATTTCAATTATTTTTTGATTTCCTTCTTTAGTATTATGATCCCCTATGATAAATGTGACATCTTTTTTGGATGCTTTTTCTACAAGATATTATAAGTGTTCATAGAACTTATCACTTTTGGCCCCTTCAGCATCATCCTGATTGCTACCTCTGTCTTTTTTACTTCAACTAAGTCATGATTGGACTGCTCCAGGCCTTTGTTTTAACTCTATGTGTGTCTTTTTGTTTCAAGAGTGTTTCTTACATTTGGGTTCTTGTTTCTAATCCATTATGCTAGCTTCTTTTATTTTATGGGTGGATTTATCCCTTTTACAGTCACAGTTATGACTGCTAATTCTGCATTGTTATTCGCCCTATTCTTTTATATTTATTTTTCTCTTTTCTGTCCAATCTCTCTTTTGCAGTTTGTTTTGCTTCTGATGCTTGTCTCCTTTAGTTTATCCTGTTCTTCCATTTCACCGTTTCCCCCCCTTAACCCCTTTCCTTCCTAATTCTTTTTGGGTAAATTGTGTGTGTGTGTGTATATACATTCAGTATATACACCAAACACTGGCCTTGGAGTCAGGAGGACCCAAGTTTGAATCTGGCCTCAGATACTTGACACCTACTAGAACCTTGGACAAGTTACTTAACCTTGACTACCTCACATCAAGGGCCCTCTGCAGTCATTCTGATTCATGTCTGGCCACTGGACCCAGATGACTCTGGAGGAGAAAGTGAGGGTGGTGACGGCACAACACCCCTTCACTCAAATCCAATTCATGTGCTTTGTCATGGCATCAACTCCCTGATGACACTGTCTTCTTTGAGAATAAAGGAAAAACATCATTATAACAAGTTAAGGTGATAGTGAACTTCAAATCCAGTCTATTCTTCCTACTGTCTCCTTTTTCTTATATAAACTCAAAGTACAGAGCTAAGACAAAAACACAAATTATCCATACTCAGATTGAAATGTGGCAAGTGCTTGGGAGAATAGTAGTTGTCTGTGGCTACAAAATCCAGGACACTAAAGAAAGACTGCTTAGTTGCTAACCCAGAGTGTTTCCCCAGAATACCCATGTCCTGACTGTTAACCTGTTCAAAAAAGATGAGACACAAGGCAGATTGCCTTGGACCATGAAATGTCCTGGCTCAGTGGGAGAATATCTATCTGAACAACAGGAAGCTGGGCAGAGTTTGGACCAGTTTGCTGGACTAGACCCTTGGGTAACTCAGAGGAAAACGTTCTGTAAAGACATAACTTTTCCCTTTGGATTTTTTCTTTCCTAAGTAGCATAAGCAAGGACAAGAGGTGTGGAAAATGCTATTTAATGAACTGTTGTCTGTACAGCCAGGAGACAGGCTTTTATTTGTGGAAATGGGAGGACTGCCCAGGGAAGGAAGGAAAGATTCCAGAGAAGAGATACTTGCTTGGAGTGTTTTAGGGAATTGGGGGTACATGAGTTGTTTAGACACATGAAAGCCTGAATTTGCTGAGGAGAGACTGTGGAGGTACATTCTCAAGAGAGTTGCCTTTAAACATCATGTCTATGGTGCCTGCATTATAGTAGGGTTCTCTAGTCAAGACTTCTGGAGTCTTCTTGGTGCCTGGAGACAACTGTGACTTGTGGCTTTTACTGTGATAATTGAGTCTTCATTCGTGGGCAATTAATAAACACTTGTTTGTTTGACTTGATTACAGATTTACTATCTGAGAACATACATACCCTTATGGATGTCTGTGTGTTTGTGTGTGTGTATATATATAATATAACTTGTTCCCTGCCCCATATCTTCTCTGGGTTGATTTATTAAAAGAATAGATTGTGAATCATGTTTACACTTTCCTCAGAAAAGTAGAATAGAAAGGAACTCAGTGTACAGTATGAGCCAGATAGAGGACAACTATTTATTTCCAACACATGAAAGAAATGAGAAACAGAAAACACTCAGAAGCATACACTGACAGAAAGTCTTAAAAAGGGATTCACTAACCTGATGTTGTTGGTTGTCCTTGTCTTGAAAAAGACCATGACATTATGAAGGTGATGCCATGGCAAGCCTGTGATTGGATCTGGAGCCATCTGGCCCAGTGGCCAGCCATGGATCAAGATAACTGGAGATGGCCCTGTATGCAAGCAATCAGAGTTAAGTGACCCCCTTGTGAGCACTTGCTCTGTGTGAGTTCTCCATAAAATAGTTTTTTGGCTGAAGTTGAGATGGAACTATGTGGTAGCCCCCTCCTGGATATGAATATGATGTGGAAATGATTAAGAGATTAGATTTGGTAGATAGAGTGCCTGAAGAATGATGGACAGAGGGTCACAATATTGTATAAGATACAGCAACAAAAAACATTGGAAAGAGAAAGAAGTTCAAGAAAGTAAAATGGCTGCTGGATGAATTTTAAAAATAGTTTAAAAAAGAAAGCAAAGGGAAAAAGAGAAAGAAAAGGATAAACCCAAATGAATATAGAATTTCAGAGAACAGCTAGGAGAACTGAGAAACTTTTCTTAAAAGGAAACAAAAAACCCAATATAATGGGAAAGATGAGATTTCAAGAAAATTAGAAATATCAAGGGAATATTTCATAAAAATGAGTACGATAAAAGAAAAAATAGAAGGGACTTAAAAGTAGAAGAGATTAAGAAGAGGTGGCAAGAACACAGAAGAGAAGAAAAATCTTAACATCACTAATAGTCATGATGGTGTGCTCACTGCTCTAGAGTCAGACATTCTGAAGAATGAAGTCAGCTGGGCCTTAGGAAACATTGCTAACAATATAGCTACTGGATGTGATGGAATTCCAACTGATCTATTTAAATCCCTAAAAGATGATGCTATTTAAGTGCTGCATTCAATATAGCAGCAAATTTGGAAGACTCAACAGTGACTAGAAAAGATCCATTTTATACTCCAGTCCTAAAGAAGGGCAATGGCAAAGTGTGTTCAAATTGTCCAACAATTGTGCTCATTTCACATGACAGCAAGATTATGCTTAAGGTTCTGCAAGCTAGGCTTTAGTAACATGTGAACCAAGAATTACTAGGAGACTAGGCTGGTTTTTCAAATAGGCAGAGGAACTAGAGACCAAATTGCCAACATTCACTGAATAATGGAGAAAGCAAGAGAGTTCCAGAAAAACAACTCCTGCTTCACTGATTACATTAAAGTCTTTGATTATGTGGATCACAAGAGTGGTAGGTAAGTCCTCAAAGAGATGGAAGTGCCACATCATCTCTCTTGTCTCCTGAGGAAGCTGTATGTAGGCCAAGAAGCAAAAGCTAGAACCAAACATGGAAGAATTGAATGGTTTCAGATTGGAAAAGGAGTGCAAAAAGTCTGTGCATTGTCACCTTATTTAACTTAGATGCAGAGAACATCATGTGAAATGTCAGGCCAGATGACTCAAAAGCCAGAATTAGTATTGCTGGGAAAAAGACTGATAGCTGATTCTGATGGCAGAAAGTGGAAAAGAATTAAGAAACCTCTTGATGGGAGTGAAAGAGTGTAAAAGCTGATTTGAGGCTTAACATGAAAAAAAAGAGATCTTGGTAACTTGTCCCATCACTTCCTGGCAAATAGAGGAAGCAGAGAAAATAATACCAAATTTTTAATTCTTGGGCTCAAAAATCACTCCAGATGATGAGGGCAGCCATTAAAAGATGCTTGTTTCTTGGGAGGAAACTTTGGTAAATATCGACAACACACTAAAAATCAGAAATGGTACCTTGCCAACAAAGGTCAGTATTTTTGAGGCTATGGTTTTTCCAGGAGTAATGTATGACTAGGAGGGTTGGCCTATGAAGAACATTTTTAAGTTATGGAGCTGGAGAAGACTTTTGGAGAGTTCCTTGGACAGCAAGGAGATTAAAACCATCACTATTTAAATTAATTTCATTTAATTAAGATTATACATTGAAAGGACAAATACTGAAGTTTAAGCTCAAATATTTTGATCATCTAATAAGAATACAGGAATCACTGGAAAAGACCCTGATGTTGAGAAAGAGTAAAGATAAAAAGAGAAGGGGACAGCAGAGAAGGAGATGCATAGATGGTGCCATGGAAGCAACAAGCATGAGCTTGGAGAGATTTCAACAGATAGTGGAGGATAGAAGGACCTTGTGTGCTCTGGTTCTTGGAGTCAGAAAGAGTTAGACATGGCTGAATGATTGAATGACAACTGTAAGCACTGTGGATCCAAATATGCTAAAAGAAAGACAATCCTTGACTTCCAGAAACTTACAACCCAATGGGGGAAGACAATACACAAAAGGGAAACTGATAGCAGAGATAGGGGACAGGGAATGTTCCTGGTGCAGCTGTATGGTGGAGCAGGCAGAGGAGTCCCAGAGTAGTTCAGTGCCATAGGAGAAAATGGGAGATGTCTGAACTGTGTTCCCTCCATTAATGGAAGGGTGTTTGGGAGTTCAAGTTGAATCCCCCTCCAATCTGGGGGACAGAAGGGAGTGCTAAGTCCACATTTCTTTTATCTATCTGTCTGTCTGTCTGTCTATCTATCTAGATATCTATCTGGTATCTATCTATCAAGGCAATGGTGTTAAATGACTTGCCTAAGGTAATGTGTCTGAGGCTGTATTTGAACCCAGGTCCTCCTTACTCCAGGGCTGGTGCTCTATTCTCTGTGCCACCAAGCTGTTCCCATTTCTTACTCATCTAGAACAAAGTTTGTGTTTCTGTTGTTGTTGGTCATCTCCTCTGAGGCAATCACTCCTTCTACTAAAAGAAGCTGTGCATTCTAGACCCAGGATCCCTGGAGTTCTTGAAGTCGTCAGGTCATTCATGTCTATACAAGGAGCTGATAGGAACACTGAGGACAAGCTTCATGCACTAGGGAAAGACAGCTTCACTGCCATTCCAGCCTTCAGAGACCAGGAGAGAAATTTCCCTAAGGGAAATTTCTTGTGGATTCCACAAAGAGTGAAAAACATGGGTCCCCTAACATGTGCCTAACTATGGTGTGTTTTAGTCTCTCCCTAGGGAACTCATTTATGCAAAGGGGAGTATGTACCCATGTTGGAGGGGATTGCTGCTTGAACAATGGAAATACCCTTTCCAAATCAACTGAAGAATGAATGATAATCAAAGGGGAGTACAACATTATTAGAAACCTCAGAACCTTTAGGATTCTCCCTGGAAGCCAGTTGGAGTAAGGCAGCAGCTTCCCACTGTGGACTCAGCTGATGAACTCTTCCTCAGTGGAATGATTGAACATCTAACATACCACAGTAGCAGGGTCCCAGTAGGAACAGTGTCTTGTGAGTCTCACCTATTGAGTCGGACTCTAGGTCCTCTTCCAGCTATTCATCTTTATCTTCTAATGCTTTACCTGTTTTTCAGTATCTGTGTCTAACCTTAGCCAGAAGATCTGGGTATAAGACAATTTGAAAGGTGATTGAGTCAGAGCAAGGAGTGACTCTGAGCACTTCTTGTCTACTGGTTTGGAAGGATGTCAGGGACCCTTCTCATCTGCGTGGCAGGGATACTGGATATTTGTTCCTCATGCTATGTTCTAGTCTCCAGTGGAGAAGTGGTCATCTGCCCAGTTTCCCTGGAAGAACCATATGTTCCTATGATTAATTACACCCCCCCCCATCCTCTGGGCAGGGTTCCTAGTTTGTCCCCATGTTGGAGATTGTTGGCTATCACTCACTCAAAGCCCAGGGATGCTTGGGATTGGTAACATCCACCCTTTCCTTTGGAAGGCTTTCCTTTTCCTTTCCATGTCTGTATGAATTGAGCATGAACAAAGAGGAGGTTCTGGTGAGAGATGGGAGGGCACTGTAGCAGCTACTTGGAGGTATGGACAGAAGGTGGAAAAACCATGAGGGACAGTGAGATTCTAGAGGGGTTCATTTCCTCAGATTCTTGGAGCAACGGGGAGCAGGGGGCCAGATTTGGAGGAAGGTGTTGAGATAAAGTGGGCAGGTTCAAGGACCTGGGTTCAAATCTTCTACTTCCTGCCCCAAATGACCATGGATTCTTCATCTCTCTGAATCAGTTTCTCCTCCACTAACCGGAGGGAGCTACTCCTCCTGATCTTGAAGGACCATTCCAGCTTCTATCTCTGATGCTGAGTAGATCTACTTAGGGCCGGTCCTTCACTGGGGTGATTCACGCTTTAATCTTTTTTATAAAAATGGGGTTAAGTGACTTGCCCAAGGTCACACAGCTAGATAATTATTAAGTGTCTGAGGTCAGATTTGAACTCAGGTCCTCCTGACTCCAGGGTTGGTGCTCTATCCACTGTACCACCTAGCTGCCCTGATTCATACTTTCTCTTGGGGAGCTTAGTTGAGAGGGAACCATCAGCAGCCAGAAATAGCAGAGCTTAGCACCAGAGATGGAGAAGGAGCTGAAGTCGGCCTCCCTCTGGTGGTCACATCAGAGGGCGCCACCTCCCTGACTTGGACCTCCCCTTCTACCCTCAGTCAGTTGACAAGCATTTCTTCATCTTCCAGATATCAGGCCCCAAGCTAAACTTTAGAGATTCAAATGAAGCATCAAGGACCCTGCATTTGAATTTCTTTCTTTCTTTTTTTTTGTAAGACAATGGGGTTAAGTGGCTTGCCCAAGGCCACACAGCTAGGTAATTATGAAGTGTCTGAGGCCTGAGTTGAACTCAGATACTCCTGACTCCATGGCAGGTGCTCTATCCACTGAGCCACCTAGATGCCCCTGAATTTCTTTTTATTGTGGAGATACATCTGCCAATAGCTGGGGACTTAGATTATAGTGTAGAAGGAAATTCTGAGGGTAGGCTGGGCATCCTGGGTGGGTGGGTAGGGCCCCAGGAAGGGCTTCCTGAGAAGGGGGGCTTGAGATGAATAGTGAGGGAAGCCCCTTCTCAACAGGTGCAGAACCCAGCAGCCCAGGTTTCTGCCCCTTCCTCTGGGCCTGTTCCTGTGTACCCCCTTTCCAGACCTGTCCGCACCTCTTCAGCCCCATCATCCCTGCCTGCCCTCCACCCCTTCCTCTGACTCTTGTTTTATGGCTCATTGTCTCCGGTTACTTAAGAGGCTTTATTGGGTCTGGACAGAAGAGTGTGGTTTATAAGTCACTGGGAAAAGCACAGGGAGATCTCTGACTGGAGGAAGGCCCGAGGGCTTGGGCATGAGATCCTGGGCCTTCTTCCATGGGCCCATTTCCTCATGTCTCTTTGGACCTCCCCCCTCCCCACACTGACCAGTCTCCTTCCTCTCTGGGGGTATGTGGGGGGAGAATGGGGTGCTCAGAGCCACCAGGCTCCCAACCTCTCAGGGTACATTCTTCCCTAAGTTCTTTTTGACTGGTCCCAAACCTTGCGGGTCACACCCACTTCGAACACAATTTTGTTGGTAATTCATAGAAACACTTTGCTGTTTTTGGAGGGGTTCCTAACAAGAAACAGTCCCAGGTCTGTGGCCCTGCAGGGCCGCTGCACCTCCCAGATGATGGCAGAAATTACCCAGAAATATTTGGCTCGTGTCTGGGCTGTCCAGCGGTATATACTGCTGCCTGTATGTCACTGGGTATGGCTTGGGAAAACAAATATTCTGGCATTGCTCAAGGTCCAAGGGTTGGAAAGGGACATGGGGCTCTGCCAGAGATTTCTCTAGGATGGATATCAGGGATGAATGGTCTGGAGCTGGTGGGCCGAGGAGAGGGCTAAGACAGTCAATTCTCCAGACCTGTAGGCTTTGTCAGAGCACGGGTCAGATATGATGGGCAGGAAGCTCAATGTCCTGGTTCCTGCTCCCAGACTTAGGAATCTGAGTTAGGGGCAAAGGTCAGGGTTCTGATGGGAGCATAATGAGGATGGCCAGAATAGGAGGGCATGCTTTCTGACCCCTTCATGGTGGGCAGAGATGGGAGGGAGGAGAGGAGACACCTAGGACAACTCCACTCTCAAAACCCACCAGGTCTGGATCATTTACTCTAGTACAAACGGGCCCTCCCAGGGTTGGGTGCTAGAGTCTTTGGCATGGACAAGATGGATGACCTTGTCCCTGACCCCGGGAGATGCAGAATGAAGAGGGGCTGTCATTAAGTCTTGTATCTCCCGCCCTTTGTGGGCAGAAACCACCACTGCTGCCCCTCCAAGAGGAGGGCCATGACCAAAGAAGCAAGCCTTGTGCCCAGGAAGAAAAGATGCTACACTGTGGGGGAGGCGAGATGAAGAGGGGTCCTTTTCTGATTGGACTTTTGGGGACTTTCAGATTTTCCGGGTTATGCCTCAGTGGAAAAAACCAAAGTTCAGAGCCTGCCCCACCCTGGTTTGAAACCACCTTTCAGCTGAGTGGGGAGAGTGGTGCAGCGGGCAGCATCAGAAGATCCAGGATTGAAACCGGAGCCTGCCTCCTCCCACTCGTTGACCCAAGGCAGGAAACTGGCTCCATGTCTTCCTCACCATGGCCACCCTCTAGCCCCAACGAGGATCTGAAGCTGTCAGTGGTCATCACTGTGGTCAAGGCCCCTGACTTTTCTATCTGGATGTAGACTTGTCCAGGCTGGTTTTGGGTGTGGGGAGTTGAAGAAGGCCCAGAAGGTCTCTTTGCTTTCTTGGGCCTCGGTTTCCTCCTCTGAAGGATTAGGGTGAGACAGTCTCTGAGATGTTCCCAGTTCTGTGTCTAAGCTGCCCAAGGTCACAGAGAAAGCCCATGCCAGGGGCTAGGCACCCATCATAGCCTGGAAAGTCTGGCCCTTGAGCCCTGGTGACGGCTCCAGCCACAGGGTCCTCTGAGACCAAGGTAACAGTTTCTGTCTGTGAGAATCTCTGGACCCCAGTGCTGGCTTCCAATTTCATGGTCTGACGATAGAATGGAACCTCCAAGGCCGTGGCCAGCCCCTCTGGCCAGCTTGGGTGGACACGGACCACACTGTCCCTGATTGTTGGTGGCTTGTCAAGGATCCTCCACTCAGGGACAAAATCCTGAAGAATTTGCAGCGTTAGCTGTCTGCCCACAGCCTGGTGTCTCAGTGAGGCCCTCGATGGAGCATGCAGCCTGGGGATAGTGGGGAAGGGGCTGACCTGGATCGAGGGGGACCAGTTAGGATCTGGCAGATCTGAACTAATCATTTTTCTTCCTGGGCCTTACAGTCCTCCTATGTTAAATAAAATGGCTGGCTCCTGTATCTCTACATTCACCCTAATTATGATCATTCCTGTTTGAAGCCCCCTCCACCTCAGACATGTTCTGTCGCAAGGTTCCTTCTGGCTCTGACAGTTTGTCTTCCATGGGCTAAGCCCAACCCCCAGTTCTAATATTCTAAGATGAGGCAGATGGTGTCAAAGAGAGAGCATAGGGTTGAGTGTCCACATCCTTGGGGTTGAGAGTCCGCAGTGTTGGGCTCAAGATTCTGGTGGTTACCCCAGGAACCTCATAACTGGGAAATGCTGCCATCTTTAAGACTGACTGGCTTTGGTCCTAACGCTTCTCAGAGCCCCCGTCCTTCCCATTGGAGGAGGACTTGATGGGCTCCCAAGCCTCTGTTTAAGGAGGGGCACAGGCCAGCCGGCTCTTCTTCTGCCACTCACTGGCTCTCCTTAGACTTCTCCATCAGGCCCCAACTTCTCTTTCCCATCCCCTTTCCAGTTTTCTCCATTAGATTGTAAGTGCCCTGAGGACAGGTTGTTCTTTCTTTTTCAGACTGTATCCCCAGCACTGAGCATAGCTGGGACATTGTAGGCTACTTTAATAATACTTATTGACTGGCTGCCTGGCTCTGCCTCTCCTTGTCCTGGGCCTTCACTGTCCGTCTGTCCATCCATCCAGTTCATTCTCTCCAAGATGCCTCGTTCTAGACCTAAGCTCGCTTTTGCCGATCAGCCATCCACTATCTGGTGGACACTTCAAGCTGCATGTTACTGAGCCACCTCAATCTTAGCATGGGCACAGTAGAACTCGTTATCTTTCTCCCCAAATCCTTGCCACTCCTACCCTTCCCTCCTGGAGGTTCAGTACACTATCACCCTCCCTCTCAGAGTCTGAGTTAAAAGGGAATGATCAGAACCCAAATATCTGCACATGTTCCAAAATCCATGTTGAGATCTGGTTGGGAGGCAGTGTCTCCTGAGGTCACACCTGAGCTCTGCACATCTACTCCTCCTGTGGTCACATCTGAGCTGGACTCTGCACATCTATTCCTCCTGTGGTCACACTAAGCTGGGCTCTGCACATCTGCTCCTGTGGTCACACCTGAGCTGGCTTTGCACATCCACTCCTCCTGGTGCCTATGTCCCCCTCCTCAAGTCCTCTTCATCCATGGAATCCCCTCCCTCCTTCTGCTGCCTTCTCCTGTCACCTCCTCGAATTCCCAGCAGTGCAGCTGGGGTCCTCCTCCTACCAGTGACCCCTTCTGCTGCCCACTGCCTCTCAAGTGCAAGTGCCTGCCCTACCCAACCACCCTGTCTTCAACTAAGAGAAATTGGTAGTCATTCCCTTTTAGTCATCTATTCCACACGCCCTTATTCTCTCCCCAGGGAAGTGTGTGCTCCTCTGTGTCACTGAGCAGAACACCCTATGCATAGTGGACCATGCATCAATCCTCAATGACTCTTCTTTGTCAAACACTGGAGGCAGCTCTTTCCTCCAGCCAACCCTTTTCCAGGCTGACACCTTGGCCCTGGTCTTCCCCTTGGGGAGTCACTGATTTTTTTGGGAGCTTGTTGGCCTCTTCTAGCTTTGCCAGGTGGGCTCAGAGTGACCGAGGAGGCCCCCCTTCTCCCCCTCTCCATCAGGCCCAGATCTTTTAGAGACATGGGGTGGATGGAATGTTGCCTTTGAGGGAGGTCATTCCCGTGGATGTCACCCGGAATAGAAGCTTTGGACCTCCCTGGAGGCAGCGAGTCCAGGTCCCAGGACAGACAGCAGGTGGATGTGAGCCTGGAATGGAGCTTGGATGGTGTCTGTATTTAATTTCTTGTTTAGAGATTGTCTGCAGCAGCATTCCCAGGAAAAACTGAGCATTTCTGAGAAGGCGGGTTCTCTGCCTTTCCATTTCATATAAAACTGAACTATTTGGGTTGGCCACAGCAGGCTGCCAGGTGCCTGGGCAGCCAGTGGGATTGGGGGCTGTGCTCAATGGGAAAACCTATCCAAAGTCATCATGCTGACCTCTCATTTCCTCTGCCAATCACTGGAGGCTTGGCTCACGTCATGTTTGTACCCCCACCTCCCACCCCCAGTCAGAAAAGCAGAGGGAACGGAGCTAGAAAAGGATGCTGAGGTCATCCCTACTTTGCTGATCCCCAGCAGGCCAGGATGGCTTGCCCCCACATATTTTCAGCTGTTTTGTCTAGCCTGTTGGGACCACTTCCATTCAGCCAGGGAGGAATGACCCCCAAGCCGGATGGAAGTGGTCCTGGTCCCTAGGTCTCACCCGACTCCAGACTTCATTGTTGTTCCTGCCTTGGTACTGAACTCGCTCCTCTCTGGACCATCCTCTGACAGGTTCCTCCAGCAAAGCAGCCCTGTATTACCGGTACTGCGTAGGGCTACACTGAGCCATAGCTCATGGACCTTGGCTGATGGGATTAAGAGGAAAAGCAAGCCCATCTATCTGCCACCATCTTCACTCAGCTCCTTCCACGCACGTTTCCAGCTGTTGGCCTGCTTGGTCTAGATCTGAACTTGTCACACTTGCTCTTGGCTCTGGGCTGGGCGACTCTCTTGCCCTCTCTGGGCCTCTCTTTCTGAGATGAGGCGACTGATCCCAATCACCAATAAGGCCTCTTCAAATGCTAATGGTCTGTGATCCTAGTGGTCAGGTCCCATCTGGAGGTTTGAGGGAGGGTACTCAGCCTGCTTGGTCTGGGGCAGGGAGAGGAGTGGGTCCCACTGTGGTCTGTAAGAGTTTCCCATGGAAGAGGCCCCAGAGGACAAAGTCCAGGGCAGTGGGGGAAGCTGAGGGCAGCAGCTGTGCATAAGGGGAACTATCTGTCAGAGGAAGGGACTGAGACTACCTCTCCACTTGTTCTCATCTGGATGACGGGGGAGTTCTAGGGAGACCCCTCTTCAGACACAACTCTGGGGGCCCTTCCAGTCCTTGACCTCTCATTTCATCCCAATCTGTCAATTCCTCTTGTGGTTTGTCTCTGGTTTATATCCCCTCCCAGACTGTGAGCCCCCTGAAGACAAGAGCTCTGCCTCTGATGTCTGACTGCCCTTGTGTTTAGCCTAGACTGTGTCCCAAAGAGAGCTAGTTCAACAACTCAGTCCCATAAGCCTCTGCTATGGACCTTGGCCTGGTATGGAAAGGCTACCACCAGGAAGAGTCCACTTATAGCCTGAGGACTGGAGGGTCACCTTCTCTGGCCTCATGGGGTGGATGGGGAAGCAGTGCTGAAGATACCCTTTGCCACCAATGTCTATGGGCCCATGGCATCAGGTCCTTCTTGGGATGGCATTTGAATGACCCCTTCCCAGGTGACCATGACATGGAGGAGGGGACAGTAGAGTTTTTATTGGCTTCCCTCTGGTTCTTTAGGGGCAGGTCCAACCTCTTTTTTTCCCCCCTCAGCCAAGTATAACAGGTCTTATCAGTTGAGATCTAATGATTATTGCCAACTCTACACAGTTTGCATTCTTGGGGTCATACTGCATGCTTCTCGTTCTCTCCCACACAGGATGCTGGGGGGACTGCAGCCATCTGTCTGCCAAGAGCAGGCTGGCACCTCATTTATTGCAAGATTAGATGGAGAGTTCATTGTGCCCAGTTAGGGGTGGGCTGAGATTGGTGGCTGGGAACCTCCTCCTCTCAGGTAGGAGACAGTATGAGGACAATGGGAGAACTGGTTCTACTCGGGTCTTCTGTAGGGTTGTTTTCTGTAAAAGGAAATTCTAAAAATGATTCCAATGCCCCCTATTTCTAGAGAACTTTGAAGGCTAAGAAAGTGCACTCCTTGAAAAAACCTTCTAAAGTGCAGAATGGAAACTTCTTATCTTCATTTCATACATGGGGAAATTGAGTCCCAGCAAGGTGAAAGGACTTGCCATGGTCATGCAAATCTTGTCAGAATCAGGACTCAGATTCACATCCTGATTCCAATGTTTTTTTTTTTTCAAATATGACACCCATACATTGTTCTCAAGTCCAGGGCTCCATGTCTGGTGGGCACCCGAGCCTGATGAACCAGCTCTGGAGACAAAATTCTCTGTACCCCTGAAGTCTCAGGTCTTAACTACTTACCTTTTCTCCTTCCTAGGCGTCCTCATGTTGACCTCTGGATCTCCAGGGGCCAGAACTGATTCCCAATCCAGGCTCATCACTTGCTTTGTGAGTTTGGGCAAGGCTTCTCAGACATTCCACGGTCTTAAAGCTGGCAGGGACCCCAGAGGAGGCAACAAGCCGAGCTCTGTACCTGAATAAGGATCTATTGCCTCAAATCCCCAAGAAGCCTTCCTCTGTCCTTTGTGGAAAAGCCAACAGCAAAGGGGAACCCACACCACTGTGGGTTAACTGGGATGAGTTGGAAGTTTGTCCTATATTGGACTGAACCCTGTCTCTCCCCAACTTGTGTCCATTCTTTCTATGTCTGGTCTCTGGGTCAAGCACAACCTCCCTAATCCCTCATTCTTTGGACTTCTGTTTTTAATAACAGTTTCACCCTAAGGAAGTATCCTTCCACCCTGCTCTCATAGAATTCCTCTTTATGGATTATCTTTCTCTTTTGGAATGTAAACTCCTCGAGGCCAGGAGTCTTACATTTGTTTCCATCTGTCCATCCAACCATCCATCCATCTCAATACTTCAATCTCTCTATCTTTCTTTTCTTCCCTCCTTTCTTCCTTTTTCTTTTTTCTTCCTCCCTCTCCCTCTCTCTTTTTCTCTTTCTTTCTGTCTCTTTCTCTTTCTCTCTGTCTCTTTGTTTCTTTTTCTTTCTCTCTGTCTCTTTCTTCTTTCTTTCTTTCTTTCTTTCTTTCTTCCTTCCTTCCTTCCTTCCTTCCTTCCTTTCTTTCTTTCTTTCTTTCTTTCTTTCTTTCTTTCTTTCTTTCTTTCTTTCTTTCTTTCTTTCTTTCTTTCTTCTTTCTTTCTTTCTTTCTTTCTTTCTTCCTTCCTTCCTTCCTTCCTTCCTTCCTTTCTTCTTTCTTTTTCTTTCTTCCTCTTTCTCACAATCTCGTCACCTCTCCCTGGCTCTTCAAGCTCCCTTTTATGGGCCATCTCTTCCCATTGAAATGGACACTCCTTGAGGACAGGGACTTATATATGGGTTCTCAGAGCTTGACACACAACCTGGTCCATAGCAGTGACTATTGCTTTGACTTGCCCTCTGCTCTGGATCCCTATGGCTTCTCACCCTCACATCATAAGATCTTTTCCTTCTGCTTCTTGAGTCTGATTCACCCACATTCTTTTTTTATCCTATGAGACTATAAGGTGGGCAGTACAAACTTTACAGAAGAGAAAACAGGCTCAGGAAATAGGGAATGGAGATGTGACCTGCCACAAGCCTTGGCCAATAGGCCCCAGCTCCCTCCACCAGCCTGTCTTCTGGGCTCCCAGATTCTCTCACATTAGTGTTGGAGTCTGCTGGCTGCTTGCCCAGGGCACAGAAATCCTTAACTTCAGTATGCCTGGTTCTGTCCCCCAGTACTGAAGAGAACCAGGGAGGATGGTCTTAGGCATGCCCCATCCCATCCCCCCCATTTGCCAAGCAGCCAGCCTCGTGTCTGAATCAAGGCCCTGATGCATTTAAACTAGAAGTTGGGCATCCAAATACCTAGAACTTGACTAGAGGCTTTCCAGTGCTGGGGAAGGGAGGCTTTCAAGGGTCCCCTGGGGTATCATGCCAAGTGGGCAGCTCTAGAGAGGAAAGCTGGACTCTGCAGCCTAAAAATAGAAGAAAGGGAAGAAGAGGGAAACCTATCTCAAGTCTGAGCTTTAGGGGAAGGGGTAGGGTGCTCTTGTCCTGTTTTTGAGTATTTCCAGTTCATCCTGTCTATATTTTGTTTGCCACATCCCAGGAACTCCCTGAGGGAAGGGACTACTTCCACCTTTCTTTGCTTTCCCAATGCTTAGCACAGGGAATGGCTCACATTAGAGGCTTAATAAGAATTTGATTGGTTGAGGGGTAAGAGAAAGCATGCCTCTTTTTAAAGACCTTCTCCTCCTCTCCCTGAAGTCTAATATTGCAGACCACAGGGTTAAATGGGTTACCATGCCATTGTTTCCAGGGATGATGATTGTGATGATGATGAGTGGTGGTGGTGATGGTGGTAATGGTGATCATGATTCTAGTGGTGATGATGATGGTGGTAGTAGTGGTAGTGGTAATTAGCATTCACATAACTCTGCTAAGGTTTGCAAAGCATTCTCCTTGATTTTTTAGAGAAGCCTCATAAAACTCTATGAAATAGGTGCTATTATTACTTCCACTTCACAGATGTGTAAACTGAGACTGTAAGAGGTTAGGTGACTTGGTCAGGGCCCTGAGACTGAACTTGTTTATTTGTCCACATGCATGTTGCTACCTGCTCCCCTTCCCAACTCCTTTGAAGTGGTGCCTTTTGTATTTTCTTTCTTTCCCCAGGGTCTTATATATAGTAGATAATAACTGGAGGAAGAAACTGAGACCAGGGAGGGGAGCCCTCAGCTCATATTTAGCAGAGCCCCTTGATTCTCGATCTTCATTCCCCAAAACTGGTTTCATTTCAATGGCAGTGAGAGGAGATTCTAGCTTCCCATTGGGGCCGACCTTAGGATATGGCCCCCTCACTCCATCATGGTCTCCCCCTCCGCTCTCCTTCACCCCCCCCCCCATGCTGGTCTCAACCCTGACCTCCCGTCCCCTTGCTGACTTCTGCCTCCCAACTCTTTGCTCTTTCCTTGGCCACTTCCTCCCTGACTCACTGCCGTCTGCTCCTTTGTATCTAAGACTCATTCTTGACCTGGCCTGAGCCTTTCTTTCCAGCTTCCCAGCCCAGACCGGTTGCTGCCCTTGGCTCAGGTTTCCGGAAACTTATCTGAGTCGGAGAACCCTCTCTCTGGTCCAGCCAGGCTCATCTTGAAGAGTGGAGAGTGAGATCTGAAGCAAGTGACTTGTCCAAGGTCATGCAGTGAACCAATGGCAGGCCTGGGACCAATTCACCGCACCCTCCGCCAGGCCGCCTGCTTTCTGTAGGTCCATTAGGGAGCTGGCAACACCTTGGGTTCATTCTTGTAAAGGAAACAGATGCTCCTGCTTTCCCCCAGCTTAGGGAGCAAACTGGATTCATCAAAGTGAAAGCCAGATCAATAGAAGAGAAGACCAAGACAAACAAGTGATGTCCAGGAGAAAAGAATGTTTCCCACTCCTCAGGGACCCTCCAGAAGCTCCACGCAGGAAGATTAATTGCCTCCAGTCTGCCAGAGGATATTTGTTTGTCTGGGGGGGTGTCTTCCATCCTGAGTCACAGACTGACCCTTTTTTTGCTCATTAGCTCATCAACATTGTAGAGACTAGAGCATCCTTTCATCACTGGCTATGGGAGAGTGGACCCATCCCTGCCCTCTACAGACATGCCCAGGGTCATATTCTCTCCCAGGGGGATGGGTGAGGACATGAGCAGCCACCCTTGCCGCAGATCTGCTCTTGTTTCTCTTGCTGCCTTTTGAGTATGCTTCGACCCCTAGAGTCCAGAATTCAAGGCCTTCCCTGTGTGACTCCTCCCAATCTTTCTAGCCTTATCTCACTCACATCTTCTGTGTGTCTTATGTTCTTGGTTTTCCCTGCCTTTGCTCAAGATGTTCTCCATATCTGGATACCCCACCCCCCTCCTTCCTTGCTTGTTGACTTCCCACCTAACCTGTAGAAAGTAGCAGAGTATAATGTATGGAGCATGGAAAACCTTGGACCCTTCCCAGTTGGGTGACCTTGGGCACCTTGTCTCATAAAATCGGAGCTAAGAAGGGCACCTGCCTCACCATGGGTGACTGTGAGGGCCAGAGGGGATGTGGAATGGAAAGCTCTTTGTAAACTTTAAGAGGCCCTAGGAATGACTGGTCATTGTTAGGAGTCCTATTGCTTCTATTGGTCAATCGACAAGTTTCCATTAAGTACCTATTCTGTGCTAGGTTCTGGTGGTGCAAAGCCAAATGGGGAGCCTCAGGAGACTCCTGATGTTAGGGAACACAGGTGATCTCCCACCTATGGGGGCTGGGGTGGGGAGATCCTCCTCGGCCCTCAGAATCCTGACTTGTTTTGAACTCCACACCCACCATGTCAAGTGGACATTTCCTTAAATGGAACAGGAGATTCTCAGACTGCCCAGCTCATGATTCTGATGAATAGTCATACACCAGGATGTTCACAGAACTTGGGATATTTCAGGCTCATTTCTCTCCCTGGGCCTCAGTTCCCTCATCTGTTCAAGGAGGAAGATGAACTTCCAGAGCCCTTCTGGGCCTCCTTTGATGAGGAATGTGTGGGGATCCAGTTACCTTAGACTATGAACTGAAGGAGGAGAAGGCACCATGGGATGAGTGCCCAAGGTCAAGTGGTCTGAGTTCAGATCTTGCATCTGATGCATCTTGTAAATATGACTTTGTACATTAGCCTTCCTGTTGTTGCCCCCAAGTTCCCTCATCTGTTAAAAATAAAGTTTGGCCTCTTGAGGTCCCTTCTAGCCCCAGACCCTGTTTCTCCCCTTTCACTGACCCAGGCTCTGCTCAAATAGCCTGGCTCTAGAGTGTTGGGTGGGCCCATGGACTGACCTGCTTGGCAATGGACTACAGAAGATGGCCCCTGGTGCCCCTGGGGGAGCAGCAATCCCCTCACCTCATGCTTATCTGTGGCCATGCCCTTTTAAAGGGATGAACATTTTCTTCCTTGGCCCTTTCCTGAACCACCCTCCCCCACCCCACCAAGTCATGTGTATCCTGCAGAAAGGTATTGAAAGAACGAACAAATTAGTGGCAAAACCTTAGGAGATTTGCCTAATTGCATCCCAAATTGTTCCCATATTGCACACTCTGCCGTAAGGAGGCCTACAGGGGGCTGTGCTTCGGAGAGGTCAGCCAGCAGCATTCTCTGGGATGCCCCGTCTCCTCCAGCGTTCCCCCCTTTAGCTCTCTGCAATGAGATACCTATGGAGCGGCTGGGCCAGATTTCCAAATCATGTTATCCAATTTGAGAGGCTAATTCTGCAACCATCAAAACCTACTGTAATCAGAATCCATTTCTCATCTTGCTTGGGGATTCTGAACTTTGGACAGTCCATCCTTTGAGGAACTTCTTGATGGGCATTGGAGAGACAGAGAGTGTGGGAGAGAGAGGGTTCTAGTTACAAAGGAGCGATGGTCATTGCTAGGGGTCATGGCAGGTGTGAGCAAGGTCTGGTCTTGGATGCCCATGGGTGCTGTAGAAAGAACCTCATTCTTCCAAGGATACATGGACCCATATCTGATTCAGTGTTGGGAAGATGACACTAAGTGACCCCCTTTGCTTAGTTCTTGCCCCTGGATGTCCAGGCCGTGGAGAGAAGCCCTTGACCAAGACCAGGGCTAAGCAAGCTATGACCTCATTCACCAAGCTCCCCCTCCACAATTTCCTCATCTGGAAAATGAAGATAATTATAGTACCTATTTTAGTGGGGTGTGAATGTGAGTTTAGGAGGGGGTTAGTTTTACTTTTTTGCTAAGTCTTTATAGCTTGACAGTTTTTCATTCCTTGTGGTTTGGAGATGAGAATTATTAGTTTATGTAAAGATCTCCAAAACATGATGCTCTCAATTTTATTTGGGGGGTGACTGTGGTCCCTGTTTTGTCTGGGTCCCATCCTGGGTCCAAGCCAGTTTGCTGGTAGAATTCTCAAGGTTATCTTTTGGGGTTTGTATTTGCAAAGTGGGAACCTGCTCTCTCCAAGCCATGGGCTTGACCAATTGGCCATGACTTCTTGCTAGATATGTAGCAGGGGCCACATTTTTTGCCACTTTTTGGGATACAGTTTCTCCTGTTTTTCTGCAAAATTTACATTTATCATTATATTGATGGGAGCAGGAGGTCCTCCCATAAACCCTTCCTTTTCTGTGAACAAATTTTCATGATTCAGTCATTTGTCTGAGGAACCCTTGTTGACATATGGTGGGTGAAATTCATGGGGCCATCATTCTAAGAGTCAGGATCTGAGTGAAAACTCTACACCATGTACTTACTATCTGTATGGCCCCTGGGCAAACATGCCTTGGTATGGAGGGATTCTGTGCCTTGGTTTTCTTATCTGTAAGGTCAGCTTCAGATTTGTCTATGTTTTTGTGAAAGCTTACACTCCATCCAGGGGCAAACCAATATTGGTATATTTAATAATTTCAGAGGCATAGACCTATCCCCTGCCTTTATGAAGGATGTATGTCCCCACATGCCACATGTGGCATAATTGGAGGAGAAGGTGCCATTGGTATTCTGATCAGAAATAGTCCATTAATGATGATATTTGTCTTTTGTTCTTGAAGAAGACCATGACCTCAGGGAGGTGATACCATGACAAATACGTCATTTGAATTTGAGTGAGGGGGGACTGTGCTAAGTCACCAGCCTCACTTTCTCCTCTGGAGTCATCTTGGTCTAGTGTCTACATATGGATCAGGATGATTGGAGATGACCATAGATATGAGACAATCAGGGTTAAGTGACTTGCCCAAGGTCACACAGCTACTTAAATGTCAGGTGTCAGGCAGGATTTGAACTCCCGGCCTCCTGACTCCATGGTCAATGCTCTATCCACTGTCCCACCTAGCTGTCCCTTTATTGTCTGGCTAGAAGGCCCCTGCAGACTTAGTCTGAGCCTATCACCCTCCTTACATGTCTGAGTCAGGTTGGAGCATGGAGGACCTGGCCTGTGACCAAGCTGGCCAAGTGATGTGAGAAAGGAGGCAGGAATGCATGTAGCTAGCAGCCAAGACTGATGCCCTGGGGAGAGGAGTTGAGGCCCACAGAGGACCAGCTCCTTTCCCTTGATGTCTGGAATTTTGTCTCTGAACTGGATGCCATAGAACTCAGTGGCCTTTCTACAGCACTCTGAAAAAGTGGGCCTCTGTTCTTCCTGGAATCCCTCCTTATGAAGGGAACTCACTACATTAGAGGTAGCCCCTTTTCACCCTATGACTGGTCTCATCCTGAGGAAGCTGCTTCTGCCCTCCAGCCTCAATGGGACTCTTGACGGTCTCCATCCTTTGCTCCCTGTTCTGCCCCAGATCAAAACCTCTACTCTCTCTCTCTTAGTTTTCTCACTCATCTCAATCCCTTCAAAGATTTCAGCATTTTGAAGAAAGTCTTGTACCTACCAGGCTTGGCCTCCCCCAGCCTCCTGGCGGGCTAGATTCTCAAGGAGATGATAATAATAACCATAATAACAGCCAGCTAGCATTTACATAGAACTTACTACTCACCAGACACTGGATTAAGTATCTATAACAACTGGCTCAACTGGTACCCACAACAGTCCTGGGAGATAGGTTCTATTATTCTCCCCATTTGACAGATGAGGAAACTGAGGCAGACAAAAGTTAAGTGAAAGGTCACACAGCTAGTAAATACCTGATGTCAGATTTGAATTCAGGGCTTCCTGACTCTCAGCTCTTCTTTCCTTTCTCTCTCTCTCCCTCTCTCCCTCTCTCTCTCTCTCTCTCTCTCTAGTTGCCTCCCCTGAATGTTTCCCTGGGAGCCCAGGAGAGGAACCGACTCTGACTGTCTTGTCATTTCTTTTCTCTGAATCTCAATTTTCTCATCTGTAAAATGCGAACTCTCCTTGTCTTGCGGCCTTACACGGTTGGTGTGAAGAGATCAAAAAGCTCAAACCCCAAATGCAGCATGAGAGCTGTTATCAGACCCCCTCTCCCCTCTGCCCTCCAGGTGCCCCTTCTGTGAGTCAGGAGGCATCTGGGAAAAGGATGCAAGAGCAGGAGGAGGGAGGAAGGGCCATGTAATGACTGGGGCTCCGTCTGGAGGCAGGAAGCCTTGAGTTCAATTCTAACTGCCGACATTTACTAGTTGTATAAACTTTCTCAAACCATCAAATACACACCCCCACACACACACACATATACCCACACACACTCACACATACCCACACACACGCACACCCACATACACACCCCCACACACTTACACACTCGCATCACACCTTCCCACACCCATACAAACATACACACACACACACACACACACACACACACACACATTCACACACAAAGAGGCAGAGATGGACAAAGCGACAGAGAGACAAATAGAAAGACATAGGAATGGAGAGTCACAAACATGCAGAGATAGAGGCAGATACAGACAGAGAGACAAAGAGCGAAGGCTTCTCCATGGGACCTCAGTGGTGGCCTCTGAGGCTGCCAGAGTTGAAAGGATGACAGATGGAGAGTGGGGGGGTCCTGTTGCATCCAGCACCAGTGCAGTGGCCTTGCGGACAAGCGGGGATGTCTCATCACCCCTAGGACGATCTTCTAATGTGCCCCCCATGATCTGGGTCAGACCAGACCAGCTGTTGACAGGGTCCACCCACCCATCTCATGATTCTATTCTCCCAGAAGTCACTTGGGTGGTGACAGAAGATTTATAGGTCCGGGTCCCAGGCTGACAGGCCAAGGAGATATTTGTGTGTGGTTTTACAAGGCTGGCGTCCAACATTTAGAATCCACTGGTGGGACCGTAACAACTTCTCCTACCCTCCCCCTTCTCTCTCCCACCCCTAGCCCATTCTTCCCCCCCTTGATCATATCTTGAATTATATGAGAATTCTCTTCCCAAGACGATTCATGAAAAGTTGATTTTGGAAATGAATTCCATTTGCTCAGATAAGGGAAACTTTGCAAAGGGAAAACCAAAAGCGTTTGGGTCACTTTGCTCCTCAGTTTTTGGCTCTTCACCCAAGCAAATCGGCTTAGGTCAGCCCCATTTTCCAGATGGATAAAGAGAGTCTCAAGGAGTCTGGGCACAGTCACCTGTCACCTACATGGGACATCCTTTTTAGGGCTTCCCCTATCAGACTCCTCACTGGTGCGTCACAGAGAAGGAACAGATTCAAATTTCTAAGAATAAGAACAATTTTGAAAGACCCCAGACTCTGGTGGACATTGGGCTGTGAGCCTTCAGGACCAAGTAGGGAGGAGGCAGCCCCCTTCCAACCTCCTGATGGAGAAGTGATGGACTTAAGGAGGCTCAAGACACCTATTTTCAGATCTGGACAATGGAAAAATGATCTGTGTGTGTGACCTCTTGGATTTATTCACCAGAAGGCTTCTAAGGGGACTGGGGATGGAAGAGCTGTAGGAGAAGGGGATGGGCAGAAAGGAAAGGGAAAGGACCAATAAGACATTTCTAAAGCTTCAGAAGGGAGCAGCCAGACCCTCAGGAAGGGGCTTGAAAAAGTCAGGAGGGTTTTCTTTACTGTCATGTTACATTTTAAAGTGTTACCAGATTTGGTATGTAAAAATGATTTACTTTGCAGACTCCAAATGTTGACATTTCATGTTTTATGTCAGAAAAAAATCTGAATGTGTAACCCAGAGCATGTGGAAATGGAGGTGGCACATATGCGATGGGGTCAGGCCGAGGCTGAGCTCAAGCCCTGAGGAGGCTGGGAAGCCTGTACCCTTCAAGACTGGCACACCTGAGGCAGCTCTTCTGTTCCCTAGGACCTGGCCCTCTGGCTGGCTACACTGGCTTCATCCACCAGATGGGTTGGGATGATGATGTTTTGTTGCAGGAATGGTTAGAGTGGAGATGTTTATACTTTTTCAAGTGTTTGACTCATCACTCAGAGGAGTAAGAAAAATGGATTTAAGATTCTGAAATGGAGAAATGGTCGATGTGAGTAAATAATCTGGCAAAGTCCCAATTGGGGCTGATGCTGTTGACCAGAACAGTCTGTCCCAGGTAACCTTATGGTGTCATCTTCTATCCACAATCATATTTTTTATTTGATCTATTATTTCTTTGCTTTAGGAAAACCCATGGTGAGGAAATTCTCTCTACCAATGCATCTTGGTCCATACATCACCACTTCTAGTCTTAGAGGATTTCCTAACTCTCTAAGTTGGGGAACTGAGAGGTTGAGGCATTGTTAAAGGTCAGCCAGACTAAACATGCCAGAGGAAGGACTGAATCCTGATCTGATTGGCTCCAAGACCGGCTCTCCATCTCCTACATCACACTGCCTCTCAGTAGCATAACCATGCTTCATATTCACAGTTCTGCCATTTATCCCATTGGATCAAGGCACAGACTCAGAGAATTGGACTGGAAAGGACTGAAGGGATTGTGGGAAATGATCTGGGATAATGGAGAGAGAAGTGAACAATGAGTCATGAGGCTTAAGTTCTAATCCCTCTCTGACCCTTACTACCTTGGTGACCTCAAGCAATACTCCTAAGCTCTCTGACCCTCAGTTCCCCCATATGTAAAGTCAAAGAATTGGACAGGGTGACCTGTTCCAGGTCTACAACCTTACAGATGGAGGCACAGAATTTCAGATCAGCTGATCAGAACTGGATAAAAATTCAGTGACCATAGACTGGCATATGGTCATCTAGACTCTACTTACAATCCTTTAGTGAATTAAACCCTCCCTCCTCTACTTTTCAGATGAGGAAAATGAAACCCAGGGAGTTAGTTCATCTCACCTTCACACATTTGTACTAAGGACCCATTTTGGATTTGATACTGGAGGCAAAGCAGAGTTTGACTAAGACCAAGTCCCTGCCTTCATGAAGGACACTATATATAAATGCAGGGGACCAGAAGGCACAGTATTACATAAGAGGTATTAGCTCCCTGGTCCCCAGGGAGCAGGACAGAAAATAGGAGCCATCATAGTTCCATGAAGAGGAGGAATCAGGGGTAGAGTGAAAGGAGATTATAAACTCCATAAGGGCAGGAAGCATATCTTAAACCTAAACTTAGGATCTTTCTCAGGGCTCAGTGAATTTGTTCATTTGTGTAATGACTAAATGGACCAAGAAGTTTGTCCAAGGATACATGGTGAATCGTTGTTGGAGTTGAGAGTCAACCTTTGAGCCATTCTCAGCTCCTCATGGCTAGTCTTCATAACAGACCAAAGGCTATTGTTTATCTCAGTCTTTGGTCTGTACCCTTGGGTCACCCAAAGTGACTCTTAGGAAGCCTCTATGGTTCATCCTGGAAAAGAGAGTAGGTGAGAGCAGCCAAGAGGGTTGTGTGTGTGTGTGTGTGTGTGTGTGTGTGTGTGTGTGTGTGTGTGCATATAGGGGGTGGACACAGGAGCCCACCTCCCACTGCAGAAAGGACTTTTCCTGAACTGTAGCAGCACCGGCTTACTCCGGACCAGAGCAGAGGGGACTTAGAGCCACCATCTTATACACCTTGTTTCCTGATGTCTCTCTTGACAGAATGTAAGCTCCCCGAGGGCAAAGTTATTTGTTTCTCTTGGTCTTTGTATATATCCAATGCATGGCCCATGCCCTGGTGGTTAGTAATTGCTTTATTTCAGGTTTGTGGATATGGGCAAATCATCCAGGGAGGGGAGGTGTCAATCACCTTTGATTTCACAGGGACTGAGATAGCAGCAGGAAGAATTACTTCAATTCGAAGGCACAAGCTTGTATTTCTGTTCTTGATACAGATTTTTTGAAAAATATCCTTTTGTAATTGCTAATCAGATGTTAATTGCTGATCATGATACCAGGGAAATGCTAATCAGCACTAGGTGATTGCCACTGGGGGGAAACACATGCCAGATTGGATGAGTCCTTGAGCCAAAAACATCAGAGGAATCTGTTGTCCTTAAGGAATCTTCCTAGAATCCTGAGAAGAGAGATGTAACCAGCTTTGCTCTGGTGACCTGCCCAGTATGGATGTGTAAATTGGAAGAAGGGGTCCTGAACCATGAACTGCTACAGATTTTAGAACTAGTCTTCTCTCTACTCGGAAGCTATTGGTGTATGTAATGTGAGAGATTGGTCTAAACATAATTTCTGCCAGACTGACCTCAGTTCTAAAGGACTTTGCTGCATGGTTGGCAGACTTGAGATGATTGAACTCTAGGCTGCTATGTTCAGTTCTTTTTGGATCTTGTTTATCTCATCTGCTTTACTGACCAAATTTTAAAAAATGACGAATACCAAGTAGTTTTGATGATTACTGATGTGACATCCACTGTCTGGCTCCCTTCCTTCCCATATTTTTTATTATTTCCTTTGAGATTTCTGATTTTTGTTCCTCCAGGTAAAATTTATGAAGTCATTCTTTGGTAATTTAATTGATATGATGCTGGATTAAAAATATTAATTTGCGTAGCATTGTTATTTTTATTATTTTGGTATGGCTTAACCCTGGACACTTAATATTTCTCCATTTATTTATCTGGCTTTATTTCTGATCTGTTTTATAGTTCATTCAACTAATTGTTGTATTGTTTTGAAAGCTGAAAACTCAGATGTTTTGTATATTCTATAAATATTTTGAATGGAATGTCTTTTTTTCTTTAATCTTAGTTTGAATTTGTTCTTAATATACAGAAAAAGATGTTTATCTTTGTGGACTTTTTTATAGTCTGCTACTTTACTGAATTTGCTAATCATTTCATCAATCTATCATCTAATTATCTATCCATCCATCTATCCATAATCTATCTATCCTCTATCTGTTTTTGTTTTCTGTGGTTCTTAAAGAAAACCACAATATTATCTGCAAAAATGATAATCTTCTTTTCTTTTCTTTTTTTGCCTTCAATTTCTTTTTCTTATCTCCTGTGGTAGCTAGTCTTTCTAGAACTATAGAAAATAATAAAGATAATAATACATATCTTTGCTGTACCTTTAATCTTATAGAAAGACTTGATAATTTTCTCCAGTATAGATAATGGTGGCTTTTAGTTTTGAATAGATACTACTTACCATACTAAAGAGTGGCCCATTCATTAGCATACTTTTTAAAAGGTTTCTAATATAAATCAGTATTTTTTTCTTGACACTATTCTTGTATCTTTTGCTATAACCTAGCAATTCTCAGAGTTTTGTCTGAGGACTCTTAGGCACTCAAGGAATCCTCAAAGACAAAATTGTTTTCATAATATTAAGATGTTATTTTTTCTTCATTTCCGTAATTACACCTTAGTATGAGGCTAGATTTTCTTTATATAATTCAATCAAAGCAACTTATTATAAAGGAATGAATGTAGAAATATTTATAAGAGATTCATTTTCCATTAAGCTTTTCACCATTTTGGGGGGGGAAATATTATTTTTCAGAGAAATGTTATTGTTTGTAACAAATAATGTGTCTTTTGAAATGAATTAATAGATAAGCACTTAAATTTTATTATTTCAAATTTCAAATTTGGTAAATATTGATAGATATAAACCTACAGAAACAAAAACTCTTTGGAGCCCTCAATAATTTTTAAGACAGTAAACAGGTTCTGAGGCCAAAATGATTGAGAAATGCTGATGTGAACAGTAAGCATTTATTCTATATATCAGGCACTGCAATTTTGACTGTTTTTTTGTTATGAATATTGTCTATTATAATTATAGCTTTCCTAATATGGAATCAGTCATACATTTCTGGCACAAATTTAATCAAGTTACATTGTGTAATTTTTCTAATATATTGCTGTCATCTTGCTGATATTTTATTCTATATTTTTTACACACACACACACACATATATTTCTGTAGTTTTCATTATCTAGTTTATTTCTCCCTAATTTAGGTATTAGGATTACATTTGTTTCATATAACTTTATAGAATTTTTCCTTCCTTCCTGCCTTCCTTTCTGCCTTCCTTCCTGCCTTCCTTCCTGCCTTCCTTCCTGTCTTTCTTCCTTCCTGTCTTTCTTCCTTCCTTCCTTCCTTCCTTCCTTTCTTTCTTTCTTCTTTCTTTCTTTCTTTCTTTCTTTCTTTCTTTCTTTCTTTCTTTCTTTCTTTCTTTCTTTCTTTCTTTCTTTCTTTCTTTCTTTCTTTCTTTCTTTCTTTCTTTCTTTCTTCTTCTTTTTCTTCTTCTTCTTCTTCTTCTTCTTCTTCTTCTTCCTTCTTCTTCCTTCCTTCCTCCCTCCCTCTCTCCCTCTCCCTCTTCCTCTCCCTCTCCCTCCCTCCTTCCTCTCCTTCCTTTCTCTCTCTCTCTCTCTCTCTCTCTCTCTCTCTCTCTTCATTTATTTACAAACAATTGTTTAATATTGGAATTAATTGTTTTTGACTGCTTTGGAATTTTCTTTTGGGTTATTCAATTTATTTTCTGAAACTGAGTTAGTTAAATTCTCTTTTTCTTGTTCTGCTAATATATGTGACATTTTGATAAATATTTATTCATTTAATTTAATTCCTCAGTTTTATTAACATGTAATTGGGCAAAGCAGCTTCTATTATTGTAGGTAGCTAGTGTCTATGGTTTTGGATCTGGAGTCAGGAAAATTCATGTTAAAATATGACTTCAGACACTTCTTAGCTAGATGACCCAGGACAAAGTCACTTAATCTTCTTCTGCCTTAGTTTCTTCAAATGTAAAAAGGGGGCAATAATAACATTTACCTCTTAGGATGATGGTGATGATAACTAAAATGTATCTAATGGTTACCATGTGTCAGGCACTGTGCTCAGCACTTTACAATTATTATCTCATTTAATCCTCACAACAGTTGGGGGAGAGATGCTATAATTATGCCACTTCAAAAGAGATAACATTTGTAAAGGGTTAAATACAGTGCCTGGCACAAAATAAAGATTTTAATAAATCTTTGTTCTCTTGCCTTTTCCTTCTCTTCATAATTTTACTTATATCCTCTTTATTTTTTTCAAATAATCTTTTTTCTTTTTCATTTTTGGCACCATCAGTATCATTTTCCTTTCTTTTTAAAAATCAAATTACACAATTCTTTTTCTACTTTTTTAGTCTCTCTCCCAACCAGAAATTGCCTTTAGTATTTTCAGTGCCTTCTTTATATTTAATTTTGTTCATCTTTTTTGATTTTTAAATTTTTATTTCTATGTTTGGCTGGAGTTTAACATGTTGTTTTCTCTCCTCTTAGTTGCATACACAGTTCCCTGATTTCTTCCTTTTCTCAGTTGTGGACAGAAATATTTCCATATTTAACCCAAAAGTTTTGGTATGTTACACTATTTTTCTCATTTTCTTCATTGAAATATTTTATTGTTTCTATCCTTTGACTGTTGAATCACTAATTCTTTGTTTGCTAGTCTTTGTTTAAGTTTGAATCTTCTTCATATTTTTTTGTGATTACTTTTTATTTTTTGGTCAGAAAAGGAGATATTAAAGACAATGCTGCTTTGCATTTCTTTGTGATAATCACAGTATATGATTAATTTTGTATAGGTACATAGACATTGGATATCTGTCTGTCTGTCTGTCTGTCTGTCTGTCTATCTGTCTGTCTGTCTGTCTGTCTATCTGTCTATCTATCTATCTATCTATCTATCTAAATGTTCTTCTATAGTCTTGTTCAGTAATCACCAGAGATATATCACTTCTGACTTTTCTACAACTCTATTCGGGTCCTGACAACTTTTTTCTTATTTATTATTTTGCTAGTTTGTCTAGATCTGAAAGGAATGCATTAGAATCATAAATCATTATAATTTTTTATTTATTTCTCCTGGTTTAAGTACTTAGATTCTATGCAATCGGAGGCTTGTATTTTAACTGGTGTCATTGGTTCATTATCGACAGTGCCTTTAAATATAATTTCCCTTCTTATTTCTTTTAATCATGTCTATTTTTATCTTTGCCCAATCTTCAATGTGAATATTGACCTCTTCTGAATTTATCTAAAGTACAATAATTTCTGTTCCACTCCCTCATTTTAATTATGTAAATCTTCATGTTGCAATATTTTCATTTAAGTTTCCGTTTAAATAAAATATTGAATTTTTTTCTTTTTAATCCATTCTACTATCCTTATTGTGTTTAGAAGTGAATTCCACCCATTCATATTTTAAATTTATCGATATCAATTGTGTATTTATGTCCATAGTAATCTCTTATACTTTCTGCTTCTTTCTTCACAAAGGAGAAGGAAATTGTGAAGGAATAAAAATCTGATCAATACTAAGCATCTCGAATTGCAGTTGTCTATTTCTATTACTATAGTCCTTTTTATTCACAACAAATAGCCCTAGATCTCTGCTTCTTATACTTTCTTTCTCTATTAAGTCTAATGTATATCGATACCAAATTATTTTGTCTATAACTCTTCTTCAATATTTTCAGATAGAAGTTAAG
Organism: Macrotis lagotis; assembly: GCF_037893015.1. Lineage (NCBI taxonomy): Eukaryota > Metazoa > Chordata > Mammalia > Peramelemorphia > Peramelidae > Macrotis > Macrotis lagotis. The sequence goes on from NC_133658.1 coordinate 3,426,888, forward strand.
TCACCTAGCAGCAGTCATCATTTAGTTTTAGTTAAAAATAGAGAGATAGATCTGTGGAATAGACTAGGCAAGGGAGAAACAGAAAGAATGAAATTCAATGACCCAGTGTCTTATAAACCAGAAAAAATGCATTACTAAGGAAAGAACTCCCTTTGTGATAAAATCATTTGGGAAAAATAGAAAGTAATCTGGCAGAAATTAGATTTAGATTAATCACTTACACCATACTCTACAATACATTCTTTTTTTTAAAAAAACAATAATTAATTCATTTTCCCAACTACATGCAAAGATAGTTTTCAACAGTCATTTTTTTTATTAAAGTTTTGAGTTTCACATTTTCCTCCCTCCCTCCCTTCCCTTCCTTCTCCTCCTGACAGAGAACAGTTTAATATAGGTTATACATGGGTAACTATGTTAAACATGTTTCCTTTTAATTATGTTGGGAAAGAAGAATCAAAATAAAAAAAAAACATGAGGAGAAAATGCATAAAACAAATATTAAAAATGGAAAATAGAAACTTTGGTCTGTGTTCAGAGTCCATACTTCTTGGAATGTGAATGGGATTTTCCTTTAGAATTGTCTTTGATTATTGGGCTGCTGAGATGGGCAAGTGCATAAAAGTTGATTATCACACAGTGGTGTTGTTAATGTGTACGATGTCCTTTTGGTTCTGTTCACTCACTCAGCATTAGTTCCTGCAAGTCTTTCCAGACTTTTCTGAAGTCCCAGTCCTCATAATTTCTTACAGAACAATAGCACTCCATCATATTCATATACCACAATTTATTCAACCATTCCTCAATGGACAGACATTCTCTCAATTTCCAATTATTTGCCATTAAGAAAAGAGCTAGTATAAATATTTTTATACATGTGGCGTTTTTCCCCTTTCTTGTGATCTCTTTGGGATACAGATAGTATCCACAGCACATTTTAATGGATATATGGCCTTCACATTAAAGATCATAGTACAACAAATTTGGAAAAGAAACAGACCAAATGCTTTTCACATGTATGGGTAGGAGATGCATTTGTAATTAAATTTGGGTTAGAGAAAATTACAGAAAGTAAAATCAATAACTCTGATTATATCAAATTATAAAGATGGGTCAATAAAATGAATTCACTTCCCATAAGAAGTGAAGTGATCAAATGGAAAAATGTTTGAATCAATTTCTGTGCAAAGGGGTTTGGTATCCAAGATATAGAAATAACCACCATCTATCTATACCTATTCATCTAGCTTTATCCATCTGTTGCTACATTTATATAATATGTACATAAATACATTTATCCATAAGTCTGTATTTTTCTGTTCAGTTGTTTTTCAGTCCTGACACTTTATGATGCCATTTGAGGTTTTCTTGGGAAAGATACTGGAAACGGTTGGCATTTCTTTTTCCATCTCATTTTATAGATGAGGAAACGAAGACAAATGGGGTTAAGTGACTTACCCAGGATCTCACTAGTAATAAGTATCTAAGACCAGATTTGAACTCAAAAAGGTGAGTCTTCTTGATCCCCAATCCTCTATTCACTGCATCATTTAACTAGCTCTGTATGTGAAAATATAACATATATGAATAGATCTATAAGTGATAGATGCATGTGTGTTCATATGTGTCCACATCCAAACATATACATGCACATTTAAAGTCATTCCTCAACAGATAAATGGTAAAAGGATAGGATCAAACAGTTCTTAAAAGAACTGAAATTTAGTAACAACTGTCGGAAAGAGTGATCTGAAAATCATTAGTGATAGAATGCGAACCACCCCAACCCTAAGATTTTATCTCAAAACAAAACGGAAAATAGTCCACATTGGAGGAACTGTGTGGACAGGCACTGGTTGTATTTTTGGTGGAGCAGTCAATAGGGCCAACCATTTTGGAAAGCAATTGGGAATTCTGCAAATGAAGTGACTGAACTGCCCAGACCTTTGACCCAGAGATTCCACTATTGGACCTAGAGCCCAGTGTGAGGAGAGAGTCCTCATGTATACCACCGTATTTAGAGCAGTACTTTCTGGGATAGCAAAAAGTTGGAAACTGATTCAGGCTCTTTGATGGGAAATGGCTGACTAAATGGTGGCACAGAAATGTGGTGGGATATTCCTCTGCTGTAATAAAGGAGGAATGCGATGGATTCAGGTAAATGTGGGCAGATCTAGAGAATCTGCAGTGACTACAGCAATATAAGAGGAGAGAACCTCTACACTACACCAAACACACACACACACGCACACACACACACACACACACACACAACCTGCATGCACATTCTCTCTCTCTCTCTCTTTCTCTCTCTCAGTCCTCTCTCTCTTTCTAACATACATATACACTTTTACTTAAATGTCAGTGATGACAAACTGAAAGAACCAGCATAGTTTGAAATAAAAGCTGAACGTTCTTCTCCCCTCCTTGCAGAGATGGGACTTTCACAAATGTTGTACATTATAGGCATTTCCAGACTTTCCCATGCAATGACCAGGTATGCTGCATTCTTTAGTCTTTCTCTTTTTTCTTTTCTTCTTGATGTCAGTAACTAGTTGTTATGTGATAATAGTGGAGGGAGAGAAGAGGAAGCCTGGGGGATATAAACAATTCTAAAATTTATCAACAAAATTTCATTCAACAAAAGAGTAAAGTTCTGAGCTGTCTGACCTCTTCAGTCCTTCCGTCATGTATGTCAGTCAGTACGCAGTAATGAAGCACCCACTATGTACCAGGTCCTGTGCTAAGTTCTGGGGCTACAAAGAAAGACAAAAGACAAATCTGTCTCCTCTTCCTAAGCAACTACTCATGAAAAATAGCAAATACCTCTCCCTTCCTTCCTTCTCTAGTATGTTCCTGTCCTCTTCCACTTCCTTTCCTCTTTTACCCAGGACCATGTGCTTTTTCTGCCTGGTAGCAAAGACACCCTTCTCTCTCTCTCTCTCTCTCTCTCTCTCTCTCTCTCTCTCTCTCTCTCTCTCTCTCTCATACACTCTCCACACACAGACGCGCACACACAGGCACTCACCTATCATTTACACACATACACATACATGGACACCTGCATATACTCACATCACATGCATGCACACACATGCACATACTCACCACACACAGAGACACACTTACACAGACCCACAGACTGGTTCTTTGGAACCCAGACTCATTCATACAAAATGGTGCCAGGACTGAGTCTGTGGTCTGGGATTCTGCTCCTGATGGAGCGGTCAAACACAAAGACCTGAAAATGGCAGTAATCGGCATGCCTATAGTCTCTAGGCCAGCCGCTTTACAAATATTATCTCCTCTGACCCACGTAGCAACTTTACCTGAGGTAGATGCCATTATCATCTCCAGATACTGAGGCGAACAATATCATGTGACTTGCCCAAGGTCCCACAGCTAATAAATATCTGAAATCAAAAGCATACTCCGGTCTGCCTGCCTCCGGTCCCAGGTCTCTGCCCGGCCATCCATCCACATCTCCTACAAGAATGAAGTGAAGAGGACATCCTTTTGTCCCCGGTAGATGCGACTGGGTGGCCCACAGGTGTTGGGAGGGCTTGAGAGCTTATGCTGAGATACATGAGTCAGTTTAGAGTGAGCCAGTGTCCTTGGTCTCTTGGTTGTTGTTGCTGTTGTCATTGTTTCTCCTTTGGTTTTGAAGATCATGACGGCAGGGAGGTGATGCCATGACATGAATAGGATTTGAGTGAGGGGGTGCGGGCTATGTCACCAGCCTCACTTGGTCCTCCAGAGTCCTCTGGGTCCAGTGACCAGATAGGAATCAGGACGACTGGAGATAGTCTAGGGTCCCAGGCATTCAGGGTGCAGTGACTTGCCCAAGGTCACACCACTAGTAAGTGCCCAGTGTCTGAGGCAGGATTTGAACTCAGGTGCTTCCGCCTCTGGGGCCCAGGCTCTCTTCACTGGGTAGCTCAGGTTTGCTTCAATGCAAGTGCTTAGTGGAATGCCATCAGAGGCTAGGGCAGGGGCTACACTCCTGGATCTGACTGACTGGATCTCCATTCCTGGGGCATCACTCAGGGATCCCTGTTCTAATGCTGAAGGGAAAACATACCAGAAACACTGAGGAGACAGAAGGTAATGGAAGAAGCAGACCTTGACCCTGGGTAGGTGGAGGAAGCCCCTGCTGAAGGGGGAATTTAAGATGAGTCTTGGAAGAAGCCAGAGGAGGCTAAGGGAGGGAGGGGGAAGGGCTGACTCCTCCTTCCATCTCTATGGCCCTGGAGAGATAAGGGCCTTGATGGCAGCCCCCCCGCCCCAACCACCAACTCATGGAACCACAGGATCCTGTTTGCCCATTTCCCCCTTGGAGATGATGAGCTCAATCCCTTTGGACTTCCCAGAGGCACCCTACAGAGACTCAGTCTCCTCTCAAATTCTGCCAGAAGGAAGCAGAGAGCTGGGGCTGGGTCCTGGGGGTCTCTGAGCCCCAGGAAAGGGTAGAAGACACAGTACTTGGGCTCCTCGGGCTGGCTGACTCTGACAGGCTCCCATAGCAGAACCCCTGTTTGCAGGGGGATGGACGCATCTTGGGGCCACTGATCTAAGCTTCCCTGCCCGTCCTCATTGTGGCCATCGGCATCCTGGCAGGTGATGGGGGAGAGGCCTACTTCAGTGGAGAAGGTTCTGGTGTGGGCAAAAATCCAATTTCTTCCTGCCTTCCTGATGCAGTCCAGAGTTTGAGATGTTGAGGAGCCCCAAGTCCCCCCTTCCATGGGGGCTCCTTGAAGTCAGAGACCATTGTAGACTTTCTTCAAATCCTTCACCTTTAACTTCATATCGGTGGTTAATAAGCGCAACCAGCGGCCCTCTCTGAATCTGCACTCATGGGCCTGCTCTGGGGGCCTTGATCTGCCCCTCAGGTTGTCCTCAGGCAGAACCTCCCAGCAGAGGCTGGAAAATCACTTGGGAGGGGTCCTGCTCTTGCCAGGGCTGAAGGTGAGGCCTCTGAGAATCTTTTCAGCTCAGGGATTCTAAGATTTGTGAAAACTGGTTTTCCCACATGGGAAAAAGTGATTTCTGCTCTCATTACTAATCTGTTTGGGGCCCAAGTTTGTCCCCTGATCAGCCTAAGTGTGCCCCCATCCCCTCTAGGTAAGGCCTGCCCATCCTTGGCTGCTCTTGCCCTTCTGGCCGGCTCAACATTCCTCAGAACTGTCCATCTCCCTGGCCTTGGCTCTTGGCCAGATTGGGGCCCTTCCCTTCGCCAGCTCCAGGAGCACTCCCCCACTCTCAGAGCTTTCCCAAGAAATGCAGCTGAGAGAATACGATGTGCCCCTTGCCTCTCGGACCACTCACCTCCCCAGGACTCTCTGGGGGTTGGGGTCCAGGCCTCCATCTCCTGGAGGCAATGGGGTTCCTGGGGACTGTGTCAGATCAGGGCCTGGGAGCAAGGACCTGGGAAGCCTAATGTGCTGATGGAGGGCTTGTTTCCACTCCACCTTCTCCTTTTGTTTCCCTGGATTTGGTGATTGACTTTGAGGAAGTGAAGGTGCTTGGGAATGGTGCTTCCTGCCCTGGCCGCTGAGGGGGGGAGTCCTTCGGTCCCACTCAGGAGGCAGAGATGGGGGTCAGGCAGAGGCTGGCGTGTGGCCGGCAGCTTGAAGAAAGTCGCATTCCTTTATCCCAGTGACCGGTTCTCCATAATTGGTAAAGAAAAATGTCTAAGTGCTTCCTGCTGCCCATGGGGGCAGAGATAGGTTTTCTTTGGCCAAGGGCCACACGACTGGGGGCAGGGAGGGGGGACTGGGGGAGGAAAGAATACTTTCACCTTCAGGATGGCAGCTCTCCCTCAGCCTGGGAGAGAAGCCGAGAGGCGGCCCGGCAAAGAGCCCATGAGGTCAGCCGCCGAACTGAAGGAGGTCTAAAACCTGGGCAGGTGGGGGGAAACATCCCCACTGAGCGCGCCAGACTCTTGACATTTGGCTCATAGAAAATGTGCAGCACTGGGGGTCAGAGGTCTACATTCTGATCCCAGTGCCTGGATGTCCTTGGCCTCAGTTTCCTCATCTGAAAAAGGAGGGATTTATCAAGATGATGTCTGAGACCCCCTCCCAGTCCCAAGTCTAAGAACTCAGAGTTGTGCAGGGTGCTAGAGGGAGCTGGAGATGGGGGTCCTTACATGCCATCATCTTATCCCAAGCAGCTTCCATCCTGTCCAGCTGGGGCTCTCTCCAGGCTCACTTCCCAGGATTCCCCTTCACAGAGTCTTCGATTCAGCCAGTCTGGCCTTTTTACTGTTGCAGGTATGGCACCACCTGCCCCCTTCCACCTGGCATGCACTCCCTCTTCACCTCAGCCTTAGATTCCTTTAGGGATCATTCCAAGAACCTCCCCCATATTCTCCTACTCCCCCCTTAATGACTCACCTCTGGGTACTCTCTCCCCCATCAGAGTGTAATTTCCTTCATTCCTGTCTTTGCATGTTCAGCCCCCACGCAGGGACTGACACATGCTTACTACATGCTTCTGAAATGAGTGAATGAGCAGGAATCTTTCAGTTCCTCAAAATTCTGGTTTCACTCTCTCTGGGTGACAAAGGGCAGGGGATGGGTAGATAGGACGATGAGTAGATGGTTGGATACATGTATGTATGTAGGGGTGTGTGTGTGTGTGTGTGTGTGTGTGTGTGTGTGCGCGTGTGTGTGTGTGGGTGCATGAATGGATGGGTGGGTGGGTGGCGCCCTCCATCCTAGAGATCCCAAACCTGCCCCAAGTCTACCTTGTCCTCCAAGGACAGTTATTAATCTAGAACAGAACCTGCTTTGGGGACCTTTTCAGCTTCAGGGGTCTTCCAGACCTTGTGCTTCACTGTAATAGTCATTGATGACCTGCTATCAACTTCAAACCAGGAGGGGACTGGGTGAAGGAGGCTACCAGGAAGAGCACAGCTGAAGATCCTCTAAATGTCGCCATGGGAATCACACTCGGGGCAAGTTTTCAAAGCACTTTGCATGCATCCTTTCTCTTTGTCCTTACACTATCCCTGAGGGGACCAAGGTGAGCCTAGACAGCGATGTCAACCTCAAGCAGAGGCTGCAAGCAGAGGGAGTAACAAAACCTTGCTGAAGGAGCCCTACAGCTACAAAATCACTTGGAAAACTGCATGTTAACCTTAGCTGTTTCATTATATTTTTATTTATTTGCTTAACTATTTTCCAAATACAATGAAATTTGGTTTGGCCTATACTGTGGAGTTTGTGGCCTGTAGACTTCATGGTTGATAACTTTAGTCTTCCATATACAAAGAGAGAAGGAAGACCAACGCTTCCTGGGCCACTAGGGAGAGGTGATTTCAGAGCTGGGCCTTGAAGGATAGTTTGTCTCGATTCCGTTTTCCTGCTTTGTTCATCTTCCTTCTCTTCCTCTTTATCCCAGTGCTATCTTTTGAACCTGTCTTTTTTTTACTCAGATAAAGTTGATATTTACTGTTTCCTTTACCACTGCTTCCTAGGCTTTTGGTTAGGCCAGCCAAGGTGGGGGTCATTGTGACCTCCCTCTAGAAAACCCTACAGATGTAGTTCATCTTGGTTTGGAGATGTGAACTCATAGAGAGGCTCGTCTCTTGAATGATCTGAGTTTCTATTCCCTATCTGACATGCTTTTTCTTTTGGGGAAAAAGCCACCATAAAAATCTGCTTCCAACCTCCTAGCTCAAATGTGTCCATCTCTAGGAGAAGTCTCCTGAAGTCTCTGAACTCCCTAGAGTGATTCCAGTCCCTGATTTGTCCTGTCTCTGACTTGTTTGGTGGAGAACAGGGATGGGTCTTTGTTGTTTGGTTGGTTTTGGTCTCTGTAAAAACCTCCAGCCTTAGCATAGTGTCTGAAACCTAGGGAGTGACACCCAAGCCAGGGTGCTGTCAGTCAATTAATGAACATTTATTGAGCTCCTACTATGTAGAGTGCTAAGCTTGGGGAGATAACTATGGACAAGACAGTCCTTGCCTTCAAGGAGCTTGGAATCTAATGGAATGGATCTAATGGCATCGCTGTGGGGGGGGTGTGGAATCTAATGGAAACGACTATTGAAGATGCGGTTGGTCACAGTCAATAAATAGTGTCTATAAATTGCCAGACACTGTGGACAAAAAGGAAGGTTTAACAACCCCACCTTCAGGGAGGTCAGTCGGCAAACAAAATGCTATAAACAGGATCAATTGGACAGAGGGGAGGCAGGCTGGGAAAGCTTCCTAGAGGAGATGGGAGGAAGCCCAGAGGAGAAAAGGAGGATGAGGAATGAAGTAGGGGGGTCAGCCAGGGAAATTGTCTGGAATGGGGTCCTGTAGGGATTTTGGGGGAAAATATCATGGTGTGTTTGTGTGTGTGTGTGTGTGTGTGTGTGTGTGGGTGTGGGTGTGGGTGTGGGTGTGGGTGTGGGTGTATACAGTGTGTGGAGGGTGGTGTAAGAGGAGATAAAGGAACATAATCATGAGATGCTACAAAGGTTGAGCCAATAGGCCCTGGCACCAGCATAGGTCTGGTGAGTGACAGGGTGAGGAGCCCAAGATGCCACCTAAGTTGGGAATCTGAGACTTGGGCTGTTCTGGGTGACAGTCATGCAGAGAAAGACCATGAGCTCAGTTTTAGACACATTGGGTGTAAGGTGTCTACTGGATGTCTGGTTGGAGACATCTGAAGACTCAGAGTGGGAAGACAGATAGAATGTCTTCCTTTGCTGGAGAGGGGAGCCCTTCACAGACCCAGATTGTGACCCTTCCCAGATCTGGTCCTCAGACTTGGAGAGCTGCTGTGGTCCCAAATGAGGCCACAGCACTGACTGGGAAGCACTGGGAAGCACCAACTGCTGACCCTCTTCTACCCTAGCTGCCTGGTCCTCACCTAACAGACACTCACAGTCCTCCCCAATGGGTGCGGTGCCCAAAGCCTCAGTGGAGTCTCTCATGGTGTCCTGGAAAGGGGTTTGGCTTGTCCTGGCTGCTCTTAGTGAACCTGTGCTTGCTCTCAGACATCTGTCCTCCTGCCTTCCTGCTTTTCAAGCACATTTTCATTGATAGCTTTTGTTCCTACATGGCCTTGGAAATATAGAATGGAGGTGGGGCAAGGGAGAGCCTGAGGAAGGAGGTGCCTCCTGGGAGGGTCTGGCGACCAATGAGCTCACCTGGAGCTGGGGGCCTCTGAGCAGGGGTGGCCATCCCCGTCCCTGGCGATGCCAGCCCTGGGCCTGCCAGGCATTTAGATCCTCGAGGAGCTCTTGGCCCTGCTGGATAAGAGGGAAGACAGAGGCCCAGGCTGATGCCTTCCGGAGTGTACAGAGCTGCTGCTGCTGCTGCCAGGCCTCTGGCCCAGCAAAGGCAGATTCTGGAGAAAGGGCACAGGGCCCTCCTGGCATTGGCCCAAAGGTGAATGTGAGGGAGGCGTGGCACACACCAGGCTCATGAAGCCCAACAGGTGAGCAGAGGACATGTGGGGCTGGGAGAGGCAAAGCTGGGTGGGCGCGGGCTCCCAGCTTCCCTTGGGTACCTTCCACCAATAATACTTGGCCCTAATTGGAGGCGTCTGGGGAATGCTGTTCTTATACTCCCACTGGTCACCTCCCCCATCTCGTTCCACCCTCAAAGTAGAAGCTGAAAATGGTTGTTATTTGGGTCCCGGAGAGGAGGTTTGAACTCATGAAGTTCTGGAGGCGCCCCTCTGGTGGAGACCGTTAGGGATGGGGTACGACTGCTGGCTGTCCTAGCAGCCTGTGCCAGCCAGTCACACACACACACACACACACACGCACGCACGCACGCATGCACGCACGCACACCCATAGATCACCACTTTGGAAGAAAGGCCAGTCTGTAAGTCCTTCCCCTGGGCCTCCTCCAGGGCCAGCCGGGTCCAGGAGACTGGGAGCGGTCCCTGCTCTGCAGAAACTCACTGTCTGGTGGTGGTGGGGACCAGAGGGTCTCCCACCCCGGAGCCAGCCGGAGGATGCTGAGCCCCCAGAGATGGGGCAGCAGCCAGAGGCCAGCATGTGGATGAGTTTGGGGAGTGGGGCGGGTTAGACCCCTAAGAAGCCCTTGGCTGGTCTACCCAGCTCTCAAGGGGAATGATCTGCCCCTTTCTCAGTTTCCTGATCTGTAAAATAGGGATTACAATCCCCAGGGTCGTCGGGAGGCCCGATGCCATCTCAGAAACCCCTGGCAAAACTTGGGGCCTCTTATGCCCACAAGGACCCGGCCACCTGGCCAGTGTTGTTCAGTGACTCTCCAGAACGTCACTTAGCAGCAGCCCCTGGGCAGAGTCTAGAGGGAGCCGCCTTGAGGGGGCTCAGGTCAGCTCTTACCATCCCTCCCCCGCCCCCCAGCCAGCTCCTTAGTGGCCCTGGCCTGGATTTTGTGGAAGTGGCCGCAGGGCTGGTGGTGTTGGTGCCCGGGCCCAGCCTCTCCTCTGCTGTGGCCTCGCTCCCTGGGCCTCAGTTTCCTCACCTGTTAAGTGGAGGCGCTGGATCCCTGGCCTCGCAGGTCCCTTTCCCAGTCCACATTCCTCCTGTGTCCACTCCCGCACCCTTGTCCTGGGGCCCTGGGTCCACTGGAGGGCGCTCCAACACTGCACTCTGGAGGGCCCTGTCCAAGAGCTCGGCCTCCTTCCTCTCGTTCCTGCTTTGTCCTGGCTCCAGCCCTGTGAGCAGCCCCAGGCAGGGACCAAGAGACTGGGGTGGAGTGGGTGGGGGCACCGGAGGGGGTGCTAGGGCAGCAGACTCAGGGTGGCACCCCTGGGGGGCATCTGCCTGAGTCCGGGGAGGGCAGCCAGGTCTTGGGTCGGTGGGCGAGGGTCATGGGTCTGTGCTGGATGAGGGCACAGCCTAGGATTGGAGATGATGGGGCATCAAAGGCTTGGCAGAGGGAGGGATCGAGCTCATTCTACTTGATGCCAGAGGGCAGAAGTAGGGGCAGTGGGGAAGTCTTGGAGGGAAGCCCCGGGTCAGGAAAGACTTCCAAGTGTGGCTGCTCTCCCAGTGTGGAAAGGGCAGCCTCTGAGGGCTGTTGCCCATGATGGATTAGATCAAGGTTCATCCCTTTTCCATCATGGATCTGAGGCCTGGGCAAGATGGGCATTGCCAACCAGGTCCTGATCCCCTGGGGCCTGGTCCCAGGATTGTGGACATCCATGATAAAGGCTGTAGGAGGGAGGCAGCACATTAGGCGCCCCTCACCCACATTAGGGGCTGGGTTTGCCTTGTGGGAATGAGGTTTGTGACTTGGCCATGGCACTGGGCCAGAAGCCTTCCAGATGGTGAGATGAGAGGAGAAACGAGAGAATGCTCCTCTGGGGGCAGAGCTTGTCCCTAGGCTTGAGATTGTTCTCCATGAGGGGCCCCCCAATACCCCCCAAATCTGGGCAGGTCCCTCTCCCTCCTTTTCCTCTTGTCAGGGAAGCTGTCCTGGTTTGGGAGTTAAGGGACCTGGCTTGCATCTTGATCCCATCACTATGACCTTTACCAAGGGGGCCTCGACTTCCTTCTCTGTCAGAATGCTGGGGGCGGGGCTGGGCCCAAAGATCTCAGAAAATCATTCCATCACTCTCTCCTATGATCCTGGAGTTGCTCTAAGTTTCATGGGGAGAATTCTCATGGGTTCCCCCTTGGTTCTTCCCACTGGGGTCAGGGAAGGGATGAGGCTTGCTCTGGCCATCCAGGTTGTGAGGGGGAGACCCAGATTCTCCCAAAGTGAGAGCTGAGCCAACCACCAAGAGTCTTGAAGCCCCAGATCTAATGGAGATATCCAGAATGGATGACCTGCCTGCCCCTCCCCACCCCGGGGTGGGGGCCGGGACCTCAGCCTGGCCCTTGTGAGGACCCCAAAGCTTGGCCTTCCCCACAGAAGGAAGCACCAACCATTCTCGGGACCCCCTTGGGGCAGAATCACTGAATAAGATTGGGAAGGAAAATCCCAGCACCTCCTCTTGTTGCCCTGCCCTTCTTTTCTCCCCTCCCCCAATGGGACCTTTGGGTCCAGACCTGGCTGGTTTTCCTGGCTTTGGGGCAGTAAGGGGTCAGAGCTCCTGGGCAATCCTCCAGCCTGCCCTGTGGGTCCCAGGGTGGCAGGGTGGCAGAGCTTTGAGTTCAGAGCCTCCTTCCTGCTCACCCAGGGAGAGGGTGTCCCCACAGGGTGGTCAGGGCATCTGCCCATTGTGCTGGGTGGGACCTTAGGGGGACCCTGTCCCTCTCTGGTTCTCTGTTTTTTGCTAGTAAGACATCAGGGGCAGAGTGGATGTTCTCTCCGATTTCTCTGGGCTCAGACCTCATCTGATGTTGATTCTCATCCCACGTTCTAGGTTCTGCAGGCTCTCTGGGCTTTTACTCTGGGTCTTTGTGGAGGCGCCCTGGAGTCCTGACTCTGACACAGAGATCTGGGGCAGGGTGAAGACAGCGGCTGTTCTAGTCACCCCATTTTCTCAGAAACATCCCTAAGTGCTCTCTGTCCAGTGAGGTCTCCCCACTGGCTTGGGCCTCACTTGCCCTCCACCGCAGAGCTGCCCTGGGAGAGGGGCTCACTCTCATCCTCATGACTTTGACCATTGGGGCCCATCCTTTCTCCTGACCCTGGAACTGCTACCCTCCCCCAGATCTGCATGGCCCTCAGGCCTCAGGGAGGGCAGGGATGACAAAACATAAGTTAGTCTTTAGGGGGAGCCTAGTTCAGGGGAAGGAGGGTCTTGCCCAGAAGCCCAGGAGCAGAGGGGGCCTGAGACCCCAGCCCTCAGCCCACTGGGCCACCCAGCCTCCTCCCAGAGCCCCTTGGTTATCAGTCTCCACAACCAAAGTGACCCTGACCGGCTGGCCGGCCGGCGGGGGATCTCTGGGTGGGAGCAGCTGAAGTTTGTTTATTTCTGCGTCACCCCTGGAGATGAGCTCCGGCTGATGGGAGGGCCGGCGAGGCTGCGGCAGGAGGCTGGCTGTGGGCCTTTGCCTCCAAATTTGGTGAAGTCTCCCTTTTTCCATAGCTCTTCCTTGGGGACCAATTAGCAGATAAGGTCAGCAGCTGGAGGCCACCCCCGGGCCTCCTGCGGCGTCCTTGGGCCTCCCTGGCTGCGGCCAGGGCTCCGCTCCTAGGTGGATGGAGCCAACCAGCTCGGATCCCAGAAGCCCCTGCTGTGGCTCTGACTTGGGGGGGGGTGAGGGAGCTTCAGAGGGCCCCACAACTGACCGTCTGCCCTCGTCTCCACACCCCCTGCGCCTGCACCCCAGGATGGCCCGGCCGTGGGGAGGCTCCCCGGAGAAGTCTTTCTCTGGGACGAGTTGGATTCGCAGCCCCCCCCCCCCCCCCGGTGCCTTCTGGCTCGGGGGAGTCTGCCCTTCCTTGGTCCTAAGGCTCTGTCTGGCCACAGGCTCAGCGTTCTCTGCCCTCACCTTACCCGGCCCGGGAGGCCTCGGACCCTGGGTGCTGCTTGCTCTAGGCGTTGGGGGGGGGCAGGGGCAGAAAACAGGCCTTTCCTGTTTCCAGGTCTCGTGGGAAGCGGAGTGGGAGGTGGGGACGGACTGCTGACTTGGGGTCTGAGGAGCTGAGTGTGAATCTGCCCCTTGGGGACCAGCCTCCTCACCCCCTCAGCTCCCAGGCAACGAGTTAACATGACTACTTTTCAGTCCGGAGGTGAGTATCATCTAATAAGCTTGATGGAGCAAGACCAAAGCATTGCGTCCTGGGTCCTGGCACGGCTCTGCGGACCCTCCTCTCTGGGAGTTGGGGGCTAGGGGCACGCTGGGGGGGCAGGCAGCCTCAGGGGAGGTGAGCGACACAGAGAGAAGGGAACGGTGTGCCCAGGCTTCTTCAGATAGCCCACCTCCTAGGAGTCTCTTCCTGTTCCAGCCCGGCGTCCACGCAGGCGATGGCTGTGGCTCCCTGTGACCTCACCTTTGTGCAGCATCTTGGTGACTGTTCTGAATAAACAGAAGTAGAACAATAGAAGCCAACATTACACCTGGGAACCCACCCAGACCCTTCCTCAGTAGGTCTCTTGGGGGAAATGTGGTTCCAGAAGATCCTCTTCCTATTGGGGAGCCCTCAGGACACGGGGTGGTGGGAGATCCCCAGGAGATGGAGGGGGAGATGGGAGAAATTCCAGGAGACAGGGGAGGTGGGAGAAGGGCCTTGAGACCCCCTCCGCCATGACGTCAGGCAGAAGGAACTGAGCCTGTGGGGCCTGGGGAAGGGAAGGCTGTGGAGAGGGAGCGGGACCCAGGGACTGTGTTCAAATGTCTAAAAACCTTTAGGAGAGATTGTTGTTGTTGTGTGCCAGGTGCTCCTGAAGGGGACCACGCCATCTGGGAGGTGACGCCTGCCTCAGTTTCCCCTCCAGAGCCACAATGCTCTCTCTCTACCCAGGACACAGGTGAAAAGCAATTTGAAGCCCCTGAACTGTCCCAGAGGAGGGCGAGGGCCTGCCCCTGAGCCCCCCCAGAGTCTGGCAGGCTCTTCCTATAAAGGCCTCTCCTTCCCGTGCCAGGCTCCTCTTTTATGGGCTTCCTGGCTGCCCCAGATTCTTCTTTCCACCAGTGAGGAGCCAGCCTCATGCCCATCTCTCGGCTTGGCCTGGCCACGGTTGGCCGTGGTTTTGATGGGCCTCGGACATCTTGAGACACTTAGGGGTGCGCTTCCAGAGCTGGCGGTTCTTGTTCCTGGACTGAAATGGGCCCTGGCAAGGGGGGGCAGCTTTCCCTCCCTGGGCTGCCCGCCTGTCCCCCCTCCCCCAGCCCAGGGAGCCCCCTCGGAAACCCCCAACTCAATGGCATTTTAGAAAATCTGGTTCTTTAGAGCTGAGCTGCCATCGTGGCTATTTCTAAGTTTGAGGTTAAATGGCCCCCTCCCCCATTTTAGCCCTTGGCTTCGACACGACAGAAGAACAGAGTGCCGCGACCCTGAGGAGGGAGGACTGAGAAGGAACAAATAGAAACTGTTCTCAGCAGCTAGAGACTGGGGGGGCTGACCCTGAATACTGAGAAAAGGGAATCCTGGTGGCACAAGGCAATTGAGAGAGCCAGAGAGAGAAACAGAGGCAGACATACAGAGAGACAGAGAGGACGGGACAGAGAGACAGAGACAGAGAGAAACAGAGGCACAGAGACAAGGACTGATAGAGAAGGAGGGAGGAAGGGAAAGAGAGATGGAGACAAGAGCGCGTTCTCCCTGGGGCTATCAGAGCTGGGCCTGGACCCCCAGGCAAGGAAGGCTCCGGCTCTCAGCAGCATCGCCCTCTTCTCTCCGTGCCCACCTTTGCCCTTCTTCCTCTGCTCCACCCATGATGCTTTCACTTCACTTTTCCCTTTTGAAATCTTTGGTTCTTTCAGTTAGTCAACAAACCTTTAGGGAGCATCTGCTAGTCTTAAGCATTGGGATGGCAAAGAAAAGAGACCGACCCTGCCCTGGAGGGGCTTGCAGTCCAATGGGAGGGAACCCTGCAAACACCTGGAGCGAATCCACAGGAAGCCTGTGGGGTGGGCCGGGACTTTTTGGAGAAGGGGAGGAGGCCCAGAGGCAGAAGGCAGGTGGAAGCCTGGGGCCCTTGCTTGGGAGATAGTGGGGGAGGGTCCCAGAGGGAGAGGCAGCGTCCTTAGATCAAAGAGTAAATGAGAGGATGTAAGATGAAAGAAGCCTGGGGGGGTGGGCTTACACACACTTCATATTGGATCCTGGAAGTGAAGGGGGCCCCTGGAATGTACTGAATGGAGGGGGTGTGGGGGGCAGATCAGATCTAGACTTTAGGAAAATCACTTCAGTGGTTGGAAGGAGGATGGCATGGAACTGGGGGGAGACTGAGGCAGGCAGACCCCCCCCATCCCGGGTGTCTGTGGGGACCAGGGAATGGATCTGAGTGGGAGCACGGTCTAAGGACTTTCCTGAGATCCCCAAGGGCTTCCACCTTTCATCCCATACCCTCTGATTTGGTCTCATTACTGGGAGGGGGTTTCCCCTCATTAGAATGTGAGCTCCTTGAGGGCAGGGCATAGCCCTTAGCCCTGGGCCTGGCCCTTGGCAAATGCTTCCTACATGCCTGGTGACTTGGCCCGAGGCTGAGTTGTGAGCTACCTAGGCCACACATTTACTTTATCCTCGATGAGAGATTGATTCCAGACAAGGCTTGCTAAGGCTTGAGGGCAGCAAGGGCAGGTATGGGGGGGGGGGGGGCTTCTCTCCCTTCCTGGGGTCTTCCCAGGCCTTGAGGGCTGCAGCCCGTCTCCTTGGCTTTGGATCGGCCCCCTTTGCTCCATGGTCCTAAGGGAACAATGTGCTCTGCCTTGTGGAATGAAGCAGAAAAGGGGTTTAAACAAAGGTTAAGAGCCTGGCTGAAGTGTAGAGCTGGAGGAGGGGAGGAGGGGGATGGGAAAGAGGAGGAAGAAAAGGGGAGGAAGGAGAAAGAAGAGAAGGAAAGAGGAAGGGGAGAAGGAAGGAAAGGAAGAGGGAGAAAAGGGGAAGGAAGGAAAGGAGAGAAGGGAGGAGAAGAGGGAGGAGAAGCAGGGAATACCTAAGGAGTCCTCCCCACTCCTCAGTTCCAAGGAATATAACTAAGTGGAGGCACCATTTCTCCCTTTAGCCAGGGAAAATTCCTCTTTGAAGGAGTCAGTGTCAATCAAAAGTCTAAACTCGATGCGAACAATCCCTAGGCACCTCTACGGAGCTATTAGTAACGGTACAAGGTACAAACTACTTACGGGTGGTGGATTGAGAATGACAGTTCGGGTCAGGTCCTTGGGGAGACTGAAGAGAATCAGGTGCACCCAGTGGCCCTTAGCTAAAACAGCCCCCAGTCTGCAACCCAACACTCTAATAGCAGTCCGGCCTAGTAGGGGGACTAGTTCCATCCAGGTCCCTGAGAGGCAATAACTGGGTGAGGGATGGAAGGGGAGGCGAAGAGAATATCTTCTCTCTCCACCTTGAGCAGAAGATGACCTTGTGAAATTCAGAATATCTGACGTTTGGACTTCCTGTTGCTCCTGGGAGCAGGGTCAGAGGATGCTGCTGGCAGCATCTGAATCCAGAGCTGGAGAGCCCAGTGGAGAGCTGGATACACAGAAGGAGAGCTGCTTGAGGACTCCACAGAGAGAGACAAGGATGACCAAGAGTTACTCTTTGGTCACATGTGCTCCTAAGTTTGAGCCCACTTTCCTCTGAACCCCAAGCATTTTTGTGGGAGAGGCCTTTTTATATTCTTTTCTTGGTGGGGGAAGGTAAATGTTGTAACAACCATAGAAACTGGACCCCCCCCCCCACCATGACTATCACTTGTAAAAGTTAATTAAGGCTTACAGACTGATGATCAATGGGGCACAGCCTGGATGGAGGCTCATGAGGACTAGTACCGGGAACACTCTTTCTCTTCCAAGCCCTTCCGGGTTAACCCTAGAATCTCGAGGCCCCAATTTGCCATTGCTAGTGAGAATGGGGGAAGCAGGCCCAGAGAGGCTGCAGAGTCTGAGGAGCACGACCCATCTTCAACTTCTCACCAGGAGATCCATCTTTGTTTTCATCAGACACTTTATGGAGAAAATAAGGCTAGCCCCTCTTGGTTAACATGAGGCCCTGGATCCTTTAGTAGTCTAGAAAAGGATGTGAACTCTTCAGAACCAGGATGTAAATGCATGAACTAAAATACATGCATAGGAAGACAAAGGAAACCAGTTACAGGGAAATGCAGGTATCTTAATATGTTTAACAAAGTTCTCAGAACTCTGGTTACAAACTCAGAGAAATGAGACTTGGTGATGGGAAGGATTCCAGGTTCTGGGTCCTCAAAGAACAAGGGGCAGTCTTCCATACCCAATGCTGTGTCCCCCGCAGCTGATGCTTCCTAGACAGAACCCCCAAATTTCACAACTTCTATTCAATCTGCTAAATAAGCTTCCCCCTCCACAGATGGGTGGCAATCCATTTTATCCTTGGCCACTTGGTTGGTGTGGAAGGTTCCCTTCCCTCCTAAGACTGACTCCTTCCTCCAAGTATATGATTTGGGGTCCAGGTGCATGGGAGACCATCTGGAGGGGAAGGACCTCTCCAAGAAGTACATAGAGATTTCCCTGCCTGCTTCTGAAGGAGGGCTGATATCACTCCTGAGCATCTTTGTAGATAATAAAAGGCTAAGGGGGTGTCACTAGGGCGGCCAGGTAGAGGCAGGAAAACTCCGTTTATTAGTTTCATGACTCTGTTAAAGTCCCATGATCCTATTTACCTCAGTTTTCTCCTCTGTCCGGTGTTGGTCTGGATGCCTTCTCAGGTCCCTTCTAGTCCCACCTTTATGATTCTCTGACTCTAGGATCTTGATACAGCCTAACTGGCATTAGGTTTCTTGGATGCCAGGTCATGCTTCCCTCATCCTGGGCAATGAGGACCAGTGTGGTTAGGGGGATGCTTCTGGGAGGAAGTAGGCTTGGCACTACCCCTAGAAGCAAGGATAGGCTTTATCTCTGCCTCCTATGGGTGAGCTCCTTGTGGGCAGTGGCTACTTCCACTTTTCTCCCTTCTCTCCCAGGTCACCCTCCTAGTTCACAGTAGGAGCTTAATAGAGTCTGTCTCAGTCATTTTTCCTCTCTGAGAGGAGGAAAGAAGCAGATTGACCATGTGTGTCCTCATCAGAGACTGTCCGTATTCCCTCTTGTTTCCAGGACCCTCTCTGTGTTCCTTGTTTCCTCTTTTTCAGGATAGAGCTCCTTTGTCCACATTTGTTGTCTCCCTGATGAGATTCTCCTTGAAGGTATGGATTGCCTTCTGCCTTTTTTTGTATCCCCAGTACTTGTCCCCCGTACACAGTGGCACTTAATAAATGCTCATAAACTGACTATCATGATTAAAGAAACTGGTTATGTGGGCATTAGCTGGATTCAGTGGCCATCAAATATCACAAAGGGCCAGTGGAAGCAGCCCTGGCTTGGGAGCTGACTGTGACATGGTTGCTCCACTGCTGAAGGAAGCGGACAAGACGATCTCCACATCCCTCCTAATCCAGACACGCCAGAGTCTCGGGATTCCTCTGCCAGCCGAGCCCCCTTTCCTAAGAGAAGCTGGGGACTCTGAAGGAGGAGCCCACATTTCTGAAGAGTCTTCAGTCCTCCTCCTCTGGTCCTCGGGGCTCTGGCTGAGGGGCTTCCTCCTTCCCATCTGTCCCCTGATCTCTCCATCTGGGAAAGACGGGGGCCCAGCAGGGGTCGAAGCTACCGACCGATCTCCAGGAGGTGAAAGGGCCTTGTTCCCCTGGAGAACGGCCCCATTATGACAGTTTCATTTGATTAAAAGGGGATGTCGATCATTAGGGGAGCCCCCACTGCTATTTCTGCTCTCCCCCCTCTGCCTGCTCCCAAAGTGTTCCCAGATGCGCCCGGGGCGCTTCGTTCCCTCCAAAGAAACCAAGCCTTCAGAATGAGGACATTCATGTTAATGAGGAATCTCTGCACCAGGCGGGCTGCGCCTTTCTCAGCCTGCTGCATTTTGATGGATTGAACCACGCATGGCCGACATATGATTTCCAGATTGAAGCCAAGCTTCCTTCCATCATCAGCCCCATGGAATGGGGGGAGCTCCCTGCCTTTGTGGGGCACTGGGGGCTTGTTAGGCCCTTTCCAGGGAAATTACCCCCACCCCAGCTCCCTTCCCACCATTACTTTTTACAGCATTATTGGGAGGGGGAGGAGCAGGGAGGACCGAGCAGCCCAAGGTGAAGAGTTTGACTAGTTCTGTCCAGTAGAAACTGGACCCCCACATTGAGGTCAGATGTTTAGCTCCAACATCCCAGCCTGGGGAGTGCTCTGGGGCTGCTTCGGCTTCTAGGATGGCAGTGAAAGGGCAATAGGAACCCCAGGGTGGGGGCCACGGGGGCCTCTGGTCCACCTCTTACCTGGACAAGAGCTCCCCAGATGATCTCCCCGACGAGGGGCTGGCTATCTGTTTAGAGACCTGCCGCCAGTGGGAGGGAATTCCAGGCAGTGCAGGCCTCTCTGGGGCAGGACGCCCCCCACACAATATTCTCTTGTCACCCTGAGCCTCAGTTTGACTCTTTGGACACCTCCCCTCCCCCTGCTCCTGGAACTGCTCTCAGGAGCCAAGCACATGTCTAGTCTCCCTTACCCAAGGAGACCTTTGAAATACTGGGCGGCCACCCTCACAGGCCCCCTCTTCTCCAGGCTAAGGAGGCCAGCTCCTCCTGCTCTTCCCTCTATGGCCTGGACTCATGGTCCTTCCCTATCATCCTGGTCCCTACACTGGAGGCTCACCAGCTTATCTGGGTCCTTCTCAAATGAAGATATCCAGAATGGAACTGTGTCCTGAGGAGATCTGCTAATCAGAGCCAAGATCCCAGAGCCCTGGCATCCATCTCCAACGGTATACACTGCCAGAGGAAGGGTGCCCTTGTTCAGCTCTTAGCCTCCTGAGGTCTGATCAGAGGGGGATGCTCAGAGAAAGCCCTAGGGGGAGGGTAGTTAGATGGCACAGTGAATAGAGCGCCAGTCCTGGAATCAGGAGGACTTGAGTTCAAATGTGGCCCCAGACACTTAATATATTAATTAGCCGAGTGACCTGGGGCAAGTCAATTAATCCTATTGCCTTCAAAAGAAAAGGATTCTAGTATCATGGTGTAACCAAAGGTAGAGCTGGCCTACCTTCTCATAATCTGTGTGGGAAAGGGATTGGCCTGAGTTCAGGATTTCTTTGGTGTTTTTTGGTCTTATGAAACATGGTGTGCTCCTTGGGCCCTGTGATGGGGCCATCTCCAGTCTTACTGATTCATATCTAGAGATGTGAGAAAGTGAGGCTGGTGACTTGGCACAGCCCCCCACCCCTTCAAATCTAATCCACGTGCTTGTCCTGGCATCACCTTCCTGGCGTCATGGTCGTCTTTGAGAACTGAGGACAAGCAACAATATGAAGGTCATCTGCATATCCAATGAAGCCTTTACCTTGTTGTTCTGGGTGAAAGAGGGGCCTTGGGGGGTCCTCAACTGCCTCCTCTGTGAGTTCTGGGGACCAGGCCAGGGAAGAGCCCAGATCATTCCAGCCAAGATCCAAAGACTTCTTAGACATCGAGGGACAGGGACAAGCAGCTGACCCCTCCTCTGTCTTGATGCCCAAAGCTGCTGCCCAGGCCCTGCTGCCCTCCTTCCTTCCAGGCCCTTTCAGAGCTCACGGACCCTCCAACACTCTCCTTGAATCACTTTGCATGGATCTTTGCTTCTCTGGTGAGTGTTGGACTGGCAGCTCCCTGGGGCAGCAGGGCCTGGCTTCTGTGACTTTGGTATCACCCCTGCTTCCCCCTTTGCCCTGTGGGGTCCTTCCCTGTGGCTATCAGAGGTGCCCAGTCCTGCAGACCGGGCCTGGCTCCAGTCTGTGTGAGGGAAGGAGCGCTCTTCTGTGGGCTGCTCGGAGAAGGGACCTGCCCCACCTGGGACACATCTCGGATTTTCAGTATTAGGTTTTCCTTTGGTCGGATGGCAGGTGAACTGGATGGGGGCTCCTCTGTCATGTGCCTGAAGCTGCCCCGGCTCCCTGACCTGGGGAAGTCTGGGAGCTCTGCTCTTTGGGGAGGGGGATTAGGAGGCTCAGATCCCTTCAGACATCAACAACTTGGGAGCAGCCCAGGCACCACCATGTTTCCTGGGGACCCGGCCCTAGTAAAAGTGATTGAGAGAAGCCATAAAAAGCTTTCCAGGCCTTGCCCCTCCCCTGCTGCCCCCACGGCCCCCTTGGCCTTCCCCAGAGAGACTTCCCCTAAGTGATCTGCTCTTTCTCCGGCCCAGTTTTTAGAAGTATCATCCTCATAAAACGACTCCCTTGTTTTTGCTTCGCCCAATAAAAGTATCAGGTTTTCCTAATGGAGCAGGACCCTCTCTGCCCCCTGCCAGCTGCCCCCAAACACAGGCCTCTACTCAGGAAGGGATGATGAAGGGGCCCAGGCAGGTTCCCTACTCCAGGTCCCCTTGGAGGGCTCCCGGCCCAGAGGTGGTCACATCTGGCTACTGTGCTTCCCCCAAGCCCAGCGGATCCCAGCTCCTTGGCCCTGTGTCTCTGCCCAAGCTGCCTTCGGAAGCTCTCCTGGCCCTAATTCCCCTTTAAAAGCCCACCCTAGACGGACCTGCCCTCAAATATGGGAGCCAGGCTGAGGTGGTTGGAAAGGGTGGAGTATAGAGGGGCCCCTGGTGGGACGCCTTATAGAAACCCCCAAGACAGTTCTGTGATGCTGCAGGGAGCCCTGGGAGTGAGCACCCTGTGAAGCCCCCAGGCCAGTTCTGTGATGGCACCTCTGCGTCCTGGCTGGGGTTTCCCAGAATGGCAGTGGTGACGAAGCTCCCCTTCCTCCCCCCATTGTGGCCAACAGGGTTGATGGTGGGGGAGTTGATGACCTGTCTGGAGGTCTCCCCAGTTCTGTGGGAGTCCAACTCGGGGCCACCTCCTTCCTGGGTCCTTCCCCGCTTGGTGAAATGAATGTGAGCCTCCATGGACTTCTCTGATTACAGTAGAATGTCCACTCTTTGAGGGCAGGGACACTTCCTTCTGGTTTGTCCCCCCCTCAGGGCCTAGCTCAGTGCTTTGACCATAACAAACATGTCTGTTGAATGGGTTGATGATGGGAGTGGGGTCCTCCAGAAGTCTGCCTCCCTCTACCTTTTCCCTGGATGCCCTCTGTCCCACAGACATGGCCCAGGGGAGCAGCCAGGGGACATCTCCCCTCTGACTGTCATGGGCTACCTCGGTCTCTGATATAACCTCTTTCTGAGGGTCCTGGGACATCCCAAGGGGGCTGAGCTCAGTCATCTCCTGAGCTTCTTCATTGGTTCTTCTGCTATTGGGGTCCAGCAGAGTGTCTCTGTCTTCATGAGAAGTTTAGTAGATTGTGAGCCACAAAAGCTAGGGAGTGCTTCTGGTCAAACCAAGGAAGGCCTGAGGCTGTGGCATTGAGGTGGGGATCCCGGGGGCGAGGGCAGCTTCCATTCCAAGAGCTTTGCCTGCTCTGAATTAACAAGGACAGAGGGTAGGGGTGTGTGGCATGGGCAGAGGGCAGCCTAGACTGCCTCCCCCTCGTGAGCAGGACCCCCAAGATCACCTGCCAACCCCTGCCCCCTGAGGCCACAGATGATGAGTTTGGGCTGGAAGGGACCCTGGAGGACCTGAATCCAGAGGAACAATTGAAGTGACTCATACATCTAGGAAAGTCTGGCAAGAGGATTTGAACCCGAGTCTCTCTCCCCTCTGCAGTCTCCAGTCTATAACTAACTCAGAGTTATTTCCCACTCACTGGGAGCCCCTGAGGGCAGGGACTGTGCTTTGCCTTCTTTGGACCCCTGGAGCGTCCTCAGCTCAGTGCTCCACATACAGTTGGTGTTTAATCAATGCTGGTTGACTGACCAGTGGCACCCTGCTTCAGAGACCTGTGCCCTCTCCACTACAGTGAATGTGTGTGGGCCTGGTGTTGGGTCCAAGAACTCATGTCTCCTTCTTTGCTTTCCCTTAGAGAACCCCTCTGGGCTCTGGAAATTACTCCAGAGGCAGCTCCAATTGAATGACCAAAAAGAGAATGAACATGGAGGCAGGGAGTTCTGGGTTCAAATTCTGCCCCAGCTCTTTACTCTCCATGTGACTCTGGGCAATTCCCTTGGCCTCTGGGCCTCAGTTTCTTCTTCTGTGAAATGAGGGAGTCAGATGCATGTCCTTGAAGGTCCCTTCCAGCCCTAGATCTTAAACCTCTGAAATGTGCCAAATACAGGGGAGTTGAATGGTGACCAGAGGGGAAGGGGCTGCCTTGGGAGAGATTTGGGTGATTTTTTGACCCCTTGAGGCCGGGCCTGCTGAACCCTGAGGTCCCTCCAGCTCCATGATAACCTCAGGGACCAGAAGAATTGGTATCCCTCTGGTTCTTTTGTCATTCTGCAGATATCTTCAATCCATAGACAGTAATGGTTCTGGAAGGATCTGTAGAAAGGTCCAACCACTTCATTCTACAGATGGGAAAACTGAGGCCCACAGCAGACCCATGTTCACAAAGGCCGGGGTCCCAATCTAGATGCCCTAGCTCAAGTCCATCATGCAGATGATGCCCCCTGGGATGGCCGCAATGGCCCCTTCTCATTCCTCCCCAGTCAGAATGGCAGCGCTCATGCTTGAACAGTCCAGGGCCCTTGGGGGCCGGCCACATGGGTTTGCCATCTTTCCTTCTAGGCTTCCTCAGTTCTCTGCTCCCAAGTACTTCTGACTGGGTGACATTCACCTCCTGGGGGCCGGCAGGATCCGAGGGTCACGTCAGAGGAGTCTGGAAGCTTCTGCCCCTGCCGTGGTCTGCTGGCCCAGCAGTTAGGGAGCCCCCTCCCCTTCCTGAGCATCCCGGCATTAACTCCTGGGTTCAGGTATTTGTTGTCCTGTGGTCATGGCAACGGAGGGAGGCCCGTGTGAGTTGAGTAACTTGAGAGTAGGGAGCTCCCATTTCTGGAGGAGGGGTGGTCCTTGGGTCGTAAATCGTGGTAGCGTCTCTCCGGGTGCCCCTGACTTCATTTCCCCCCTGTGTCCCCCAGCCTTCTTGGCCCCTCCACCCAAAACCATCCGGGTGGAGCAGGACCAGCTTCCTGCTGGCTTGGCCTGGGCTGCCGCCTCCCTCCATCGTGCTGGGTTGGGAAGGAGGGGAGGCCGGACACCTAATCTGAGGATACGGCTGGGTTCCCATGGCAACCTGCCTGGGGGAGTTTACGATCCCAGGTGCGGCTCTCCATCACTTTGGGGCTTTAAAAACACAAGCTGGTCACTTAAAGCTTCAGCATTTCCATTTGGAGGTTTGGAATGTCCCAGGGAGCAGTCTTGGGGAGGGAGGGGGCGCCCCCATTTTATTATTTACCTCTGGCTGGGCCAGGTTCACTTAGGGGCCAGGGCTTCCTAGGGTGAGGTCATCTCTCAGAAGGAATCTGCCCCCAGAGAAGGGCCCAGCCTGGACATTGGGCCATAACCACGGCTGAGGCTACCTCCCTGGGATGTCTCTGGCCTTCCTCCTCCTCCTCTGCATCTCCCACAGTGCTCAGTGGGCACATTGAGCTTGGGTAGCACCCCTGCCCTGCCCCTGGGTGCTTAGCCTCTGGGGTCAAGGGGGTGAGGGCCATTCGTCATTCCATGGCCCAAACCTGTGGCCTCCGAAGGTTTCCTCCCTCCATGCCTTTGCCTGCTTAGCTGCTCAGCCTGTCCTTTCTACCTTTCCATTTCTCTGATCCTCGGTCCCTGCACCCACACTTAGGCTGGTTCTGGTCGCTCCCCACCTGGGCTACTGAGACTGAGGCTGGGGTCAGGGTAGGTTGGCCTGCCTTGAGTCCCTCCCCTCCAGGTCATCCTCCAATCATCCTGAAAGGGATCATCCTAAAGCATAGTCCTGACTCCCCCAACTCGATGGCCCCCCATTATCTCCAGACGTGGTTGTAAACTTTGCTGTTGGACTTTTCTTGTTTTTGGTTTTTACAAGGCAAATGGGGTTAAGTGGCTTGCCCAAGGCCACACAGCTAGGTCCTTATTAAATATCTGAGGCTGGATTTGAACTCAGGGACTCCTGACTCCAGGGCTGGTGCTCTACCCACTGTGCTACCTAGCTGCCCCTCTGCTTGAATTTTAACAGCTTCACAGCTGACTCCTCCCCTGCCTCACTTTCTCTTATTGCCTTTTTCTAGTCTGGGCACAGTCCTAGCCCCCATTTCAATGGCATCTTCAATGACTGTGCAAAGCTCTTTCCCAGTGTGATCTCTCTGATCCTGGGAGGAATCCAGGCAGGAAGGGGCCGTTGTTCTTCCTGATGGGTCACTCCCACTGGATGGGCCCATGGCATCTTCCAAGGGAGTGCAGAGCAGCGGATGTGGAGTTGGGAAGGTGAGTTCAAATCCTGCCTCATACACTCCCTAGCTGGGTGATCCTAGTCAGGTTGCTTCCCTTCTGTTTGCCTCAGCTTCCTCCTCTGTACAAAGGAGATAATGAGAGAAGCTGGTGTGGCTGCGGCAGAGAAGACCAGCTCAGAGAATGCCAGTGGAGTGGCCGGCAAACAGCAGGCGCTTAATAGAATGCTTGCTCCTTTCCGTCTTCCTTCTCTAGCTGGGAAGACTCTGGTGTAGCCTTTATTCATGGTCAAGATTCTGCTTTTCTGATGGTCTGGGTCTCTGGCCTCCTGTCCTCATCCCTACTGCCCCAGGGCAGGAGGCAGGGGACCCCAGCCTTGAACCCTGGCTTTTCCTTCTCTGTAGAGAGAGGACAACAATCTTTGTCCCCCAAATTGTAAAGACATTCTTAAAGGCACAGGCCAAGCTAGAATAGGGGAAAACCCTTGGCACCCATCATTTTCTTTGCCCCCCCCATGGGTATCTAATAGGAGACTGAAGCAGTGTGTGTGCGTGTGTGTGTGTGTGTGTGGAGTAGGGGTCCAGGGTCTGAGGCTCTGGGACCCGTATCTGCCACTATCTGGCCTGGATGACCACCCTTCTCTAGGTTGGTGCTTAGCATGGTAGCCAGTACACAAAGGTGTTTAATAAATGTTTATTGAATTGAATTGAGCTTCACTTTGGACCAGAGATTGTCTAGAGGGTCGTTTCCAGTTTTAAACCCTGTAAGTGGATTGAAATTCTCCCAGCCATTTTCTTCCCCCCTTGCCACTCCCCTCCTCCCCAGCCCTAGCCATTTTCTCAAAGAGGAAACTGAGTCTCAGAGCAAATGGCCTAGTGCTGAGCTGGTGGAGCTTGGGTGGGAGTGGGAATGCTGTGCATTCCACACCTGCAAGTTGCCCCGGGGGGCGACCAAGCCTGAGGTCATTAGCAACTCAGGAAGCCTAGCTGGGGATGGTGAGCAGGAGGCCTACAATAACTGACTGGGGGTGATGGTGGAAGGGTTTATGATGCTGCCTGTGACTTATGAACTGCAGCCAGTGGCCTGGGTGCAGAATTCTGGCCAGGGCCGAGGAATGCGGGCGTTCTCGGGCTCCCATTTCAGCCCTGGGAGGCGGTTTCCCAGGCACCTGATGGAGTGGCGGTGCCCTACCCCTCCGCCAAGGCCTCACTTCCAAAACTTGGCAGAAGCCAGGACTCTGTCACCCTGTCTCCCACACTCCTGCTGATGGCCCAGAACCAGAAGGACCCCAGTGCTTCCTCTCCAAGCCGCCGTCAGTTGGAATCTTGTATACCTTCAAGGATGATTTCCTCCACCTGGTCCTGATCCCAATGAATGTAGAGTTCCGGGCCCAGCCTAGAGCCGGAGCCTGGACGTTCCCTCCGCAGACCCTTCTCTGCGGCAGCTACGCTGCGGCTTTCCAAGGGAAGACCAGCATCTGGGAGGCCATTGGTCAGAGATCCCGAGTCCTAGGGCAGAATAATGACTGGCTAGGGATACTGGGGCCATCCTCCAAGCTGGCACACACTCTTCCTCCCCTCCTTCAGCGCAGGTGGCTATTTTACAAAGCCTTGTTCTGTCTCTCTGTCCCTATCTCTTTGTCTCTTTGTGTCTCTGTTTGCTTTCCAAGATAAGCCTAGCCAAGCAGAGAAGATACCACTGGTATCTGGCCATGTGCCCAACCTCAGACCCACAAATGGCCTCAGTCCTTCTATTGCTGTAGACATGGCAGCTGATGGGGCGGAAGGGAAGTGGAGGGCTCAAGGGCTACATCCTTTTATAAATAAATGACAAAAAGTGACATAGAAGCCCTGGACCTCGGGCTTCTCCTCTGCTCCAAGTGCGAAGGCCCAGCCTAGTGACCAGTGACTAGTGAACAGACTCTTAGAGAAAGGGAATTGCATTAACCTTGGCACTTTTGAAAATTCCCCCATCTTGATCCATTTAGCAGGTGAGAACACATATGAAATGTGCCCTCCTTGTGACCCTCCCTCCACCCCAGAAACAGTCTGTTTGGATTGGCTAATGGACATGGTCATGCCCTATGGGGCATGTAGACGATCAGCGAGCTAGTTGGAATCAGGA
The DNA here is from genome assembly GCF_037893015.1 of Macrotis lagotis. Classification (NCBI taxonomy): domain Eukaryota; kingdom Metazoa; phylum Chordata; class Mammalia; order Peramelemorphia; family Peramelidae; genus Macrotis; species Macrotis lagotis. The sequence continues at coordinate 3,454,819 of NC_133658.1, forward strand.
GCTGGAACAAGAAGTGAATTAGGAGAGAATGTTCTAGGCCTCTCCCCCAACCCCCAAAATATAAACAGGAGAAGGAACGACTTGGAGAAGGGAGCGGGAGTACCTTACTTAGCCTTGATCACCTCCTCCTCCTCTTCCTCCGCCTTCATTTTTTTCCTTCCATCTCCATGGTTTGGAAGAATCAGGAGAATTTTGCGATTCCCACCTTCCCATCAATAACCTAGAAGCCGCCGTGGAATGGCTGACAACAGGATCTGCCTTGATATCCAAGCTGCAAGGAGTCCAGGAAAAGAGAGAAGCCCACCTGGGAAAGGGGAAATATGGAGGACTTCAGGAATAGGGCCTCCAGGATCCAGAAGCAACTCCTTTGTCACATGTTCTCTCTAAACCCAAGCTTGATTTTCCTTGGAAATTATATTTATTGGGGGTAGCTAGGTGGCACAGTAGATAGAGTACTTGCCCTGGAGTCAGGAGGACCTGAGTTCAAATCCAGCCTCAGATATTTAATAATTGTTTAGCTGTGTGACCTTGGGCAAGTCACTTAACCCCATTGCCTTAAATTAAAAAAAAAAGAAATTATATTTATTGATGGGAAAGGCTGTCATAGATTTTTTGAGGGATGCACCTATTCATCTATACCCCCTTAGGAAATAACCTTGGGAAAGTTCACTGTAAAAGCTTTTGGGTTGGATCATTGATATCAATTGATCATCATAAAGGAAGCACACTAGTGGGGGCTTATGAGCTATTGCACATAGATAACCACCTCAACACCTAGGGATGAAAGGGGTCAGCTCCATGTTGGCTCAGAAACCCACAATTAGCAGGTGGCATGCAACAGAGGGCTAGGAACGTGATGCCTCTCATAAAAGGTGAGTGACCGAGATCTGCATACCCAACCTGCTGGCACAAGGTTAAAAAAATCCCCAAACAAACAAACTTGTGGGTCTGGAGTTTGTGCCACATCTGTCCAAATGAAGCCAGAGAGGAAGAGGAAGCTACAGGTGAACCCCTCAAAAGACAGGTGGAGGAGGAAGTAAGTGGCAAAGTCCATAAGAAATTCACAGAGAAATTCATGGAGAGTTGGTCATCTCGTGTTGCATTGTTCATGATCAATGTTTTCAAAAGCCCAAGCTCACGTATCAAGATCTGCGGAGCTTGTGGAGTACCTTCCAGGTAGATGAGACCTTAGAACCTAGACTGTCTGAGCTAGAACATACCTAGAACACAAAATAGCAGAGCCAGGAACTGGCTGAGAGAAAAAGAAGGGGCGTTAGAGATGAATGAGTCCTTAGAACCTAGACTGTCTGAGCTGGAGGATCCCTAGAACACCAAATAGCAGAGCCAGGAGTTGGTTAAAACAAAGAAGGGAAGATGGAGGTGGACACATCTTAGGAGGCAGAAAAACCTTCTTGGGGTGTTAAGGGGCTTCAGACCAGAGAAAGCAGCTCAGAGGCCAACCCCCAAATGAACAGATGAAGAAACTGAGGCTTAGATAGAAGACAATCAGTCAGTAGACAAGCACTATTGGAAGTGTTTGGGATCCAAAGAAAGGAACAAAGACATTCATATTTTTTGCTCCTGATGGGTCAGAACAGGGATCAGGACCTGGGTGCTCCTGACCATTCTCCTCATGGCTCCTGGGTTATTGCCTTAATTGATATCCTTGGGCCCTGGGATGCTCAGAGACCACCCTTCTATGAGGTCACCCTTGGGAGAATGCTGCTTCTGCTAGGTCAAATTCTAAAGATGCCTAGAGGATTCTGGGACCCGTGCATTCACTCTGTTTCCTGGCTCAGTTGCCCATTCCCTCTGCATTAGATTTCATTCCATCCAATTCAAGAAATGCCTGTGGAGTAACTGTGGGCCCAACACAGTGCAGGCACGACGATAGAGAGAACAAATGATCTATGCTGTCAAAGAACCTGCATTCTCCTGGCGGGGATGGGGGGGCATGCACACCAACAAGAGTCCGTAAAAGTAGGATTGAAGCTGGAGAAAACACAAACCATGGGGCAGGGGAGGATCAGGAAAGCTTTTCTCTTGGTGGGCTGGACCAGGCACTCTAAGCAGGGAGCACAGCTTGAGCAAAGGCTCTGAGGTGGGAGATGCCTTGGAGTTTCTCCCTGAAGCATTCCTGAGCTTGTGTTGCAACCCCTCCTGATGCAGAGCCTTTGGCGGCTGCCCTATTAGGAGGGAGGCCAGGAATGTTCCTCCCATTTTACAGATGAGAGGCCCAAAAAGGCAAGACCATTTGACCTTAATCCAAGTCTCATGCCCTTTCATCACACTATCCTGATAGTCCTTAAGGCCGAGGACCTGGGAGAGTCCCCTCAGATTGGCAGAGGGGACAGAGTCCTCTGACCCCAGGCCCTTCCACACTACCTGGTTGACTTCAGCCAGACTGAATATCCAAAGGCAACTGTAGTTGGGAGGGATGCTGGCTGTGTGGGAACTTGGGCATGGATCCTGGTGGGGACGATTGGCATATCTTTGTGCCACAGAGCCCCTTGCTTATGGGTCTGAGCTCCTCCCAGCTTCCTTGTTTCTGTGGGGGGGGTGTAGCCACCATGCTTTCAGTCCTTTTGGCTGGATCATTCTCTGATGAACCTTGAGTCAGTTTAGTGTGATATATGTCCCCAATTCATATCTCTCCTTAGAAACTTAGAAGCTGTGTGACTCTGGTCTGGTGCCCTCACCTCTCTGTGCCTCAGTCTCCTCATTAGTAAATAAGGTATTTCCCAGTATTGTCAATGATCCCTTTCTCTTCCTCCTCCTCTTCCCCTCAGCCCTGTTTATTCTGTGCTGACAGTAGCTCTCACATTTGTCCCTTCTCTCCATTTGACTTGCCATATTGGAGCCTAACCTATGCAAGATGGCACAGGCTTTCTATGAAAACAGACACATGCTTGGGTTTGTCTCCTCAGCAGGGACTCAATCGACATGTCAATGATATATAATAAGAGTGAGAAGTTGAGGCAGAAGCTCTCCATTCTATCATAGAGGCCTCGGACTCTGAGCCGTGTGTGTGTGTGTGTGTGTGTGTGTGTGTGTGTGTATGTGTGTGTGTAAGTGTGTAATCTGGCTGTGTATGTGTGTGTGTGTGGAGCGGACAGATGGTGGAGGGGCTGCAGTTCATCACCCTGGGCCTGGCTAACCCACAAAGCCAATGAGAGCATCCACTGCAAAGCCACACAGGACTTGGGACAACCGTGCAGTGATTGAGGAGAGGAGGCATCTGAGTTCCATAGAGGGCAGTTGACTCACCCAAGGTCATACAGCCTGTCCATCCAGAGCTCTTGGTCAGGGTCCTGGTGGGGTCCCAGGTAGGGAGCCCTGGGCAGCACTTCTCCTCCTGGCCCAGAGGGCCGGGTACTCTGTAACTAGGTTGGAGGAGTTGTTGCAATCCAGAGTAGGCCAGGTTCCCTGTTTGGGACTCTTGGCTGCTTGGCAGCGGGGAGCTGCATGCCCATGCAGAGGGGCAGGAGGAGACCCCTGGCTATTTATAGCGGGCGGGAATGGATCCAGTGTGGTTTCCTACTCCCGGCCCTCATTATCTCTTGGAGGGAGAGTCTTCAGCCCGCGATGGGGGCTTGGCAGGCTGAGGAGGACTCGGTGTGCTCAGGCCGGGCCCTGAGAGGATCCTGGGTCTTTGCAATAAGCCTTATATGGGCTTTTATTATGAATTACATGTGATTTGTTGAGACATAAATTCCTTTACAGCTGAGATGGCTGCCCGTTCATTAGAGGCTGGGGCCTGGGGAGCTGCAACTTGAGCCCCATTCACGGGGGAGGCGGGGGGGCCGCTCTTGGGTTAGTGGCGAAGGTCAGCCTTGACAAACGGACTTGGCAGGCTGCCCTTCTCTCCCTGCGCTTCAGCTTCTCCTTTCACACGTCCTGGGGTGGGGGGGAGAAGGGGAGAAGGGGAGAAGGGGAGAAGGGGGAAGGTGGCCTGGCTGCTGACACTCCCCTTTCACCTCTTTCCAAGCTGGAAAGGCAGGAGAACTGAGCTCCAGGCTCCATGTTCTCAGTAGGAAAAGAAGCGCAATGGCCCGGCTCCATTCTGAGCTCTGACTTGTCATGACTTGGGGAGGCCAAGCTGCCCTAAGGAACGGTTTGAATTAGAGCTGGGGGGAAGGAAGGGGGGAAGCTCATGATTCCTTTTTGCCTTCCTCCTCCTCTTCCTCATCTCCATTTCTTCTTCCTCTCCCTCCTCTTCCTTCACCTTTTCTTCCCTCTCAGGCTCCTGTAAGACAAGTTACATCAACTCAGCATTTATCGAGGACCTACTGTGTGAAGCCCAGGGTTAGACACCAAGGAAGTGGCTCCTGCCTTGAAGGGCCTAGCTGTGTGACCTTGGGCAAGTCACTTCACCCTGATTGCCTCCCATCCAGGGCCCTCTCCAGTTGTCCTGGTTCCTATCTGGCCACTGGACCCAGATGGCTCTGGAGGAGAAGGTGAGGCTGGTGACTTAGCACAGCCCCTCACTCAAATTCAATTCATGTGCTTGTCATAGCATCATACCCCCTCCCCAGATGTTGTGGTCTCTCTCCAGAATGAAGGACAAATAAATGTGCACAAAAGTCTACACACCTGGGGAGGGGAGGGGAGTGGAGGGGAGGGGGTGAGCCTTGCTTTGAAGGACTTGAGGTGTTTCAGGAGCAGGAAAGAGAGGGAGACAGAGCACCTTACAGCCTGGGGAATCCCCAAGGTGAGACTCAGCGTGGGAAGACAGGTAGGATGTCCTCCTTTGTTGGAGAGGGGAGCCCTTCACAGACCCAGGTTGTGACCCTTCCCAGGCCTGGTCCCTAGACCTGGAGAGCTGCTGTGGTCCCAGATGGATTGGCCTGGCAAGCACCAACTGCTGACCCTCTTCTATCTTAGCTGCCTGGTCCTCATCTGACAGACACACACAGTCCTCCCCAATGGGTGCTGTGCCTGAAGCCACATAGTGGAGTACCTCATGCTGTCCTGGAAAGGGGTTTAGCTTGTCATGGCTGTTCCTAATGAGCCATGCTTGCTCTTAGACATCTGTCTTTCCTTCCCTCCCTCCCCCTCTCCCTCCCTCCCTCCCTCCCTCCCTCCCCCCTTCCCTCCCTCCCTTCCTTCCTTCCTTCCTTCCTTCCTTCCTTCCTTCTTTTCAAGGACATTTTCATTGATATCTTTTATTCTTACACAGCCTGTCTTTCTCAGGGTATCTCCTCTCTTCTTTTGTCTGCTCGATCAGTTTGTAGGGTGTGAGGAGAAACCTCAGTTGCTTTGATTTCCCTTTCTCTCATCCCTTGTGATCTGGAGCATTCTTTCATACACTAATAACAGTTCGGTCATCCCTATCCTTTAACAACATAGTTAAGTTGATCTCAGTTGCCCCCACATCGAATCCTTATCAGAGGGTGATATTTAATGCAAACATCTCTCTCCCCCCATTGGCCAAATTGCATTTGGTTTGTACAACCCCCTTTTAATTCCACATAATTGAAATGATCTTTGTTTAACGACCTCAATCACATGGTTGAGAATTTCCCTCTTGCCCAGGCCTTGGAAGGCAGGTGATCCACCTCTCTTCTCATTTTTTTCCTACCGTATGACCCTTAGTTGTTGTTCAGTCATTTCAGTTGTGTTTGATTCTTTGTTATGGTATTTGGGGTTTTCTTGGCAAAGATCCTGGAGAGGTTTGACCATTTCCTTCTCCAATTCATTTTACAGATGAGAAATTTGAGGCAAGCAAGGCTAAATATCTGAGGCTGGATTTGAACTCAGATCTTCCTGACTCCAGGTCCAGGACTCTATCCACTGTGCCACTTAGCTACCCATTATCCTGCCTATATGATCCTGTTTGCTTTCTGATCTCTATCAATGAAAAGAGGGCAAGAGAGCCTGGGGCCATCCTCAAAGAAACAAAACACCAGACCCCAAGGGACTTCATTCTAGAATTCTGAAAGCTCTTGTTGGGGCTCTTGGAGATTTCTGAAGAATTCTAGAGAACAGGAGCAGTCCCTCAGAATCTCCGGGCATGGGCAGGTCATGTTCCCATTTTCTATGAGGATAAGGAGATGGATTACAGGCATCCTAGGCTTGAAAGCTGGGTTTGCACTGATAAAACTCTAGAACACATGAATAAAAGTGGGGAGATAGAGATTAGGAAGGAAGCCGTGTGGCACCGTTCCTATGTTTCATTGATCTCACATCTCCATTTGCTTCCAAGTCTGCAGATCACATAGCTCTGGCTAGGGAAGTGTTTGGGACAGGGACTGTGATGATGGTATTACAAAGAACTGTCAGGGAAGGGGATTCCTTCCCCAGATGCAGGCTGATACCTTCTGGGCCATTTACAGAGATGTTTGGGGCTCAGAGAGTTTAAGCTACTGGCCCCAGGCTCACATAGCCAGTGTGGGTGGGGACCCAGGACTGGAACACCAGTCTCTTGATTCCCCATTCCAAGTCAAGCTCCCTGAATCTGGAACATCTCAAGGGTGCCTCAATCTTATATTGTCCCTTAGTATTCTCTTCCACCCTTATTTTAATTTTCCAGGTAACATTTACACAAATCCATGGAGAAGTGAAAGGAGGTGATTTGAGGAGAGACTGGAAGGAGGAGAAGAAGGTTAATAATGATAATACAATCCAGAATCCTCTCAACAATCTTGGGAGGGAGGAGCTTTCAATATCCCAAATTTCTAAATCCCAGTGGAAACTGAGGCAGTAGAGGCCAAGTGGTTTGCTCAGGGTCACACATCTAATAAGTATTGGAGGCTGGATTTGAACTCAGTTCTTCCCTATTCTGGACTCAGCACTCTATCTCTGTACCATCCAGTTGATTCCATTTCTCAATCTGTCCCTTCCCTATAACCTTCCTCCATCCCATTCCTGACCCATGAGCCATTCAGTATAAAAATTGTAAAAATAAAGAGAAAAAAAGGAAGTTCCTTAAAAGTCCCGATGCATCAATTAAGTCCAACACCTGCAAAGAGGACAGAGAAGTAGTGTTTTGTATCTCGCCTTTGGGGACCGTGCTTCATCTTAACTCTAGCCCTCACCTTAATTTCATGGCCTATAATGCCCTTTAGCCAACCAGAGAGTTCTGGCTTTGGGGCTCATTTCCTTCTGACTCAGAGGTCTGTGAATGTACTCAAACTCTCTTCCAGAGATTAGCCTAGTAAGGTGAATATGGAATGAATGAAAGTGAGTGAGGGTCTATCACTTCCCCTTCTGGACCAGCTCTCCTGGTCAGGAAGTTCTTTCTAAAGTTTGGGCCCAAATCTTCCTCCTTGTAGCTTTGGCCTCTCAGCTCTGAGCACTGTCCTTGGAGGACAAACAATTCATACCGCCCTAAACCTCCCATCAAGATGTCATTGAGGAAAGGACATCAAGAATCCAGGGTTTGGTCAGAGACTCCTAGAGAGAAAGGTATAAGCAGCTCTGAGGAAGATGAAGGTCTAGAAACTAGTTTCAAGGTCTAGTTCTGGGTGATCTTAGACAAGTTATTTCCCTCCCACAATCCTTCTCATAAGGCAATTGTATAGGAAATAGCTTGGCAAGGACTAGAGAAGGGGAATTTGAATTCAATTCAATGGGGCTGTAGGCATAAATGACAATTATCTCCTTTTGCCCCAATTGTTCTTCAAGATCCATAAGACTGTCTTCAAGGCAGCAGTCCTGGGGCGTAAGGGTAGCTGGGTCTAGTCATTTTTTCTTTTTTTTAGGTTTTTGCAAGGCAATGGGGTTAAGTGGCTTTCCCAAGGCCACACAGCGAAGTAATTATTAAGTGTCTCAGACCGGATTTGAACCCGGGTCCTCCTGACTCCAGGGCCAGTGCTCTATCCACTGTGCCACCTAGCCACCCCTTTTTTCCTAGTCATTTTTAAACAAGAAGCCATAACCAGGAAGAGTTTGCTTCCCCAAAGAACACACAGGGAGTGTACCTTTTAGGGATGACTTTGGGCTGAGACATAATTTTCTCCACAGAATTCCCTGCAGGTTCAGACCTTACAAACAGACCCTGTCACTGGGTGCACGATACTTTCCCAAGGATTAATTCTCACACAGTTGTCCCCACAATCCTGGACCCGGGTCGATTCTTCTCATATTGCTCTCTCCTGGCTTGTCCCTCTGCCTCATCATGCCTGAAGGGCTCAATGAGAAATCTTTAACGTCCTAACCATCTCTGTGGCAACCAGTCCTGGTGGCCTAAACACAGACTCATGAGCTCACACTGGGATGATTTGAAGGAGAAAATGAGGTCGATGGGAAGGGAACTTTTTGGTTGTTGGGGAGGGGACAGATTCTGGATCTGTTGTAGGAAATAACTTCACACCTAATCAGAAAAGAACAGGTTCTTTCATGGGTTAGGACCACAGAGTAGACTTTCCTCCTAAATGAGTTTGGGGGCTGAGCTCTTGACTGTAGCATCCTTCTTCAGGCCTGTTGGCACTAGTTGGGACCTTGTACTACTTGGCTATGAGTAATGGAACAATCTTCCATAAGGTCTCTAAAGAATTAGTATCATCCAGAGCTGATAGGCACATAGTAGGCTTGAAACCTGTCATGAACAAGGAATGACATGGGAAAGGTGAGGTAAAGAATGCTATCAGAGAAATGTTGGGCTAGAAATAAAATGCTAGTCAGAGAGTGAGAGTTGGAGTAACTGATGATCTCAATGTTACATGAACTCCAGAGTGACCTTTGGAAGAGGGGCATGGGCAAATGTTATGTGGGATGGGTAGGCATGGGGGGACTCCTTATTGGAGAGGATGCTAGGGGATTAGATGGAGGGATTCCATCCATTTCAGTTTGAAAATCAGGAAAGTATTGATTGTCTTGGGAAGAGACAATTGTTCATGGATATTGGCATGACATAAGATCATAGACCCAGAGAGGTCACCTAGCCTAGGTCACCTATTTCTACAAGCTCAAAGATTTAATAACCCATGTGAGGTCTCACACAGAACTAGTCAGTGACAGAACTGGGATTTGAACCCAGTTTCCTACATTTCAAAAGCAGTTCTCTGATATGACTTTCCATATGTTGGGATGGAACAGGATAGTGATGCCTTCAGTTTCTGCTGGGACTGCTTCTTCTCCTCCTTTTCCCATCACATTCATCCTCTTTCCAAGCCCCAAATGAATCCAAAGCCTCATCTCTGTTTCTAGACCCAAGGATTTCCCATCCTGCCTCCTCTGAGTTCTTCTTTAGTTCTCAGTGTTAACTGAGAATCTCAGCCCCTGCTGCCCAACATGAAGGACCCTGCCAAGAGAAGCTAGGGATGAAGGGACAGTATGTCCAATTTGGCAGATCCCTGTGCTGAGTGCTCTGTCATTCCTGATTCTTGTCAAGAGTGGTTGGGGGCAGGAGGTTCCCTGAGAAAAGGCTCTGCGCTTTTTCAACTCAACTCACTCTGCTCCATGTTGCCAACCCTCTCCTGACTACTCAGCCTGGGGATAATGGAAAGAGCTGCAGTCTGGGAGTGAGATTGGGGGATTGATTTTAGCTCTGCCATTTTCTAAGGGCAGGATTTTAGACTTTTGACAAGTCCCTTTGCCCTTCAGGTTTCTCATCTGTGAAATGAGGGGAGTTGAACTAGGTAATCCCTGTGGGCTCTTCCAGAAAGAACATTCTGTAATTCTACTGCTTCGAAGGTCCTTTCCGGGGCTAACATTCTGGGATCCAAATGTGGACTAATTGGGGGCTCTGGGGATACCAGTTTCAATTAGCTGAGTGTCTGTGTCATTGGATTTTTTCCTGCCAAGGAATGCATTTTGATTATTTAAAACACTATCAGTAACTTGAACTAGCCTGAGAAGAAAACATGGTGGAGGTCTTTATGAGGAATGACCTGTGATTATTCCATGGTCAGATGGAATGTAAAAAGTAGTTGCTGCTTAATTACCTTGAAATTTATTTATTCTCAATATGTAGTAGTGATGGGGTAGGGTGGGAGCAGGATTATTTATTTACCTATTGCTATTTGCCATCCTCACCCAACTGATGATTTATTGAATGTAAAGTCTTTTTTTGCTCTAAGAAATTCTAACAAAATGATGGAGGATTCTCTTTCTCTCCCTTTCTCCTCTCTTCCTCCTCTGTCTCCCTCTCTTCTCTTTCTTTCTCCTTTGTCTCTCCCTATGCTCTGAGATCATCCCATGTATGAAGAAAAAAAGGAAGTAAAGTGAATGAATGAGTCAATAAACATTTAAGCATCTATTATTTGCTAGACTACTAACAAAGAAGTTACAAAGAAAGATCAAAGTTCCTGCTTTCAAGAGACACAATTGAATGGGGGAGATCACAACAATCAGCAAAATGAACCAAGAAATGGAAATGAGATTTGGCAGCGGGTGCTCCCCAGGGAGCTCCTCACCTCTTCAAAGCAGCGGAGCCGGGCTGGTGCTGGCAGTCTTGATTGTTGCGAGGGCAGGTCTTCCTTCTCTTTACAAGGCAGCATTTATTGGGTTGGTTTTCCTGTCTCCTCCGAGTCTTCCTATGCTTCTCTGTACTCCAAGGCCGCTAGGTGGCGCCAGTGTGCTCCCAGGAAGCTCCCAGCCAGTTCACCTGTCTCTACCTGGTCACTAGTTCTGGGACACTGGACACATCACCGAACCACAATCTGCCTTAGCTTCCTCCTCCATCAAACGGGAATAATAACAGTTCCTACTTCATAGGGTTGTTATGAGGGTGACATAAAGGAGGATTTATCAAGCACTTTGCAAACCTTTAAAATTCTATGTAACTACCAGCTCTTAGGTTGTCTTTCCCTGCCGCCATCAGCTTCTCCCCCCACCCATTAATAATGTTTTCATATTGCAAAACCCTACCCATGTGTAGTTCTCAGTTGACCTTCACAACAATTTTCCTGAATGTAGCTTCCTTTCATAGAATCACCCCACCCTGATGTCATGGTCTTCTTCCAGAATGAAGGAACCCCACCCCCCCAAAACCAACCCCCCAAAACGTCCTTTCTATATCACTGCTCATTCAAAGCAAGTTGAAAAGAATTTATTAAGCAGCTGGGCATTGTGCTAAGAACTGGAGTATATGAAAAGAAAAAGAGAGCAAGAGTCCCTGCCCTTGATGATCTTATTGTCACTTTGTTAATGTGTGTACTCCTCTCTCATTGTCTTGTTTCTTTGTCTCTATCTCCTTTGTCTCTCTTTCCCATCTCTTCATTCCCTTTATTTCCTGACTTAGTAATACCCCTGAGAGATAGTAAAATATCATTGTCTCTGAAGTCCCCTCCATTTGGGGGTTTGCTAGGTTCTCTGAGCACTGTGCTCTTCTTCTCTTCTTGTCTGTCCTCCCTTTCATCGGCATCTAGTCTAAGATAAGGGAAAAGAAAACCTCTTCTCCATCATCTCTGATAATGACAGCTCCAGCAAGGGAGCCTGTCTCCCTTGGGCAGCTCCTGGTTAGAAAGGCAAACCTTCAATTTGCCTCTTGGCAGATTAACCCCATTACTTCTCCATTTTGGCTCTCTGGGGTCAGGGAGAATAAAGAAAAATCCCTTTTCTTCATAAAGATGAAGTTCTGCTAACTGACCTCATGTCTTTTCCCTTTTTTATATTGGCTACTAAGTTGGTAGATGAGGAGTCTGCTGTAGATTGAGTGTAGCTAGGCTTTAGCAAAACTTTAAAGGAAGATGGTCATAGTCCTCTTGTGGTAGAGATGTAGGGAATTTGGGTCAGATGATAATGTGGCTGTAAGGATTCATAAAGGGTTGGCAATCACCACTGAAGAGAGAATGCTACCTTCACAGGTGGTCCTAGGGATCTGTGTTTGGTCCTGAGTTGGTGACCACTTTCATTGGGGTTTGGGTAAAGGTAGAGAGAGCAAATTTACTTGAATGTTCAATGGATTCAAAACTGGGAGAGATGGTTAAGTCATTGGGTGATAGTTGGCATCCAAGAAGATTTTGGCATGTTAGAACCTGGGCTTAAAGTTAACAAGATGAAATCTTATAGAATTTAATGAAATAGCCTTCACTGAGAGGCAAAGAATCAATTTATAAGTGTAAGATGGGGAAGGTTGAGCTAGACAAAAACTTCAGGGGCCAGAGTGAATTGTCAACTCAGAGACAGAGTCAGGGGGCAGTTAGGTGGTGTAGTAGACAGAGCACCGACCCTCGAGTCAGGAGGACCTGAGTTCAAATCTGACCTCAGACACTTAATTATTACCTAGCTGTGTGACCTTGAGCGAGTCATTGCACCCCCTGCCTTGCAAAAATAAAAAAAAAGAATCATAGTAGCAGCAAGGAAGCAAAGGTGAATCTAACTTAAACCAAAGTAATGATCTTGCTGAAGTCTACCTTGAAAAATCTACAGATGGAGGAAGCTGGAGGTTGGAGATTGTTCCTGAGAGAGTGAACAGGAGGAGCAAAGGAGCAGAAGGCAGTGGAGAGAGCCTTGGTCCTGGAATGCCTGGTCTTGGGGATGACGGCTGCCTCTAACACTTACAAGTCCTTCACTTTCCTTCCATGGACTCTTCCCCCTTCTCTAAAAAAGAGGTGGTTGTGTGAGATGACTCTGGAAGCCTCTCCAGCTTTAGACCTATGTGTCTTCACAAGAGAATGTAAACTCTCTGAGGGCAGGGATTCCCTATCCTCTGCCAATGCCTTGACTCATCTGGGTGGTGTGCTTTCCCTCCGCAAACTCACATACTAGATTGTAAACTTCCTGAGGGCAGGGACTTTGTCCTTTTTGTCTTTCTTTGCGTTGCCTGCTCTCCCACCCATGGCTTTCAGACTCAACCCTCCCAAAGGGAACTTTTCTTACCTCAGGACTCTTCAGACTATAGAGGTAACCAACAAACTCTCTATCAGCCTTTTATTTTAGCTGCAAATATCTTTATCTCTGTCTCTTAGTCAGGTCGTGTCATATCATATCATAGCAATCATAGATATTTATATCAACCATATATATTTCTCCCCCTCCTCCTAGAGGTCCTAGTCTTGCCAGAGTTCTTTCTTTTAGACTGACCCATCTTCCAAGGGTGCCAATTTTTTTCCCTGGCATGCAGATTTGTGGGTTATGTGCATTAGGAGGGTAACTCTGAGTCTGAAGTTAGGGGACCTGGGGCTGAGTGTGAGCTCCACCTCTCATTTTTGGGGAGGGGATCCCAGGCAGCTCATTCTCTTGCTCTAACCCTAGGCCTCCTCCTTGGGGACAGAAGAGGGTGGGGTAGCTCTCCATGGTCTCTGAGGGTCTTTCTGGAATCTCTGATTCTGGGATTCTGTGGCTGGATGAGGGAAGGAGCCAGGCCACAGAGAGCTTCATGTTCCTTACAGATAAGAGAGAACTCAGCATTCCTTGTGGTGAGCTCTTGGTGATCCTGAGGCAGCTGAGCTAAGACCCTGGAGGCCCATAAATAGAGTTATTGAAGCCTGACCTTGGGAAGGAGACAGAGAGGCTCCCAGGAGCCCTTGGTCTGCCCACCCAACAGGTTGTATAATTCATTCTCCTGTTCTGAGTGGGAACACAGACGAGGTTGAGCAGGATGACCCTCCCTCCGGGGGGGGGGGGGGGGGGAGGCAGGGCCCCAGTCCGCCCCAGACTTGGAGTCTGCTCATCCTGGATATTTGGGGCCAGATGTCAGCTGGGCCCATGGTTGTGTGGGTGTGGGCACCACCCAGAGCTCCATTTCCTCATCCTGGTGTGTTCCTTGCCTTGGAGGGTTGGAGTAGGTGTGTGGGGGGGTGCAGTCCAGTTCTTGATTGGGAGATTCCAGGAGTTCACATCTGTAGTCTGGGACTTCTGGACTTCGCTGAAGGGAAGGAGGGACCCCGATTATCTGGGTGGCTTGTTATTCATGCCAATGGTCCAGGAAGCTGAGGGAGGGAAATGGAAAGGGAGGGGTCAACCTAGGACTGGACTAAGGTGATGAGATCTTTCTGGTGAGCAAGGAGGTCACCTACTAGAGAGTCAATAGCAGTCAATGGACACCCCCTACCAATGGGGATCTGACGTGGGCAGAGTAGCATGTGCCTCTCACCTCCCCAGACCTGCAGGACCTTTCATGGCCCCTTGATCTCTATTGAGATTAAACCTCTTCTGTCTGCTGTTCTACCTCAGTTGTCCAATGGGCTAGTTTACTCTTTTGTTTATATCATTGGCAAAATGGTAACAGTGATCCCTGCCTGTCTTACAGAATTGTGAGAGGGCCTGATACTTCAGTACTGTTGGAGAGAGTCCCTTCACGGGTAAAGATCACCATTCCTCCATGTATCCAGTGTGACCCATATCCATATCAATCCACATTCTCCATTGTGGTTCATCAACTCAGTAATATTCTGGAGATTTTATTAATAGTCTATAGTCTGTGCTCCTCTGTCTCCCTCCCTTTCTTGCTGCCAGGCTGGCCCCTCTCCCTTTTTGGGTCTATATTTCCTAGAAGAGATCTCTTCTGTTGATACTTGCACAACAACAGTGGTGGCCAAAAAGGCCTTGCCTGGGACTGTGGGTTTGAAAGTTCCTTTCAGAAAAATATCCCTCAGAACCTCACCACAGTCCTTTGAGGGGAGGAATCCTTCCTTCCTTACTTCTTAGGTGATGCTGGGTGGTATAGTGAATAGAGGACGACTCTGAACTCAGAAGGCCCTGAGTTCAAATCCAGCCTCAGACACTTGATGCTAGCTTTCTTAACCCTGATTGCCTCGAATCCTGATTCCTATCTGGCCATAGATCCCAGATGGCTCCTGAGAAGGAAATGAGGCTGGTGATTTAGCACTCTCCTAAAACATGGTCAATAGCATGGAGAGCCCTCCTCCAGATGGGATGTGCCCCAGGGAGAGAACAGTTGAACGGTTCCCTCAGGAGTCCTGAAAGCAATTTCCTTTTTGTAGTAGGGAATAGCATCATGGTACCTGGAGCAGTGAGTCTTAAGACAAGAAGACCCGAGTTCAAATCTAGCCTTAGACACTTACTAGCTGTTGGTCTTCTGGGCAAGTCACAGAACTTCTGTCTGCCTCAGTTTCCTTATCTGTAAAGTTGCATATATTATAGCAATACGTGGCAGGGTTGTTGTCAGGATTAAATAAGATTATTTGTCAATCCATTTGCTGACTTTAAGACCCTCTAGAAATGCTGGCTATTGTTGGCTATTATTAATGCACCCTAAAATTGCATTGAATAGTTCCTAGAGAACCAGTCTCAAAGTCTGGATGACCTGCTTTCCTCCCCAGGTCCTATCTCAGGTCTTGCCTGGCAGTACCCTAGCACATGCTCTAATTCTGACTTTTGAGCCTGAAATAATGGGAGTCTTCTTCCTGGGAGGTCCCAATCCCAATGGCATCCAAAGGCTGGTCCCTATTCCTGCCCTAAGTTGCCGATAGCTTTCTTAGTTGCCATTTCCCTCTCTTGACATCACGGGTTGGTTGTGCTCTGAAGCCCAGATGAATCAGCATCTAATCACATCCCCTGCCTCCCCTCTCTTCCCACTTGAATTTGTAAGGTTGCTTTATGGCTTTTGAATTTGATCTTCTTTGACTTGGCCCAGTGCTCAAGGCTGTTGTGATTTCTCTGGACCCTGACAGTCATCCAACGTGTTAGCCGGCCCTCTCGGCTCTCTGTCATCTGCCCAGGTGGTCAGTGTTTTCGAGTCCTTCATAAAAATATCAACTAGCCCAAGAAGAAGACCTTGACCTTGTGGATTCGTGGGGGGGGGGGGCTTAAAAACAAAGTGCAATGACTTAACGGTCTCATCTAGCCTGCCCTGCTCAGAAGTTTCTGCTAGCTGGGGAACTGGGAGGTAGGTTTAGAAGAAGTGACTTGGGCCAGTTGCCTTTAGTGGAAAAGAAAAAGGTTTCTCCTGCTTCCTCCCCTCTTCTCCCCTTCTTGCCCACACCAAGACCCCTGTTACCTAAGACCTGGGTCTCACATCTCAGTCAAGAATCCATGTGCTTAGCTGTTCAGTGTGACTGATCCTTGGCTACAATCACCAGTGATGGTGGAAGCTCTGGCAGCCCCAGGCATATGGGATCTTCAAAATCAGCCTCAACTGTGTTGTGAGACAGTCACGAGTCCATATTGATAGGAGCAGCTCCCAAGTGAAATAGCATTGATGGGAGGGCAGGGATTGGTTCTCCTGGGGCCTTGTTCCTGGGCTGATCTGCACCTCTCAAAAGAGACACCACTGGGACTTCCCTCCCTCTCAGAGGCAATTCAAGGAGTTCAACCAGGGTCCTGTGTATGCTCGCCAATTAGATCCAGCACCTGGTTGGTCATCTTGGGTCACACAATGTTTAGGGGAATGCCAGACAGAATTTTTTATTTCCATATATGTGGAGAAACATTTTCAGGGAGGATGATGGGGACTCTCAACTTGAGAAAATGCTCAGTGTGTATATGTGTGTTTATGGACATGCATGCATATATTTATGTGCTTGAATATGTAAATGTACATATGCATGTTTGTGAGTGTGTGTATGTGTGTCTATGCATGTGTGGAGGCAACTTCCCTTCCCTGCCTGTGAGGAAGGACATTGATGAGTGTTGGGAGGGGGGCAGACAGGATGGAGAAAGGCCCATAGCCATTCATGATACATGAAGATACATGGAGGAATTGGGGTGAGGTACGAGTTGGAGAGGGGAAGACTCAGGGGTGACCCCATCACTGTCCTGAGTTATCTGAAGGACTGTCCTATGGATATGTCTTCAAACTGATTCTGTATGGCTTTGAGGGTAGAACGAGGACCAATGGCCCCAGGAAGGGGCCATGGCAGAAGGAAACCAGACATATCAATATTCAGGAAGTGCCTGCTCCAAATAGATCACTGGGCTATATGCTGAGGATATAGAAAGAAAAATGGAAACCTCCCTCCATTCTTCTGGAGGATGAGGAGGATTTATCAGATCTGGGTCAGATAAGCCTAGCTCAAGGCAGGATGACCAGAGGGCAGAGGACAGATTAGACAGAGAGTTCCCAGAAAAAATCCTGAGGGAGAGTCATTATGAGCCATGGGATTATGGGAACAGGGGAAAGTTTCTGAAAGTCCAATGTAGGGAGGGAGCCTGGTCCAGCCACGGGGCGTGAGGCAGTGTGGAGGTGTGGAAATGAGAAATGGAACCTCATGATCAGAGCCCAACTAATAATCCAGGTTGACTGGAGCATTGTGTGGGAAAGAAAGTATGGGAAACAAGTTTGGAAAAAGGATGGCAAGTCAGGTTGTGGCGTCTCTTACATGAGAAACTGAAGGTCTTCTTGATCGTGGAGGTAATTGGGAGCCATTGAAGGTTGATGAGCAAGGGAATTAGCTGTTTAGATATTCATTAGGAAGATTATTTGGGTAACTGTGGGTGGCACAGAGAAAGAGCTGAATTGGAGGCAGGGAAACCAGTGAGAATGCTATTGTCATAGCTCAGGCAAGAATTGGAATTGGGGAGGAGACCGTGCAGAAGGGGATGGAAAGGAGAGATGTCTCTTGGGTAGGATCGCCAACTCACAGCAACCTATAGGTTGTAGGAGATGTAGGAGAGAAGAGCTGTATGTGGTCCTCAAGTCGTTTTCATTTTATCACCCCCTTCAATGCTTCTCTCAGCTGGAGATGCAGTGGATAGAGTCAGGAAAACCGAGTTTGAGTCTGCCTTGGATAATGACTTGAACAAAGTGTGACCCTTAGCAAAGTTAGTCTTTGCCTCACTTTCCTCATCTGTTAAAAAAAGGGAAATATTAGCAGCACCTCCCTCTCAGGCTTGTTGTGAGGATCAAATGAGATAATGATTATAAAATGCTCTTTAAATCATAAAGTGATACATTAACATGAGTGACTTACCTGTTCCCTCCTCTTCTCATTCTCTTCTCAATCCCTTTCAGTTTGCCTTCTCGGCAGAAAATTGCTTTGTCTAAAATTATCAAGGATCTTTTTTTTTTTTTTTTTTTTTTTGCAAGGCAATGGGGTTAAGTGGCCTGCCCAAGGCCACACAACTAGGTAATTATTAAGTGTCTGAGGCTGGATTTGAACTCCGGTACTTCTGACTCCAGGGCCGGTGCTCTATCCACTGCGCTACCTAGCTGCCCCTTGGGATCTTTTAGTAAAAGTTATTTTTTGTCACTGAACAAAATTCTATTTTCTCTCCCTCCTTATTCTCTCCTCAGAAAAACAACAAAGGGTGGCTAGTTGGCACAGTGGATAAAGCACCACCCCTGGAGTCAGGAGTACCTGGGTTCAAATCCAGTCTCAGACACTTAATAATTACCTAGCTGTGTGGCCTTGGGCAAGCCACTTAACCCCATTTGCCTTGCAAAAACCTAAAAAAAAAAAACCACAACAAAAATCTTGTAATGGACATGTTTCATTTAGTACAATACATTCCCATTCCAAGAGACTTTTTATTCAGTCTGCACTCTGAATTCCTCCCTGATACAGATGTATCGTGTTTGGTCACTATATAGATTATGGCTTAAGTCTTTAAGTTTTCTGTCTTTATGGTGTTGCTTTTGTGAATGCGTTAATATTTGTAAAGCCCTTTGTCAGCCTTAACAAAGCACCATAGAAATGTCAGCTATGATCATCCCTGTCATTGTAGGTCTTCACTGTGCAGCAGTTCATCCATTTTTTACCAGGGTTCTTTGAAGTGGTCCCTTTTGTTATTTCTAATATTACTACAATATTCCATCACATTAAAATACCATAATTTGTGCAGACATCTCCATTCAATGAGCACCTGCCTCTTTAGTTCCTAGTTCTTGGCCACCATGAAGAGAACTGTTAAGATAGTTTTGTTATATATGGAATCTTTGTTCCCTTTTAAGTGTAGTTACAGGAGTGATATTACTGAATCCTTTGTTGGACATGGACAGTTTAGTAAGTTTTGGCCCCTTTTTTGAAGTGATTGGATGAATTCTACCAACAATGGCTAAGTGTGACTGCTTTGTCACAGTCCCCCTGACATTTGTTATTTCCTTTTTGATCAACTTTTCCAGTCTAATGAATCTAATTTGGAACCTCAGAGTTGCTTTAATTTTCATTTCTCCACATTATTAGTGGTTTGTAATATTTTTTCATGTGACTATTGATACCTTAATTTCTTCCTCAGAAATCCTCTTGTTCATATCTTTTATTTTATTTATCAGTTGAGAAATAGCTTTTGTTCTTATAAATCTGAATGAGTTCTTTCTAAATCTTGGAAATGAGTCTTTGAGCAGAGAAACTCATGCCAAGATCTTTCCCCAGCTCTCACCTTCCCTTCTAATTCTGACCACATTATTTTGTCTGGATTTTGCATTTGTGTGCACAATACAAAAGCTCCTATGGGGCAGGGGTTGCCTTGTCTTTGTCTTTGTTCCCCTGCAGTCAACAAATATATATTGAGAAAATAGATGGCAGATAACTTGGGTCAATTCAATTGTGGCATTAAATTCATTTATATTTGGTTAATCCCAACAGCATCTCCAAGACATAATTGGAAAAAAAGTCATTGACTTGGGTATGCAGGATGCCAGTTCTTTAGTCAACAGAAAAGCTCTGCATATTTGTGGTTCCACCTTTAGTAATCACTGGAAGGGTCCCATGCAGGGAGTTCTGTCTCCTAATCTTTGAAGCAACCCACTGAGGTTGTGGTCTTCATGTGTGAGAGAAGGGCATTTAGCAATGGGATCTTGCTGTTGGCTCTCCTGGTTGGTCTATCTCCTAAAGAAAGAAGCTTGATCCTGAGACTGAAGAAATAATGACAAAGTTTTAGGCTTGCCTCCTGTCAGGAAAGGAGATGATTCTCTTGAATGTAGGGGACTCGCCATCCTCTCATTTCAAGAGCGTTCAGATGATTCAACCAAGGGCTCAGGAGCGATAGCTCAGAGAGACCAGTGCTGCCCTGAGGCCCTAGAGAGGGCCAACATGGCAGGTTCGTGGAGGTTGGAGGAATGGGTCCAGTCATGAACTTCTAAGTCATAGTTCCCAGAGGTTTTTTCTGACTGTGGGTATTTTGGGGTCCCCGAGCCAAAGCAACCTGGTCTTAATTCAGAATAATGCCTCCATTGCCCAGAGGAAGAAACTGAGACCCAGAGATGCGGGGGTCTTTCCCAGGGTCAAGACCAGTCAAGTGTTTATGAAACACTTATTTTGTGCTTGGAGAAAACATGGACCTGCCCCTCAGCAGTCCTAATCTAATGGCAGAGACAACATGAAAATGGCTCTGAAGAACCCAGGGCTATAGGGAGCAATAGATCACAATGAAGAGTGGAAAGGCACTAGTATTGATTAGTTGTTGGTTGGCTGGGATCTGACCCTGGGTTCCAGGCATCTGTTCTAGGCTCTTTCCGCCAAGCTGGGGGTCTGGCCCTGAGTTCCAGACAACTGTTTCAGGCTCTTTCTACCATCAGTCCTCAGAATGGGACAGAAGTAGAATCCTAGGCAGGTCAAAGGAGCCAGGGGAAAAAAACGAAGGGCTCTGAAAACCATTACTTCTCTTGCTTTCTCTCTGCCCCTCATAGTGATGCTTAGCTCCCGCTTGGTTGGCAGGCTGTGGCCTCCCCTGCTTGGAGTGTGAAGGATAGGGAGGGAAGGGCTGTGGTTCCCCTTTGTCATTGTCTCCCTTCCCCACCCAGGAATTTGGAAGTTGACTTAAACTGAGGCTGACAGTTGGGGATTTTGCTCAGTTGTAGACAAGAAATGCTCATGGGGTACTGAGTATTGGAGCAGAAATGGGCCCTGAGCTAGACATCTAAGGACATCAAGGAGGCTCATAACCAAGACAAGGTTATTGAGGTTCTTTAGGTCCCAGTCCCCTCAGCCTCAGTGAGTTCTCTTGTCTGAACAGAGCAGAAGAGCAAGTTTGGGGAGCTCTGCTATCCAATGAAGAGGTCTAACCCTGAAGATAGCCAGGTCATGGGCTGAAGAGGAAGTAAGAACAATCTGGCATCTACCCCTTGTGATTGTCTCTGGTCCCTTCAGGGCAGTTTCCACCCAGAGTGGGCATGGATTCTCAGGCCTCCCTCTCCAGAGTGGGAAGCTCTGGGACAGTGGGGTTTTTAAAAAGCTCTTCCTGCTGAGATAGCCATCTTTCCATCTTCCCTTGGACAGCCCCAAAGGCCTGGACAATTTATGAGCTTCCCATCCCCAAGACTGGCTGTGTCCTCTCTGCCCATCATTAGCAGTTGGGAAGGTGCCAAGCAGACTCCTGGCTTGTCCCCTCCTGCCTGCTGGTGACTCAGGGTGAGTGTCTCCTAGAATCCTGAGGATGACGGCCAAGCCCTGTTCCCCAGGGGCCACCCAAGGCCCAGAGCCAACGCTAATGGAGCCGAGGCAGCAGTACCATTAACCTTTGGAGTCTGGAGATGATGAGTGGGGTGAGGAAAGGCCAGCCAGGGGAAGGGGGACACCCGGCAGGGTCTCCATGGCCATCGGCCCCAGAGGCAGTGAACTCATGGCTGGGGAAGGGCCACTTCCAGGACGTTCCATAAGCTCACACATTGTCTCGGATTTCAGAAGCCTGACATCCAGGGCTCTCTTGAATGGCTACATTTCCAGTCTCAACTCTTCCCTCCTCCCATCTACTGTCCTTTAAAGAGGCCAGTGAGCCTCTTAGAGCAAAGCCTGGAGGCCTTTTCCCATGGCTCTGTGTCATTGGCCATGATTTTTAATCTGCTATTCATTCCATTTTCTAAAGATCTCAATTCTCTCTTGGGACCCCAAGACAGCTGTCTGTGTTTGGTCATGGAGAAGAATTCCCTTCAGTTCTAGTCCATTTCCCTGAGACACGGCTAACCCTGGCTAAGGAAGCTCTCAGGACTGCAGATCTGGGCTGAGGACTGGAGAACTAGGTTGGGGACCGATCTCTCGGCTGAAGACCCAAGATCTGGGCTGAGGACTGGAGATTTAGGTTGATGACTCAAGATCTGGACTGAGTATCCAGGAGTTGAACTGAGGTCTTTTAAAATGAGCCTGGAAAAAAAAATAAAATGAGCCTGGAGTTTTTGGAGACTTGATTTTGGTGGCCTCTTCTTCCCAATAGTATTTGGGAAAGTCCCCTTCCAGATGTGGGCCTGGGAAGGAGCAGGCATCTTCTGTGCCTCCAGAGTGTGTGGCTTTGCACTTTTCTTGCTCCACTTTGGGAACTTCCTCTAATTGGGATGGAGAAAAATGTCAGCCTAGAGGATGTTAGAGTTGGGGTGACTTGGGATAAAGAGCCTCCATGTGACTGCTGCTGTGAGGACAGCAAAGGACAGGCCCTGCCCTCATCAGACCATCCAGACCACTGTGGTCAGACCTGGGCATCACGGTCTGGAAGTTCATAGAGAAGGATCCAGCCAACCACTGGTGAGGGCCTCCAGCCATGGACTGAAGGGATGAGGATACTGAGGCAGGAGAAGAAATGTCTCAGGAAATGTGTGACAGTGGTTGGGGGGCAGCTAGTGGACTGGCTTGTTGAATAGAAACT
The DNA here is from genome assembly GCF_037893015.1 of Macrotis lagotis. Taxonomy (NCBI): domain Eukaryota; kingdom Metazoa; phylum Chordata; class Mammalia; order Peramelemorphia; family Peramelidae; genus Macrotis; species Macrotis lagotis. Next base: position 3,477,181 of record NC_133658.1, read on the forward strand.
GGCCTTTCTCTGTTTTACCTCAGAGGGCAGAAGGTGGTACACTGAACAAGAAGGGGAATCTTTGGACCTGAGGTCAGGAAGCACTGTGGACAAAGAGAGCTGTCCCAGTGTGGCAGAACCTGCCTCAGGAGGTGGTGGTTGCTCCTTATTGAAGCAACCCAACATGAGCCTGGACAGCCATTGGTAGGGTGGAGGATTCTGGAGGAAAGGAACATCACTGGACTCTGGTCCAAGGTCCTGTCCTTCTTTGACCTCCTAGGATTCTAAGAAGGTTGGATTGGGCTGGTGTCTCAGCTTGTAGGTGCCAGCTTTGCCATTCACCATGCAAGATCCCCTTCCTCTCTAAATGTCCCCTCTCATCCAAAGTGCTGTTCCCATTTTACAGATACATTTGCCTCAGTCATCTCACTGAAGCCTCAGTACAGGCCAGGGCCTGTTAGTCTCATTTTTCAGATGAGGAAACAGTTCTCCAGAGAATCTGGTCACTGGCCTCCCATCCAGTAATTTTGTCATGGCAGATGGGGCCCAAACCTGGGTCTAGACTAGACTAAACCCATCAAAAGATCTCTAAGCACAAGGGAGAAAATGAACAGATGCAGACTTTGGAGCTTGGGGGGGCCTTGTCAACGATCTGACCCAGCTGCCTCCTTACAAAGACACTCTAATTCAAATGACTTCAACAAACATAAACCTCTATTATGGTTTAGGTGGCACAGGGGAGAGGGTACTGAAGTTGGTAAAACCCAAGTTCAAATCCAACCTTGAATGCTTAGGAGATGTATAAACTGGAGCATGTCACTTCACTCTGTTTGCCTCAGTTTCTTCAACTGTAAAATGGGCACAATAATAACATCTTTATTCCAGCGATGTTTTACTTTCAAATGAAATAACATTTGCACAGTTCCTGTAGGAGCATACAGTAGGAGCTTCATACATGCTTTCTGACTTGCCTTGAATTATTATCATCATTTTATGTCTCCTTTTGTCTTGGGCCTTATTTCCAGGCTGCAAGATATCCTACCCAGCCTGAAGCACCTTGTGAGGCTGGAGCTGAAGATGCTCCTGGCAGCAAAAATGATGAGGGCATCCATCAGGCCCATTGACACTTGGCTGGCCCTTTCAAGTCTGTGAGGTATGTTATAGACAGGTCCTTTTGGTTGTCACATTGCTCCCATGGGGCAGGGGCTGCAATCAGCCTCATATGCTTGAGGAGGAAACAGGCCCAGACAGGGAAGACCACTTGCTCAAGGTCCCCTGGTGGCCCTATGTGTTGGAAAAGAATTGGCATCCAGTCCAGGACTCTCTGACCTCCCCCACTGGACAACTTTCTTTGTCCCCTGCCTCTCTGCTGTGGCTCTGCCCACCTTAGGTCTCCACTCCTCCTTGGGGGGGTTGTCTAGGAGGAGGCTCTGCCCTCATGCCTCTGTGTCTGTGACTGGTCTCTGGGCTCCCCTCCCTCCACATCCCAACCCCTCATTTGGCTTGTCTAGTATTTGTGGAGCCAGTGCCTTTGGGGAGTAGAGCATCATATGTCTCTTTCACCAGGAGGGGTTTGGAGGATGAAGATGGATTCTCTGTTGGGGGGGGAGGGTCCAGGCCTGTCACAGCATTCATTGGTAAGGCCCGGCCATGCCAGGAGGCTTTGGAAAACATTTGACTGAACTATGTTTTGGTTCTCCTGCCATGTCCTTTCTGGGTGATGGACGGAGGAGTTGATTGATCTTCTGGGGCGGCCTGGACAAGTCTGGAGAGTGGTCTAAGAGGGGAAGCCTGGGGTGGTATGTCTCCCTATCTTGTGCTATCATCAGGATTGCCTTCAGACTCTTTGATCTAGGCTTTCTCTCCATCCAAGACTTAGGGGAGAATTTGGGGGGGGATCTCCTGCCCTTCCCTTGGCCTCAGTAGAAAGGCCAAGATGCCCCCCTGGAGCATCCTGAATGGACTGAGGGCAGCCCACAGCGAGAGGGCCAAGGAGCCTGGAAAACAGACTGGGCAGGTGTCCTTTTCATGCTGGGAGAGGTCACCTCTATCATGGGACAGGCCCTCATGGGCAAGTCTAGGAGGTTGGCAAAGTGTGTCTTCATAGACTTGGAAGAAACCACAGGGGGTGTCTATACCTACCAACTGTATGAGGAACACAAGGGGTGTCTACACCAAAGTGGATAAGGAACACAAGGGTGTCTACACCAAGCTGGATAAAGAAAACAAGAGGTGTCTACACCATGCTGGATGGGATACACAAGGGTGTCTACATCAAGCTGAATGGGGACCACTGGGGGTGTTGACATGACTTGTCCAAGGTCACACAGCCAACCTATCTCATAGAGATGGAGCTTGAACTCATATTTTCACTATGCTGTGTGGCTTCAGCCTCTTGGGAGGGCCCTTAGTACAGAGACTGTCGGAGCTAAGGAGGCCTGAGAATTCAGAACATCAGATTTAAGAGCTGAGATGAAGGTTCAATGTCTTACCCAGGGTTTCACAACTGGGAAACTCCCTCCCCACTGCGTTCCCCACCCTAGGCTCAGAACTCTGTGTACTGTGGTGCCTCCTAGCTGAGGTCGGGGTCCTGGGGCCTAAATTTTAATCTGACCTCAGCTTCTTACTCCTTGAGGGAGCTGGGACAAGCCCCTTCATCTCATGGGTATACATTTCCATCTCAGCACAAGGGGGATGGATGAGCATCAATGGCCTTCCACATCTCTGAGGAGGAGGTATTGCAGGAGGCAGTCACTGAGAACTGAGCTGCAGCTGGCAGCCCCCTCAAGCAGTGCTGACCTATGGCTGAGACCCATTGCTTCTTGTGAAGGGATAGGTGTCCTCCTCAGAGGCAAAGGGCCTGAGCCCTCCCTTGTTGCCTACTAGCTGCTGCCCACCTCCTGCTGCCCACTGCCTGCTCTCTATGGCCCACTGACCGCTGCCCACCTCCTGCTGCCCACTGCTCCCTCCCCACTGACTGCTGGGTTCTTGTTGTTGGCCCACTATGATGACCTGGGAGCTTGGCAGGAGCAGTGGCGGAGACAGATCTAGAGGAATTTACAGACTATGTTATCTTGCATGATGATTGTGGATTGAAATTTATTAGGAAAACCTAGTAAAGATCCTGGGACCAGGGCTGAGATGGTGGGAGACTTTTGGGGTCTTCAGGGCTTTGCTTCAGGGGTGCCATCTGGGAACCGTGAGGGCAGAGAGGTTCAGGTCCCTGCCAAGGGTGGGGGGGCAAAGACAAGCACTGGTGCTCCCATGGTGCTTTGCAGCTTATGAAAAGCTTTCCAGGGCTCCTAGACTCAGAGCTGGAAGACTCTTGGAAGTCCGTTCCATTTAAAGCCCCTCATTGGAAGTCCGTTCCATTTAAAGCCCCTCATTGGAAGTCCGTTCCATTTAAAGCCCCTCAATGTACAGAGGCAGAAAATGAGCCTCCATTGGAGGGGGAGAGAGGAAAGAGGGTCCCACCATGCCAGAGCACACCACGGATAAACGACAGAGTCTTCTGGACCCTTTCCCTCCCACAGTTGCCCTCAGAGGAAACTGAGGATTGCTCTTCACAGTCTTGCACCCAGGCTTACTGTGGCTTTGCTGAACTGAATTGCTAAGTGTCACTTCCTTGCTCAAAACCCTCCAGGGGCTCCCCACTGGCTCCAGAAAATGCCAACCCCTCTTCCTGGTACTACCCACCCACTTCTGGGACTGCTCATAGCCTTGCCTGGCACCTCCCACAATCCTGAGTAGTCTCAGAAGTGAGCATTGTGTGTTGGGTTTGGGATCAGTAGACCTGGCCACCTCTGTCCTTGGGTAGCCTTGGAAGACCCTCACCTACCTTCATCCTGTGTTACTTTTGTCAGCAAAATTAGGGAAGGAGAGTCCTTGAAGACCCTTTGGGGACTAAGTCTATGATGTGGAAGGTGAAACCAGGGAGGGCTGGGTAAGGAACCTCCATGGGCTGAGGGTTCAAGCCCCAGGCCTGCCATCTCCCACTCATAGGATCTTGGGAATGCCACTCTGGGCATTTACATTTGTAAAACTCAAAAATTGGCCAGGTAACCTTCGAGAAGGTTGGCCAGGTAACCGCCAAGGCCCCCACTAGCCTGAATGTGGTTATTCCCTTCATACTTTCATGCCAACCAAACTGGGCCACTCATTTCCTCCAAGATGGGGCATTCTAGCTGGCCCTTTGCACAGCTCCTAATTTCCACCTCATCTTTGTCCAGGGACATAATTTCTCCTTTCTAGCTGAGCTTCCTTTGATTTGTTCCTGCCTGCCATCTCCAACTATTGAAAAGGTCTTCTCTGCCTCCTCCCATTTCCCTCTTAATTAACAAGAATTTAGGAAGTCCCTCCTACCTTCCAGAGAGAGACAGAGACAGAGACACAGAAAGTCAGAGACAGACATAGAAACAGACAGAGACAGAGATATGAAAGAGAAAGATTCAAAAAGGAACAGGGAGAGACAGAGATAGAGAGACAGACAGAGAGATAGAGAGAGACAGAGAGACAAAGAGACAGAAAGATATAGGGAGGGAAGGGGCCACATTTTGATGAGGAGTGGCTTAGTAAAGCTTGTTCAGCTTGGAGTCTCAGAAGTGAATTCCATAAAACTTATTTATGATTGATGTGACTTTGGGGAAGTCCTGCAACTCTCAATGCCTCAGTTTCCTCCTCTGGAATATGAGCCACGAGCCGATCAGCTTCCAGTGTCCATTCTACATCTCACAGCCGATGCTCCTGTAAAGACAGACACGGACTCCTAATGGACACACAACGGTCTGCAACTTAGCTTTGATGTCAGACAATCATAAAAGTGGTGACTTCCTGAGGATGTGAGCTGTCCCCCAGTGGGACAGGCTGCATCAGCAGGCGGCAGAGGCCCCTGGCCCGAGACTTGACAAAGCTGAAGAGGTAATGCATTATACATCTTGTGGCAAACATCAAAGGGTTACCGAAAGGCTAGCTCTTCCTATTGGGGACACTTGATGGGAATCCTAGGAACCGAGTTCAAGAGTTTAAGGGACTTCAGAGGTACTTGAGACTAGTTTTAGGTAAGGAAACTGAGGCAGACAGGATTAAGTGACTTGTCAAAGTTCACTTAAGGAGTGAGTGGCAGAGGGGTGATTTGAACCTAGAATCAATCATGTCATGATGTTTATTATCAACGAAGGCTCTGACATCTTTGAGGGGCTCCTGGTTTTGGTTCAAGGTTAACTACTGAGTCCTTATGGCTCTGAGAGCCAGGATTTCCGACAGAACAAGTGGTTCCCCCCACTGCACCTCCACACACACACACACACACACACACACACACACACACACACACACACACACATACCCCAGTGCCTTCTTTGTTCCACCATCATTTGCATCTCTCTACTGGCTCACTCCCTGCACAGGTAGGTGGCAGGTATGTAGGTTTGTAGTTCAACACCTCAGCTGAGCTGGGGTTTGACAATGGGCCCCACGCTGCCTTTCCTCGGTCGCCAGCCCCGTTTGGCAGTCCTGCCTGGTTCCCTGTCCTTTGTTTTAGAGCCTCTGAGGTCATTTGTTCTGGGCAGTAAAAGTTGGAGGCAGCTTTGTCTCCCCTGGATACCAAGTCCTGGGAGTCCCTTTACCTGGCAGGCTTGGCACAGCTGCCAGGTACAATCTGTCTTGTGCAGACCCTACTCTGCATCAGCCCCTGGTCAGGGCTGCCTCCCTCTTTCAGGGCTGCCCAAGTGTTTAAGACTGGATGGACTGGAGCTGAAAGGGACCTTTTTCTTTTTTCTTTTCTTTTCTTTTTTTTGTTTCTTTTGCAAGGCAATGGGGTTAAATGGCTTGCTCAAGGCCACACAGCTAGGTAATTATGAAGTGTCTGAGGCCACATTTGAACTCAGGTACTTCTGACTCCAGGGCCAGTGCCCTATCCACTGTGCCACCTAGCTGCCCCAGAAAGGGACCTTTTTCAAATGTCCTGCTTCAGAGCCCTCATTTTGCAGGGTAGGAAACAGACCCACAAAGGGAATCTGTATGTTTCCCGAGAATCCCCTCTGTGGCATGTCTGACAATGGGCATCCAACCTCTGTCTAAAGATGAGTTCAATAGAGTTAGTGAGTAGCAGTTGATGGGCAAGCTGGGAAGTTGGAGACAGGGGAGTCCAAGGAAACCTTGGCTCTAGCATGTGAGAGTCTCAGACAGGCAGCTGGCAGTGGTCTCTATGAAGATGAGCCAGATGTCAGAAGGGGCAGATCCAGAGTGGCTTGGGGTAGCATTGTGGCACACTTTGTTCCAGAAGGATGCCAAAAGGAACCACTTCCCTCCAACTTTAAGCAATATGGACAGAGATAGCATAACTCTCCAGAAGAGGCCTTTCCATGATCACTGGGGTCTGGGGCTCAGTCAATTCTTCAACCCCTCTTGTTCCCTCTGTGCTGTAGGGTCAGTACAGGCTCTGGTAGATAGACAGAACCTACCTTCAAGGAGTTTTAAGGGGGATGGAAGGCAGGGGTTGGCTTCAGCATGGTGGGAATGGGCAGGTAGCACTGTGGAGACCTGGGGCATGGATGAGTCCCTGGGGCCTGGGCACCTTCACTGTCATGAACTCTTTATATGAAATTCCTAATATTGGGGAGCCCTGACCCTTCCTGGCATCCGAGAGGATAAGGGGTTACCCACTCCTGCTTGGGCTCTGAAGACAGACTTCAGAGGATCGAAGGGGTGGGGAGCCCAGTGTAGATTCTGTCTGTAGCAGAAAAAACTTCCCACTGGGGAGAATCTCCTGGAGGGAAGGGGGAGAGGCTACCTCTCCTGGGAGGTCTTCAGCCAAGGCCGGATGACCCCTTGGTGGGGAGGTAGACTGGGCAATCTTTCTCGGGAAGGCCCTGTGCCTGTCCTGGTGCCTCCACAGGTTTCCAGAAAGGCACAACCCACCCATCTCCTTTGAGACAAGACCCTTAGGAACGTAAGGGTCTTTAGCTCCATAAACACAGCAAGGTCAAAGTGGGTGTGGGATGAGTCCAAAGTCGGAGGGGACAGGGCCAGATGCTGATCCAGAGACTCACCAGGGAGGCGTCTGGAGTCTGGTGGGACTCCCGGGGAAGAGCAGTGGATATAATTGGAAAGAATGGCTCAAATTTGGAGTGGGGAGGCACTGAGAAAGAAACCCATTTAGATGGTGCCTGGCTAGGGAAGGTATCCGGGAGCAGGGGCTGTGTTGAGAATTCACTAAGAAGAGGTAAATGAAGCCAGAGAGAGAACATCCAGATGAGGGTGAAATATGGTGGGGTGGGGAGGCAAGCTGGGACGTGACTATTCAGGATCAGTGCTTCGGGGAGATGCTTCTTTTTCTTTTTCTGTTCTGCTCCTTTCAAGACCTCAGTCTGAAGGTTGAACTAAGCTCCTCCATCAACCCCACCCAACTGAGGAGGAATCGCTGGGGGAACGCTTGGGTGGAGATGGTCCAGGGCCTTCCGTGGAGATTGCTCAAGCTGGGGGCAAGGCAGTGTCTCTGAGGTGCCTCATTCTCACTCTCTCTTTGTCAAGTCTACCTCTCAGCAATTACCAACCAATCAGCTGCTTACCATCCTCTTCTAAAGGAGCCTTAAGCCGGCTGCCATGATTGGCTTTGGTCACATAGCCAGACGTGGATTGGTAATAAAATGATGCAATTGCCCAGAAATCGTGTTCCTGCCCCCAGAGCACCTGCCAGGGCTCCAGAGCAAATACACCTTGCGTTGAATTCAAGGCAATCCAGCGAGCACTTATTAAGCACCTATAGTATGTCAGAAACTGCTCAGAGCACAATGACTAGAGCGAAGCCACATTCCTCCTTTGGTGTAGATACGGAATTTATTATTACCCCCATTTTGTCCAGAACCTCACAGGGAGCATGTGGCAGGGCCAGGGCTCAAGGTCAAGCTTTCTTGGGCCAGTTGGGTTGTGCAGTAGGTAGAGTGCTGGGCCTAAAGTCAGGGAGATCCGGGTTCAAATCTAGCCTTAGACACTTCTGGGCAAGTCTGCCAAATGTCTACAACTCTAAAATGAAGATGATAATAGTATCTCTCTTGCAAGGTTATTGTGAGCAGCAAATGGGTTGGAACAATATTTTCAAAGGGCTCAACACAGTGGCCTCTGGATAAATGCTTATTCCATTTTCTTCCTGCCTTCAAGCTCTGGGTTCTATGTTCTATGTCCTGTCCTGGCAGCTCAAAGAGCTTACATTCTCCTAGACCTATTTAATGTAACTCATATTTTCCACAATAATATTATTTTAGGAGATTAGAAATTATTGGCACAAGACTATTAATAATAATAATGACTAACAATTATAAAACACTTTAAGGCTTGCAAAGAGCTTCATAAATATCCCAACTGATCCTTACAACATCCCTGTAAGGTAGCGGCCATTATTGACCCTCTTTTACAGGTAAGGAAACTGAGGCAGAGATAGGTTAAATGACCTGCTCAAGATCTCACACTAGGGAGGTTCAATTTGAACTCAGGATCCTGTCTTTAAGATAGAATATGCCCCTGAGCCTTCTCCCCAGCAGTGGTCTTAGCAGGGTGATCTTTCTCAAAAAGACGTTGGGTGCTTGGCCCACAGGAGAAACTAAAAAGCATGAGCCTTTTCCCATTCTTTCCACTTGCTTTTACCCAAGCTTTCCAGTCTGGCACTCCAGGCTCAACCATGTGACACTTACTAGCTGTGTGACCTTGGACAAGTCACTTCATCCTGATTGCCTCACATTCAGGGAGATCTCCACTTATTCTGATTTCCTATCTGGCCACTGGATCCAGATGGCTCTGGAGGAGAAAGTGAGGCTGGGGACTTAGCACAGCCCCCCCCCCCCAACTCAAATCCAATTCACTTGCTTGTCATGGCATCACCTCCCTGATGTCATGATCTTCGAAAATGAAGGGGAAAACATTAGTATTATTATTGCCTGGCACAGTGTCTGCCTCCTCCCGGCAGCCTGCCGGGACTTCTGCCCCCTACATCCCTACAGCTCTGAGGGGGATGGTTTCATGGAAAAGGAGGCCAGTCGGGGTTTCAGTTACTTACTATTCATCTTTAGGAAAATTGCCCAACCTCTCTGAGCTTCATCGAGAAAGTGGGGATAGTAATGAGCTCCCAGCCTATCCTGAGGGGAATAGTGAGACTCACATGAAGCCATCCACATAAGAGATGCTCTTCAGTGATCCCCTCCCCTCTTCTCCATCACCCCTCTGGTCTCTCAGGTTGTCAGTCTCTCCCCATTGGCTCTTTCCATGCTTCCTACAAACACACCCATGTCTCCTTTGTCCTTAAAATGTCTATCCCTGAATCCTCCCAGTCCTGCTTGCACCAGTGACCTCTTCAGCTCTAAATCCCAATCTTTATCTTTCTCGACCCCTCTGCAGTCTCTGACTTTCTGGATCACTCTCCCCTCCTGGAGGTTTTAGGTTTTCATGACATGGCTCTTTCCTTGTTCTCCTCCTTTCTGTCCACCTGGCCCTGCTCAGTCTCCTTCATGGATCTCCATCTGGGTCACATCCATTCAGTGAGGGGGACCCTCACAGCTCTAGCCTGAGCTCTTTTCTGTTTCTCCCCTCTACTTTTGTGTCTGATCTAATCTCCATGAGTCCAATTTTTATCCTTTTGCAGAGGATTTTCCCATCAGTTCATCCAGCCCTAATCTCTCTCTTGGCTTCCAGTCTCCAGTCACCAGTTGGCTATTGGATATCTTGAAGTGAATGTCCTAGAGGCAACTGAAACTCAAGATACTCCAACATGAGCTCATGATGCTTCCCCCCAAACCTTTCCTTGTTCCAGATTTCTCCACTGCTGTTGAGGGAATGACCATCCCCCATATTTTCTGGACTCAGTCTTGTGTAAATCTCAGCTCTTCATCTTTCACCCTTCCCATGTTCAGTCTCTTGCCATTTCTACCTTAATAACACCTCTCCAAGATAGCCCTTCCTCTCCTCTGATGCTGCCCCCTCCCAGTTTCAATCCCCATTTCCTCATTCCTAGGATGTTCCAACAGCTGCTGGGGGGTCTTTTGGTCTCATATCTCTCCCCATTCCAGTCCATTTTTCACTCAGCTTCCAGTGGACACAGACCAGACCTTTGGATTTGTTGTCTTGACTTCAGAGACACCTCAGTTGTCCATGACTTCTGGCATGTCTTCTACTAATGGCCAAGGCATTGAAGGTTAAGTGCAGTCTGATCCCAAAAGAGGGAAGGTTTAAGGCACCTCAGTTGTGACTTTAGGTCCCAGAGGCTCCCACCCAAGCCAGCCTTCTTAACTTCTTTCCCTCCTCCTTTTCCTCCCTCTTTCTCCTGCCTCTGAATATCTTTGGCTCCCCCTGACCGCTTCCTCTTTCTAGATCATCTCTTTCTAGATCACCAGCTGGGGTGGAACCAACCACAAGTATCACTGGCTGGTGGTCATCTAGTCCCTGCTTGGAAACCCCAAGGAGGGAGAGCTCACACCTCCAGAAGCAGCCCCATCCTCTTGGGGGAAGCAGCAATCATTGCCTCAGTTTTTCCCATTGTGACTTCTCCTTGCTCCAGACTCAGCCCTCCTGGGCCCAGCAGAACAAGGCTAAGCCCTTTGCTGTGAAATTATCCAACAGATACTTGAAGATGGCTCTCATGTCCTCAGAGCTTTCCTTCTCTTGTGGTCCTTCAACAGAAGCCCACGAGGAAGGATCAGCTGAGCCCTTAACTTCCTCATCATGCTTTGTTTAACAGCTAGATGGAAGGGGCTCAGAACAGGGATGAATGTCAGAACTGGGAAGGAGCTTAGGACAGGAAATTTCAGGACTGGAAGGGAGCTTAGAACAGGGATTATCAGGACTTGGAGGGTCATCCCAACATCCCAACATGGAGAGCACATGAATGACTAGGCCCTAAGGCCTTAGAATAATGTCAGAACAAAGAGGGGACTCAGACTCCCCTTTATAGAGAGGAAGCCAAGTCCCTGGGAAGGGATGGGATTTGTTCACAGCTGGGACTGGCCAGATACCCAGGCTAGTGGCCCTGCCATTCCCTGTACCTCTCTTGATTAACTCATTATTTCCAAATCAGAGATCAGAAGAGCTTGGGGAGGTAGAGCCGACATTTGTTGAGTTTCCAGCCAAATGCTGTGACTGTGAGATGCCACCTCAGGGTGAGGAATTCAGAAAGAGACGCTCCCTGGCTCCTCCCCCTCCACTCCAGGAGGAGTTAATTGGCACCAAAATGTGGATGAAAAAGGAGGGTCTTCCTTGTTCTCACTTGGGCTCCCAAAGCAGGGAAATTTGTCATTTTGAAAGTGTTGGGATTTCTGTTTGGAGAAGGGAGCCTGGAGGTCTGGCCTGGTGGCCCTCGGGGACTTATCTGTTAACCAACTGTCACCTCTTCTGGAGATAGCATCATCTGGGACCTGGGCCTTTTGAAGGCCTCCCCACCCCTGCCATGTTGGGCCCCCAAAGAGTTTGTTTATACTGCTTGGGGTCACCACTTAAGTGAGGGCTTGTCAGCCTGGGCTGTACTCCCCTCCGCCCTAGCTTAGACCACCTTGAAAGGGTCACATTTCAGAAAAGACTCTTTTTCTCCCACCTTGTGTCCACTGGACCGCAATGTCTCTGTTGCCTTTTGGGGGAGGTGAAGATGCTCCTTTCTAGGGCAATTAGTGAACTCAATCCTCCAGGAAGCTCAACTGAGCAAAAGATCTCCCTCCTTCCCTCCTTCCCTCCCCCCGTCTCGGTCTGTCTCTGTCTTTCTCTGTCTCTCTGTTTCTGTGTCTCTCTCACTCTCTTAGGTGTCTTTTTGTTCAAGAAACAATCCACATGAGTGACCAAGATGAGACGGCTAGCCGCCATATCGTGGGATCTGGCTTTCAGGAATGAAGAGGTGATGATTCTTCTGCCTCCTGACTCATCAGACCTCTTCTGGACCTGGGAGCCACAGGCAGCCGTATGCCAGAGAGAAGAGCAGCTGGCATTGGCAAGGGCCTTGAGCCATGACACACGAGAGTCAGTTGGAGGAATGGAGATTTAGCCAGAAGAAGTGGAGACTATTTGGTCCAAGAGGCAGCCCTGGGCTGGGCCACCTCAAGAGCAATGGGCTGGGGGACAGGAGTAGAAAAGAGGCTGATGTGGCCATTCTAAAAGGAAGTCTTAGAATGGGGCAGGCTTCCTGGGGGGTGGTCCTCCTTCCTGAGGGTCTTCAAGTAGGGACTTCATCTACTGAGGTTACCTTCAGCTCTTCTTCTGGGACACCACTTCCAAGGTGCTATGGATGACCTTAGAAGGTTCAGGGTGAAAATGAAGTAATGACTGCCCTTGAGGGGCTTATATTCTCCTGGGGATGGGGGAGGGAGATACACTCTACATGTAGAGAAGTAAATTCAAAGTACAGGCAGAGGAATATGGATAGACCACTGCAGGGAGGGAGCAGGATAGACCTCCTGGAGGAGGGAGACTCTGAGATGGAGAGCTATGGAAGGAAGACATTCTAGACATGGGGGCCAGCTTGAATAAAGTGTGTGTGTGGGGTTCTTCCCAGAACAGACTGAGGGCTGCAGGAGGCTCCCTAAGTTCAAGATCAGAAGACCTGAGTTTAGGTGCTCCTGGCCAAATCAATCCACCATTCCCAGCCTCAGTTTCCCCATCTGCCAAACTGGGTCAAGTGACCTCTCTATTCTCACTCAGCTCTGATCATCCCATTCTCTATTGTTTCTCCCTGTGGGTCTCCAAGCTAGAGTCCTCTTATAGATAGAGTGACGACCCCTACTCAGAGGGGGTTCCCTGCTCTGGCTCAGAGCTAGGAGGGGCAGAGTCAGCATGTTTCCCATGAGTCAGAATTTCAATGAAGTTTCAAAAGAGCAAAGGAACGAAGATGGTTCCAGAATGCCAGTGTCTGATCACTCACTCACTCGTGTCCTGATGAGAGCCATGTTGGGGGGGGGGGGGCTTTAATGACAATCCTCTGGCATAGCTGTCAAACCACACACAATGTGTTCTTAATAATTAATCAGGGACCAGCTTCTTGCCTGGGGACCCCTCTGCTGGCTTGGGCTGCCTGGCTTCTTCAAGGGGGTGATGGCAGAACGGTTCTAATAACCCCTTTCATGTCTCTTGGGGGATGTGGGGAGGATTCCTCGGTGAATCCCACCCCCTTCCCACTGGAATGTGATTTGAAGGATGCCTGTGGAGGAAGGGCCCTGCCTCTGACATCTTGTTTCCCAGAAAGAAGAAAAGAACTGTCCTCCTCATGGTTGGGTTGGGTTTGGAGGGGAAAATCTGGATTGGGGTGGAGGGAAGGGCAAAGCAATGAGGGCCTGGAGGAGGATGGGCTTGACCTTAGATGGGCAAGGGGCTCAGCTCCTCTCTCCTTGGTGATATGACCCCAGTGATGGGGTGACCTTGCTCTGAGGAAGCTTTCTTTTGAAGCAAGATGCCCACTCATCAGCTAGACATCACCATCATCTTTCCTTGCTAGGAGATGCTCTGGGTCTTAGGGCCATGGAGGGAAGAAAATAGCCATTTCTTTCATCCCAAATGGGACCTTCTCTTCCCACTGCCTCTCCTGCCCCTGCCAGTCACAGGGCTGCTTAAGGAACTTCAGGTCATTGATGTGGGTCCTGCCCAACACCTCTTCTTCCACCCTAGGACTGAGCCCAGTATCCTTCTCCTGCAGGGCTCTCTACTGGGCCCTGGGGTCCCAATGGGCAGACAGTTCTAGCTGCTGGGAATTGGGACGTTGAAGTCCTTCAGTTCCTGGACCCAGAGCAGAAAGAAACCCTGAAGAAGAGCCAGGCCCCCTGACCAGTGTGGCTCAAGGTCACCCAGGGACTTGGAGGCCAGACCAGGATTGGAATACAAAACCTTTAATGCCAAACTCACCTCACGGTTTGTCTGTGACTCACTTAACCCTCTGGGTCTGAGCTTCTTTATGTGGACAAAGAGGCCTTTGAGTGAGGTCATGGAGAAAATCTCCAATGACCGAATGAATGAATGAATGAGCCAGGCAGGCCTTTGGGGAGAGGGAATAAGCATTAATGTAGTGCCTACTGTGTACCAGGTAGGTCTCTGGAGAGGAGGGAAGAGAATAAGCATATATGAAGTGCCCACTGTGTACCACACATATCTTTGAGAGTGGGGAAAGGAAATAAGCATTTATGTAGTATCTACTGTCTACCAGGCAGGCCCTTAGAGGGGAAGGGAATAAGCATTTATGTAGCACCCACTGTGTACCAGACAGGTCTTGGGGGGTGGAGAAAGGGAGTGAGCATTTATGCAATGCCTACTGTGCTGATTGCTGGAGATCTGCCCTGTCGGCACTTGCCTTCTAACTGGGAGCAACTTCCAGTAGAAAAGGAGGTGAAGAGAAAAGTTGAGGGAGGAGGGGCCGCACAGCACCCCTGGGAGGTAGGGTGGCTCAGGCCCGGACCAGAGAGGGCACAGCCCAGCATCTTGGGAATGGGTTCCTTGAATGAGGGGAAGAAGAGGAGGCAGGAGCGAAGGTGTCGTGGGAGATTTGTGATCCTAAAGGAAAGTAAGAGGACATTGGAAAGTGTCTTCTTTTCCTAATAAAGTCAGTCAATACTCATGCTTTAGGTACCTGCTGGGTGCCAGCCACTCTGCTAAGAGCTGGGGGATACAAAAAGGCACAGAAGCCCATGCCTGCCCTGAAGGAGTTTCCATTCTAATGGGGAAGTCCACAAAGAAGCCACAGCTGGGGGAAATAGGAAAAAATGAAGAGGAGGTGATGCCATGATAAATAAGTAAATTGGATTGGGGTGGGGGGCTGTGCTAAGTCCCCAGCCTCACTTTCTCCTCCAGAGCCATCTGGGTCCAGTGGTCAGCTGTGAATGAGGATGACTAGAGAGCTGCCTGGATGAGAGGCAGTCAGGGTTTAGTGACTTGCCCAGGATCACACAGCTAGTAAGTGGCAACTACCACATTCAAACTGCAATTGTCTTGGCTCCAAGGCCAATTCTTTATACACTGGGCCACCTAGCTGGCTTTTAGAAGAAAAATGGCTTTTAGCTTTTGCAAGACTCACAGAAGGCCACACAGCTAGGGAATTACTAAGTGTGTGAGGTCAGATTTGAACTCAGGTCCTCCTGACAACAGGGCCAGTACTCTATCCACTGCACCACCTGGTGGCCCAGAAAAATAGCTTTTAGTGGGAGTTATAAGGATAGCATGGCTATTATGATCAGTTTTGAGTGGGGAAGTAGATGAAGGGTCAAAGAGGTGACATGCTCTATGGCTATGAAAGTCAAAGCCAGAAGGCTGTTTCATTTCTAGATGGAAATGAGGATGTGCTTTTGAGTGAAGCTCATTAGAAGTGATGTCGCATGCTCTTAGTTACTGAAGATTCCTTGTGTAACATGAAAATGTCCCAAATAATGGCTTTCCTAGCCTCATATGTAGTCAGAAGGTTGAGTCTGAACCAGGCTTTGTGCTTTCTCAAGCATCCACTCTGTATCCAAGAAAAGGAACTTGGCTTTTGTTGAAATTCAAAGCCACCTCAATGCTTGCAGACCCACGGGGCCTGCTTTTCCTTTTCTGAGCTTTGTGAATGCTGCACATTCGAATGGTTTCATCTGTGGTGTGGTCCATTTCTAGGTTAGCGCAATGAAGAAAGGGGCCGCCTTAACTCCAAGGAGTGCTCATGTCTTTCTAAAGAGTAAAGCTGGGATGAAAACTAGGAAAAAAAGAAAAAATGAAGAAGAGGAAGGCACTGGGATGAAGGAGGGGAAGGTTTCCTGCAAAGCGTGGGGGGGGGGGGGGGAAATTTGAAGTCAGGTAGATCAGTGGTCAGTGCAGAGGAGGGACTGGGGAGGCCAGAGAAATGTCCACAGCCTAGAGGAAGAGGTTCTTGGTCATGGAACAGCAGTGGCGCGGGGGAGCTGGGGCAGGTGATGAGGGCTCCTCCAGGAAGCCCACCTTGATTCTGTCCCAGCACGAGGGCCTTGGTCATCTGGGTTCCTCTCCTGTGCTCCCCCCCGCCAGATACTGCACCCTTGGGGAGCTCAGACAGCCTTGGCTGAATCTGGATGCAGATCGTGTCTTTCCCAAAGTTCCCAACCAGGGCCCAGCTACTCTCGCCTTCTCCTGCCTCCTCCCTCTTTTGGCCCCGAGTGGCAGCAGCTTGGCCTGGATGGGTGGATCTTGCTTGTTGATCTCTTTGTTTTTGGAAAGCCTCCCTCTGCTCCCCTCCTGCCCCAAGGAAACCTTTTCCTCATTAACATTCTCTTTTAACTGAACAGTTTGACAGTCCCATTAGTTCTACTTGGAGGCCAGAAAAAAAGGCATTTTTCTGGGGCCCATGATTTCCATCCCTGCCCTAGCTTCCTTTTCCCTCTCTTCTCACCTCCTACTGTATATAATTACCTGCCTGTTGCCAACTCAGTTTGGAGATATGAAAACTCCCATCCTGAAGGGCCTAGAAGGGCCCTTGGCTTGGGCTTCAAGGACCATCAGCTGACTTCGCTGTGACTGAGTCATTTCAGACACTTCTGACTCTTTGTGATCTTGTTTGGGGTTTTCTTGCCAAAATTATTGGAGGGGTTTGCCATTTCCTTTTTTAAGTCATTTTATAGACGAGGAAACTGAGGTAAAGAGGGCAAAGTGACTTGCCCAGGGTCACACAACTCAGAAGAGTCTGAAGTTGGATTAGAACTCAGGTCTTCCTGACTCCAGGCCCACTGTTCTCTTCCCTGTGCCATGTATCTGAGTGTAATTGCTAACTAGAAAAGGCTTTCAGGGTTTTCAAGGTGTAAAGCTTAGAATCATGCAATCCTGGGCCTCAAGAGTTGGGAGAGTCCAGAACATGAAATGTCAGAATCAGAGAAATCTTAGAATCCAAAGACTCTAGGAGTGGTAGGGAACCCTCTGGCACAGAACATTCAATACCATAGCCGGGATGGACCTTAAAAGGTGGAACACAGAACGTCAGACATGAAAGGAACTTAGAATGGGGAACCCATCATTTCAGAGCTCAGGGATCTTTGGTCATAGAGAATCCTTAGAGCAGAGAAACAGAACAGCTGCTCTGGGGGAGAACTTTAAACCTAAAACAGGATCCAGTACCTTCATGCCGAGGACAGGATTGTATCTGGAGGAAGGGTATTGAGCTTGGATTTCAGGCAGGCCTCAGTTTCCTTCCCTGCAACAGAAAGGGGCGATGCCCTAGGGGACCTCCAGGGTCTCTCTCAGCTCCAGGTCTGGGATCTCGAGGGCACGTTTATTTGGAGTAGCCAGCACTGAAGCAGCAGCAGCCACAAAACAACATAACCCGACACCCCCTCCCCTCTCCACCCTGCCCCCACCCTTATCCCCTAGCTATGCCCACATAGGTTAAAACCCCACTGCACAGAACAAGGGGGCATGTATTAAGGCTGGGGCTGACCCAGTTCTATCATTTATTCCACTGATCTGGGGCAAATGTTCCCCTCTCCTGCAGTTTGAGTCTCTGTTTCTCCCATCCAAATGAAGGTGCCTGTTGAGTCTTAGTTTCTGAAATTCTGTGTTCCTCTCGTTCCCTTTCTCTCTTTGGGCTGATGAGAAAGAGAAGGAATGAGGAGGTGCTCCCATTCTGTGACCAGGTCTCCTGGGCTGACAAGGGACAGCTCCTAGCTCATCATTATTTGGTAGCTGTGGATTGGACTTCATTTGTCTTTTTGACCCTGCTAATTTGGCCTTCTGGGATGACCCAAGATGAGAGAGAGGAACAAATGGGCCTGTGAATGGTATGTCTTCCCTATGAAATGGGAACTTTAGGAAGGAGCTGCTGCTCTGAGTGGGGTGTGTGTGTGTGTGTGTGTGTGTGTGTGTGTGTGTGTGTGTGTGAGAGAGAGAGAGAGAGAGAGAGAGAGAGAGAGAGAGAGAGAGAGACCCCTGTTCTGGCTTCTGCCTGTCTTTCCAAGCCTGAACCTAAGTATCCATTCCCTGCCCCCCATCCTCAGTTACTAGAAACCTTCGAAAGTCTAATGAAATGCATGAAAATCTGCCTAGGAGCTTCCCTAGGAAATCTTTTCTCATGAAATATTTCTCAGATTTCAAAGTCCCATCCCCAAAGACGCCTCAGCCCCATAGAGCATGTTTCTGTTTATGGGAATTTCTTATTTCGCTCTCCCGGGACTTCAAGGAGCATGAATGGACCAGCTGTACTTGCATTAGGAACATTGCAAACTGCAGCACCAGGGAGAAGGGAAGAGGGAGGCTTGGGCAGGGATGGCAGTGGCTGTCTTCACCAAGATCCACGAGCACCTCCACCTCGCTGTCCGTCAGGCACCAGAGCTGGTGCATCTTGGGCTGAGGTGAGCCAGGAGGCACCGTGAACGAGGGAGGGAGGCAGCGCCCCGCTGTCCTTTGCCCTGGCCAGTCTTCATCTTCAGGACTGGGGTCGGTTCTGGCAAGCACAGCCCTTTCTATGCCATTCTTATTTACTTCCTTCTAATTTAGCCACGGAGGACCCCCCCACCCCAGTGTACTGAGAGTTTGTTCAAATTATTCCATACCCCAAGGATGACAGTGGAGCCCCACTTTGGGGGCTTTCCCCTCTTGCTGCATCACCTGTCTGTCATCTTTTTTGGCCACAGATTTCTCCAATGACATTCGAAACCGCATTCTTCTCCCTTTCTTGTCGTCACGTGCTCCGCTTGACTCACCTCCTCCGTTGGCTTTTGGTGAACACCAGGCTGCTCAATGAGTTAACTTGATCAGTGATTTCATTTCAGGAAGTGGTTGGACTGGAGGCCACCAGGCCCCTTCTTGAATTCTTGCTCACCATGGACAATGTCTCTGGTCTATGAAGTAAACACTGTGGGGACCCTCAGGAGTGTGTGAACACATGCACCCAGTGAGCCCCAAGGACTGTACCCTGTCGGGACACCTGAGGGGCTGTTCCCAGACTCTTGCTAGAGACTGGGATCCTGCCCATGTTGGGTGTGCCCAATAGCATGGGCTGAATGCTCAGCCTAAATGAAACCGGATGCTGCCCCATTTATTTGAACCTCAGTGGCTCCTAATTAAGCACATTCCACAGTTTTTACTTGTTAGCCCATAAACATAAATAATAGGAACTCGCCCCAATGGGAATAGTCCAGATGCCAAGGAATGATGATATCAAAGGTTGAGAGAAGGGCCCTAAGAGCTACCTGCTGAGGATGTGAGAAATATCATTTTTTCTGGCCACAGGCATCATGGAGATGTTGCTGAGGACAGAGGAGAAGGGGAGAACATTCACGTTGTCAGCAGCGGAATTATGCTGATCATTTTGGCTGCTCTGCCTGCTCAAGCCTCTCCCTGCTCCAGGCTAGCCTCCACTCACATGTCATATTGATCTTCTTCCTCCCTTCCCAATAAATTCAAGTGGCCCCCGTTACCTTCAGGATCGAATATACAATCCTTAGTCTGTAGTATCAAGCCCATGATAAAATGGCCCTTTCCTATACTCTTCAGTCATATCCACCTCCACCCCACCTTCACCCCCTCCATGTTCCCTGGAGTCCTGTTTGCTGAATTTGATACCCCATCTCCTCACTGGCCTTTCCAGATCTGTCTCCCATGCCTGGAATGCTCTCCCTCCTCATTCATACTTGGCTTCCCCAGCTTCCTCCAGGTGCTAGTCTCTGCCTCCAAGATATCTTCCCTAGGAATTTCCCTCTTGATGATCCCATTTGCAGGTTGTCTCCCTTATTAGACTGGGAACTCCCAGGGGGAAGGGATTTTGATTTTTACCTTTCCATGTATTCCCAACATTCAGGACCAGCTTGACACCTAATCGTTCTTTTTCTTTTCTGCTTTCCTCAAAACTATCCCCACTAGGTAAGTGGTACAAATATTCTTAATCCAATTTTGCAGATGAAGAAAGTGAGCCTGGACGAAGTAAAATGACTTACCCACTGTCCTATGAGCAGTTAAGTGTCAGAACTGAGATTTGAACCCAGGTCTCTTCTGACTGTCTAGTGCTCTTTCCCCAAAGCTCAGTCATCCAAGAAAAACTCTCTGGCCTGGGAGCCTTCTTTGCTCCTAATTCACTATATGATCTGAGTAGCCCCCTTCCTCAGGTCTCTGTTTCCTTCTCTGTAAAATGAGGGAGTTAGAGTAAATGATCTCTAAGCCACCTTGGGGTCTGAATTTGAATTCTATGATTCTTTTCTCATCCTGCCAAGGACAGAACCAGGAAACAGGACCTCGCCAGGCCACCTTGGACAGAGAGTAAGAAGCAAATTTGAAACAATCATTTCTGCCATCCTCCTGACAGATGGTCCGAGATAATGGAGAAGGTGAACTGTGTGACCTCAGCCAAGTCCCTTACCCTCGTTGGGAGTCTTCCCTTTGCCCTCCGTCACTGAAGACCTTGGATCTGACAGTGCTGGAGGGCACCATCTCCAGACCCGTCACTCTTTGGTTTTCTTCTCTCGACTCAACTCTCAGCAAAGAGCCTTTTGAGCAGTGGGGTTTGGGAAGCCTAGTTTTGCTTGAGGATCTGGGTAAGCCGGGCATCCCTGCATAGGGAACAGTTATGTCCCCCCAACCCACAGAAGCATCAGCGCTCCCAGCAGGGGCTTGGTAAGGGCCATAAAGTTTTATATGCTGTGTGGCAAAATTCCAAATCCAACCAATTATTCCCTGAATCAACTGATGGGAGAACTCTGCCTATATTTGGCTCAGACTTAATTATTTGGTATTTGAACCTCTCGCTTCTAAGCCATAAACTTCCATTTTGCCCTGATTTCCTGGTCAGGGCCCTGCATCCTGACTCTTCTCTGAAGGAGAGCCTGGGCTTGGGCGCTTGGGGGACTGTCCAATGTCAGCGCTCGGAGCATGCGCCAGGCTTGACATCAATTACAACATTACACACAACATAAAGTTTAACTGCTCTGAGCAGCCTTTCATTGCCTTTTAAAGAGACCGTGTGGTTTTTAAGATCTAAAAATTCATCAGTTTGGAGGAGACCGGCCTTGGGCCAAGCCTCCAACTGGTCCATACAGAGCCTGAGGTGGGGCACAGACTTTGTTTTCCTCTTGTGCTTAAAGGAAAATAAAAAAAGAACGAACCCCCCAAACACGTGGCTTAGTTTTGGTGGGTCCTTCCTTCCCTCCTCCTCCCCACTAAATGGAATTTTTTAAAGAAAAAAAATCAGAGCAGAATTGTTCCCTAGAGCAGTTTTGAGTAGAGCCATTCCCCAAACAATGGTGTTTTTGTCCAGTCTTAAGTAAGCCCCCTCCCCTTCCTGGGTGGCTTCACTGAGATCTGGGAGAGTCTTGATCCCCAACAAAACATTCATGGCCAATCAGCTCCTTGCCACCCCGCCCCCCCACAAGTGATGCCTCATAAACTGCTCCGTGAAGTCTGGGCCAACCTTCAGCCAAGGACCCCTCACCGTGCCCCTTGAGCAAGAAGGGTGGTACCTGCAGGCCAGAGCTGAGGTCAGAGGATGGAGAGTAGGTTGAAGCTGGGGGTGGGGGGGCTGGTCTCAATAACTCTGTCTATGAGGTTGCTGGGGGGGCATCGGAGACAGGAGGTAGAGAAGCCTGAGGTTTCAATTAGATACCCAGGAGGGCATGCAGGAGTTCAAGGAATGTCAGAGTTGGGAGGGACCTTAGAACAGAGAATGTGGGATATCAGAATATGTTAGAGCTCAGAATACACAATGTTGAAAGTGGAAGGGACCAGAAAATAGACCATCAATTGCTCCCCTCCCCTCCTCCTTTTACAGAGAGAGAAATTAAGGCCTGGAGAGATGGCAAGATTTACCCAAGGCTTCACCGGAACGTAATGGCAAAGCTAGGACCCCAGAGTTTGGTTCCTAGCCCCTGCTTCTTGCCTCATTACTTCAGCTGCCATTTTCTGCATTTGATCTGAAGGTTAACATACCAAGGGGCCATCCTGGCCGCAGGGCAGGTCTGTCTGCCCCAAATTCAATGAGCTCCTATGGTGGCAAGGTCTCACTTGCCAGGTCCCTGCTGTCCATGGACACCTTGAGAACATAGATGAACCTCTCAGCCCTGACACCTGGGGGAATGAGGAAAGGTCTCTAGAAGGATCTGGTGAGGTGGTGAGTCATTGGAGGGATGAGGCAGGAGCTAATGGAAGTCTGCACTAAGGTGCTGACTTGGTGAATGGAGAGGCTGGTATGGATGAGCTGGGGAACATAATTCTGGAGGTGGGAGCCAGAGAGGATGGAGGTGTCTTTGACAGAAATAGCCAATGGAGGCTGAGCAAAGAGGAGGCTCCTTAGTCCCTAGTTCTTTCATTCATATGATAAGCATAATGTTTATCAAATGAATGAATGAACTGGGGTGGGGTCAAGGACTGTACTAAGTATTGGGGGATACAAAAAGAGGCAAAAGACAGTCCTTGCCCTCCAGAAGCATAAAATTTAATGACTTCTCTTGGCCTGGTGCTAGCTTCAAAATCTGAAGGTTTATTTTCCTTAGAAAGGGGCAGTTTTGGCAACAAAGAATAGAAACATAATTGAAGGAGTGAAGAATCAAAGTCTTAATTCAGCACTCACTGGGAACTGGGACATTTGCTGAAAAACACAGATCTGAACAGAAAGAGGCAGGTCTGGCTTCAAGGATCTTTTCTTTGAATGGGAGGAAGGGATATATTAGGGACAGGGGTGGGGACCAAGGCAGGCAGTCTTGGTCTGGACTGTCAGGGGTTGGAAGTCAGGAAGAACCAGTGAGCTCCATCCTTTCCAGGTTAAAAGGGGCTGTCTGGAGGGAGGGCTTGAGGCCCAGGTAGACACCTTGGGTGGGGAGCAAGGGCTGAGGACACAGAGGAGAGGACTCAGCTTCAGAGAGGACATGAGCAATTTAAACAAGAAACATGGCCTGAGCATTTCCCAAGGAGCAGCCTCCGTTTTCATGCCACCCACCTCTAGTTTCATATCCCCATCTCTTGTTGTCTGTGCTTTGTTCTCAAAGAAGACCATGACTTCAGGGAGGCGATGCCATGACAAGCATGTGAATTAGATTTGAATGAGGGACTGTGCTAAGTCACCAGTCTCACTTTTTCCTTTGGAACTATCTGGGTTCAGTGGCCAGATAGGAATCAGGATAATTGGAGATGGGCCTGAATGCAAGGCTATCAGGTTAAGTGACTTGCCCAAGGTCACACAGCCAGCAAGTGTCAAGCATCTGAGGTCAAATTTGACCTCCTGTCCTCCTGCCTCTAGGGCTGGTGCTCTATCCACTGTGCCCCTACACGTCCAATCTCTTAGCCCTTGCATGGCAACCTAGGGGCTTAATGATCATAGACTTCCTGGAAAACCAACTTTCTTCTGTTTAGGTGGATTCATTGCAGTTCCCTTGGCTCTTAGCTTCCCCATCCAGTCTTCCCTTGGGTCCCTGCTTGACCTCCCTAACCTGGGTATTAGTCTGGTCCTCTCATCCCAACTTGAGGCTCGTTTTCTCCTTCAGGATGCCGGCTCTGCCCCTGAACCTGTACTTGCATTCTCTGAGTTCCCAGTGAGCAGTTTGGAGGCCGAGGTCCTGGAAGCAGTTGCCTTGAATAAGATGTTTATCCCATTCTTTGGAAGTTCTCTGGGCTTGGCCATTCCATGTTCTTCAATCCCAGAATCTTTGAAATCATAAAACATCGATCCTGGGGGAGGCCTTGAACCCTAGAACAGAAAAGGTCAAAACGAGCAGATACGAGAATATAAGAAAAGAGAATTTCAGAGTGGGAGGAACCTTAGAGTTCATCTGATCCAGCCCCTCCTTTGACTGAGGAGTTCCAAAGGGAGCCAGTGGCTTTTTAAAAAAAAGTATTTCATTCTGAACTTAAATAACAAAGGTTTCCATAACATAATAGAATAGGAAAAAAGATGATTGCATGTGCAACTGCAATTCCTTCTAAATCTATTCTAAGGTTTATCATGCACCTTTGTTTATCCTGGTGTAACTGTCTGGTGCAGTTTCCCCACTTCATTCATGAGCTGAGTTCCCAGAAGGCCACCAATTATTACAATTCTAAGGATTCTGGAGGCATTTTGGTTGTTTTGGCCTTTCTTGGTAATCCCAATGCTTAGCATAGTGTCTGGTAAGATTGACCAGACCACCCTGAGGGTATGAGGTTTCTGGTCTAATTTATCTTCAGCCCCGATCCATGAATTTCTTATTACCAATTAGTTAGTCAGGCAATTAGTTAGATTTTATAAAAAAGATCAGCTAGATAATATGAAAAATTGGATCAAACTGCACTAAGATCTGTGTAGTCCTTTGGATGTTCCCTCCCCCCCAAAGTTCTAGGGTTCCACTAAAACCCTGAGGTCCAGCATAAAAGGGGTCTTCCACAGAGAGGACAATGGTTCTGAGGCACATACATGGGAGACACACTGTACAGGGTCAAAGTCATTGTTCCTGTGTCTCGAATCTCTACTCTATGATTCTTCTCTGATACAAGGGCTCCTTCTGGTTGAAGTTGTTGGTTCCTCACCCGGGTGGTCTATCATTCTGTACCAGATCTGACTTGGCTTTTGATCTTTCCTCAGTAGAGTTCGTCCTCATAGTTCTAACCTTTTTCATGTGGTGGATGACTTGGGTGCTCTGGAGGTACCTATGGTTCCCTTCTCAGAATAAGATTTTTAAATATATAAAGAAAAAGATGTAGGATCATAAGGAAAAACAGTTATATTGTGATAGTTACCAGAGTACTAAAGAAAACCAGTTCAAAGACCCCAGGAAAAGAATCCCTTAGTCTTTATGGTGTTTGACTTATCCAAAATGACCTGCCCTGGCTCTTGTTCTCCAATGGCCCAACCCTATTGCCTGCCCACACCCAGAATTCTGGAGGGCAGCTTCACCCCTCAGAATGGGGCAATGAAGAAACTATTTGATTGATCAAGTCATTCTCTTTTACCAATCTTTCTGGGTATAGCCCCCCCAGAAAGCAACATTCAAATTCAAGACATATTTTCCTAAAGAATTTAGTCCACAGGCATATAATGGCCATTATTTGCAAGAAACCTTCCCAGATCTGCCAAGTTACACTGTGGATATCCAGTGAATGGGATGCCTCTTCTGGGTAGGCTCTTCCAGTGATGCTTTGGTATAAACCTGGATACTGACAGTTCCTTTCAAGTGGGAAAAGATTTGCAGAGAAGTATGATCATCATCTAGGACCAATCTGACAAAGTTCATTCTTAACTAATCCTGAACTATCACCAGTGCAGTATCTTTTCAGTTTTAGTACACTGAAATTTCCCTCTGTGGAGGGACTGCCTATATAGATGAAAGCACCATTAAGGGGAGGAAAGGCTATACAGCAAATTTCAAGTATCGAAAATGAATAAGTTTGTGGGAAAATTGGGATGCTAATACATTATTGGTGGAGTTGTGAACTGGTCCAGCCATTCTGGAGAGCATTTGGAACTATGTCCAAAGGATAACCAAATTATGCATACTCTTTGATCCAACAATGTCACTACCAGATCTGCATCCCAATATTAAAGATAAAAAGGGGGAAAGGACCCACATGTGCAAAAATTTTTATAGCAACCCTTTTTGTGGTGGCAAAATATTGGGGAACTGAGGAAATGCCCATCAATTGGGGAATAACTGAACAAGCTATGGTATCTGGATGTAATTGAATACTATTATACAATAACATAATGAATGGGCAGATTTCAGAAAACCTGGGAAGACTTGTACAAATTGTTGCAAAATGACAATGTTCACAGTATTAGTAGCATTGTGTGATGAGCAACTGTGAATGACCCCGCTCTTCTCAGCAACAGTGATCCAAGACAAGGACTCATGAAAGAAACTGCTATCTGCTTCCAGATAGCTGACAAACTACAGAGCAAAGCTTGTTTTCTTCAACTACTTCATTCTTTTGTTTTGACTATATTTTTCATTTTGACTTTTCTTCCACAACTAACTAACATGGAAATGTGCTTTAGAAGGGGAAGGGGAGGAAGGAAAGGAGAAAAAATCAACTCAAAATCTGTAAAAATGAAAGAAATATTTTCACAATATGGAGTTTGGAGAAAATAAAATGCTATCTAAATAATCAAGGGAACAGGTCACAATGATATGCAGTAAATACTAAATAAATAAACAGCAAATAGCCTAATGAGCAATATTCATTGTGGGGGAGGGGAGATATGCTTGTATTTATTTATTTATTTCAATTGATAAATTTTTCCAATTACCATGTTATGAAAGTTTTCCAACATTCAACCACATACACATGCATATTTTTAAATTTCATGATTTCTTTCTTCCCTTCCTTCCCACCCCTTTCTCCTCAGTGGCATACAGTCTGATGAATATTGTGCATGCACATTTGTGTTTAATATGTTTCCAGATGAGTCATTTTCTGCATGAGGAATTAGGAGTAAGGGAAAAGAAAGAAAACCAGGAGTTAGGAAAGAAAAACATAAGAGAAATTTTTTAAAAAGTGAATGACTCTGTAGGGTCTATGGTTTTTTGGTTTGGTTTTGTTTTGTTTTTCTTCCTCTGGATGGGGATAGCATTGTCCATAGTAGGTCTTCTAGGATTGTCCTAGCTCTCTGAAGTGCTGGGAGGAGTTGCATCCATCAAGGCTGATCAACTCACCATGCTGTTGGTTAATGTGTACAATGTTCTGTTGTTTCTGTTCTCTGCACTCAGCATCGCTTCCTGCAGTTCGTTCCATGCCTCTCTAGAGTCCGTCCACTCATGGCTTCTTATAGAACAATAATACGCCATAACATTCATATTCTATAACTTGTTCATCCATTCCTCAACTGATGGACATCCCCTTAATTTCTGATTCCTTGCCTTTACAAAAAGAGCTACTTTGAATATTTTGGAGCATATTTTATGAATATTTTCCCCATATTTTATGATTTCTTCTAGATATAGGTCTAGAATTGGTATCGCTGGGTGAAAGGGTATGATCAGTTTTATTGCTCTTTGGGCATAGTCCCAAATTGCTCTCCAGAATGGTTGGATCAGTTCCTAATTCCACCAACAGTGTATTAATATCCCAATCTTCCCACAGTCTCTCCAGCTGAATGCTCGTTTCTGATGGCTCATATGAAAATGAATAGTTCTGCCAAAAAGTGGAGAAAACTTTAATAATGGTAAGTAAGGTTTGGATTAGAAAGTGCAAACCCTGGGAATGGGGTATACGTGGAGTTTCCCTGTTGTTGTGGTTAAAGGTAGAAGCTTCAAAAGATGAAGGTGACCTGAGAATTAAACAAAGTTATGAAGAAATGGTTTTGGAATTTCTTAAAATATAGGAATAATGAGATACAAATTAAAGAAAGATGAAGGCCAGTGCATGTGTCGTTTCCCCTGATAACCCTGTGGATCTCACTAAGTAGGCTACCAACTGAGAATGGAGGAGGGGGGAGAAAAGAATATAAATGTCACCAGATCATCAGAACATTGTATTTCCTAATTGACAAAGACCTCTATGGCCACTCGGTTCAAACTATAACTAAACATGAATCCCTTCTCATCCATTTGATGAGTAATCACCAGGCCTCTGCTGGAGAATTTGAATGTGAGGAGATCCCCCTCCCCCCACGCCCCTGCAGCTCAGGGGACTCAACTGACAGCCATGTATTCATTTGCATTTGTTTTCTACATATGAATATGGAGAAGAATGTCAAACTTGTCTCTTTTGTGAGAAAGTGAATTACTTAAAATTGTTGCATTCCCCTTTTGTATCCCCAGGGCCTACCACAAATGCCTGACACCCAGTAGGTGCTTAATAAGCATTGTGGATTGATATCTCATTTTAATTTGCTTTTCCCCTGACATAGGCTTCCATTGGACTCTTGTACATTTGTCTCAACTCCTCCTTCCCAAGTCCTTTTCTTTTGGGGGTCAAGCAGAGTGAGTTGAATCCATTTCCTGTGGACTGGTTATTGAAGGCCCAAGAAGAAAGTTTGAATGTTCTTCCCCTTCCTCATCCTGAGTGTCCTTTTTCCCCAAACTAACAGGGACCTTCCTTTGGCATGGACACAAGTCCCTTCACTGTCCTGGTTGTCTCTTCTGGCCACTCTCCAATTCATCAATGTGCTTCTTTATTGGAAATGCCTAGAACTGAATCGAGTCCACTGGATGATCTCTGACCTTATTCCTGGAAGTATGAAACCAAAGCCTTATGAACCTGCTTAACTGCCATTGAGAGACCCACATGTCACTGAAGATAGTGAACTAACTGTAATGACCCTTACTTAGCAAGTCACTTCATCTCTAACTGCTTCCTGGGAACTGTCTTTAAATTACATATGAGGTGATGACATCTACATTGGTGGACAGAGTTATGATACTAAGAGTTACATAATGAAATTCATTCCCCCCATTACAATGGTTATTTATTTCAAAACTGTTTTTGCTCTTGTTGTTTGGTTGTGACCAACTCTTTGTGACCTCATTTGGGGTTTTCTTGGCAAAGATACTGAAATGGTTTGCCATTTCCTTATCCTTCTAATTTTACAGATGAGGAAACTGAGGCAAATAGGATTACGTGATTTGCCCAGGGTCAAACAGTTAGTAAGTGTCTGAGGTCAGATTTGAACTCAAATCCAGGTCCTACTCTTTATCCACTTGTGCCACTTAACTGCCCCCTCTATTCTGATCTTCTACTCTGACCTTTTTAAGAGAAAATACTTCCTAAACATGTATGAAGGAATTAGTCCGGGGAACCCTTGATCAATTGAAGTTCCCTGGTCAGTTTTATTTGGACAGAAAACTTAGGCGACTATCAGGAAATCACCTCTACATGTGCACCATATTCACCCTGTTTAAAGGACAAAAGATAAATGCTGCTAGTTTCTACTGGGAATATTAGATAGTGTCTAGTAAGTGGAACTGCCTTCAAGATCAGAGACTGTCTGTGGCTCAGGAGGCTGAATTCTTGTTGGAGGATCTATTCTGTCCATGGATCAGCTCAGTCTTTTCCAGTTTCCCTTTCATCTTTGGGAAGGATTTCTCCCCTTTTGTCTCCCAGAAGGAATGGATAGCTACAGCAGAAGCATAGGACAGTTAGATGACCTAGGACCCAGAATGAAATTGTTTGAGAATGGATTTTACCAGCCTTGAGCTGGTAGCTTCCAAGGCACTGATGGAGCTTCTATGGAAGCACATAGGAGAAGCAGAAATATTTCTATCCATTTGACTTAAAATCTCAAGTTTCTGTGCAGTTATTGGGGAGATTTTAAAGATCCTGGGCATTATTATCCAGAAATTTCCCCCTCTAGTCATGAAAAGGGAATGTCCCAGGAAAATATTAGCTTTCTGGATTACCGTAAGGGTAAATTCAAATTCAAAGGTTTTTGATTGTCAGAGTGTAGGAATTAGACTTTCCAGGCAGAGAAAGGAATCTCCTAATACACCATGTTCCTGGGAGTTCCTGTACCTGGAAGAGTAGTGAGTGAAACCTGAAGAAGCAAGAGTTGTGACCTTCTCTTTCCTCTCTCTCCCCCACAACTGCGTCTTTTTACAGTGAATTATCTGGAAAATGCCCATCTGATTAGAAGACATGTTGTTTGTTCTTGTGTTCATTGTTCAGCAGCCGTCAGAATACAGACTCTTAGCAGAGACAGTCAATGACCTATTTAGAAGCCTTATGGGTGGGTTTTGGTTATGCACTTCTTGAAGTTCTTTGTATTTTCTGTGGATTATTTCTATGAAATAAAAGTGGTTCTACTTGAAATGTGGCTCAAATGGTATTGATAGCTTTTATTTTCACATCACATGCATTTTCAAATATAACCTTTCCCTTTCTTCCCCCAAGAAAGGGTCGTCTTACAGGAGAAAGAGTAAAAAAAGGGGGGGGGGGGAGAAGTTCAAAGAATACTAACCACTGCTAGATGCATGAATGAGGAAACAATTATTATGTATTTACCCTATTCTAAGCACAGCCCAAATGTTCCACATCCATAATCCTCCACTTCTGTAAAGAAGGAAGGAGGTGCATCTTCTCATCTCTTCTTTGTGGAAAAGACAGCCAGGCAGGAAAAATGGCAAATGGTGGAGGGAAAGTGGAAAAATTGGGACATGAATATACAGTGGAATTTTGAACTGGTCCAACCATTCTGGAGAGAAATCTAGAATGATGTTCAAAGAGTTATTCAACTATGTATACATTTTGACCAGCAATACCCCTACTAGGTGTTTTTTCCAAGGTGATCAGGGGAAAAGGAAAAGAACCTAAATGTTCTAAAATATTGATAGCAACTCTCTTTGCAAGATCAAGAATTAGAAATTGAGAGAATGCTTCACAATTGGGAAATTGTTGACCTATATTTGTAATGGAATACTATTGTGAAATGATGAGCTGATTGGTTTTTAGAACAACATGGAAAGATTTGCATCAAATAATGCAGAGTAAAATGAATAGAACCAGAAGAATGTGGTATACAGTAACGAATCAAAAAAGTGTTGTATACAGTAACAGCAATATTGTTTAAAGAATAATTGTGAACAACTAAGTTATTCTAAATGTTATAATTATTCCAATCAATGACAAAGGAGCTATGAAAGGAGGACTAACAGCATCCAGAGAAAGAATGGATAATCAGAAGTATGGATGATATGATTTTCCATATATTTCTAAATCTGGGTCAAATAGTGGCCTTCTTTAGTGTGAAGTGAGGAGAGAGGGAGACAGGAACTTAAAATGCCATAAAAATTAACAAGAAAACCAGGGAAGGAGGCAAGCAGTGCCTGTTTATTAATCACTTATGAGGAACTATCTTGGTCATCCTGATTGCCCAGCCTTTGTTTTTTTTAATCACTTTGTTGGTATCCTTTTAATTTACATGGGTATTGTCACTGTGCATGTTGTTTTGCTGGTTCTGTGCACTTCAGAATTAACTTGCAAGTAGTTCACAAGATTCTTTCCATGGTTTTGTGGTGTTCTTTATATTCATTGCTCCTCATGGCTCAGTAATAGTTTGCTAGATTCAAGAACCATAATTTGCTTAGTCAGTCTCCATTCAATGGGCATCTCTGAAGTGTCTAATTCTTTTGGATTACCAAAAAATGTTGCTAGAAAATGTGGTGCAGACAGGTCCTTTTGTTATGTTTTGGACCTCCTTAGAAGACATCTCTATAAATGGACAGTTTCCTGCAGTTTCACTTATTTAAAAGCACAATCCTGCAATGGTTTTTAGAATGACTGGACCAACTCACAGCTCCACCAACATTCTGTTCGTGTCTTTGCCTTTCCACAGCCCTCCTTTGCGAATGATGCAAGGATTATTGTTACTCTTATTACTATTGGTTTTCTCTTGATATCTTTGGGATGGATTTCTCCCCTTTTGTCTCCCAGAAGGAATGGATAGCTACAGCGGAAACTAGTTTGCTGAGTATGAGAAGAAATCTTCAAGTTGTGCTGACTTAAGGGATTTGGAGCAATCCTTTAGGTGACTGATACCCTTTGTGTCCAGCCTTTGACCACTTGTCCACTGGGGCCTGGCTCGTGGTTTTCTCACTGTGTGTTAGTGCTCTATAGAACATGCAGAATCATTTGATGAACATTTCCATTTCTGCAGTAGTCCATTTCCCTTCATATCCCAGAGTTGCATTAATGCTGTTTGTGTGAAATTTTTCAATATTATGTAACTGAAATGATTAATTTCATCTTTTAGGATTGATTCTGATTCTTGTTTCATTTAGAACTCTTCCTCTAGTTAAAGCTGTGAAAATTCACTGGCATTAAGGTAGTGCTGAGTTCAAATCTGACCTCATGTGCATGGCCCTGGGCAGATCAGTCAACTGTTATCTGACACAATTTCTGAATCTAGAAAATAGGGGTAAATGGCACCTACTTCCCTATGTTGTGAAGATGAAACAGGATAATATTTGATGCTGCTGCTGCTGCTGCTCATGCATTTAGGTGGTTCAGTGGCTAGAGCACTGGTCTTAGAGTCAGTGGAACAGGAGTTTGAATTGAATCTCAGACACTTGATATTACTATCTTTGTGACCTTGGGCAAGTCACTTAACCCCGATTGTCTCACATCCAGTTCATTTCCAGTTGTCCTGATTCATATCTGACCATGGGACCCAGATAGCCCTGGAGGAGACAGTGAGGCTGGCGACTTAGCATGCTACTCAAATCCAGGTCCTGTGCTTGTCCAGGCATCATCTTCTTCAAAAATGAAGGGCAAGGGCAGGTAGGTGACACAGTGAATAGAGCACTGGCTCTGGAGTCAGGAGGACAGGAGTATGAATCCAGCCTCAGACATTTGCCACTTACTAGCTGTGTGACCTTGGTCAAGTCACTCAACTATGATTGCCCTCATCCAGGGCTACCTCTGGTTGTCCTGATCCATATCTGGCCACTGGACCCTGAGGCTGAGGACTTAGCCTAACACCTCCTCACTCAAATCCAATGTTTCAAGGCATCACCTTCCTGATGTCGTGGGCTTCTTCAAGAATGAAGGACAAGCACGCACACACAGATATATGTGTGTGTGTGTGTGTGTGTGTGTGTGTGTGTGTGTATATATATATATATATATATATACACACATATATATGTGTAGATATATATATAGATAGATAGATAGATATAGACACATATAGATATGTGGATATATGGATAGATAGATAGATAGATATAAATGATAAAAAAGAAGAATGAAGGACAAGCAACATCTCATCATCATGCTCTCAAATCTAAATCAAATTTATACAATCAACTTTCCATTTCCCCAGAAATTCTTAGCGATTCCTTGGCTGTGGTTATCTGATATTTTGGACATTATCAAATTGGGATTCTTCAATTGTTTCTGATTCTTTTTTACATGGTCTGTTCCACTGATCCACTTCACTATTTTTAAAAACTTTTAAAGCTATTTTTTTGCTTTTTTTTTCTTTAAAGGAAGATTTTATTTATTTTGAGTTTTATAATTTCCCCCATTCTTGCTTCCCTCCCCCCACCCCCCATAAAACTACTTTTTAAACTGTTCAAACTATCAAATAATTTTGAAAATTGCTACTTGGGATCATGAAGAATGAGATGTGACTGAACAAAAACAATACTTTGGAGCTGAACTTGAAGGTTCGAAGTCCTAGTCCAGGTCTTTCCTCCTCCCTCATCACAGCCTTTGAGACCCTAGATTCCTTTAAATTTTAAAAAATTCCATATATATATATATGTATATGTATTTATGGAATTATGTATACTTTCTGTATTTCTTTTTTTTTTTTTAGTTTTTTGCAAGGCAATGGAATTAAGTGACTTGCCCAAGGTCATATAGCTAGGTAATTATGAAGTGTCTGAGGTTGGATTTGAACTCAGGTCCTCCTGACTCCAGGGCTGGTGTTCTATCCACTGCATCACCTAGCCAACTGGTACTTTCATTAGTTCTTTATAGCTTTTACTTGGTAGTTTGCCTGGTGTAACATTAAATCTGAAAATTCAATTTAGATAGTTACATCCTTTTTATTGCTTTTATATTGGTGTTGTTCAACTCTGAATAATAATCATTCCACCAGTTACCTTTTATTCCTTTAAAGAATGCTTTGTAACTGAATTTATACAGGGGGGAGCACATATTCCAAAGGTCCTCTCCTGACCTCAACTTGCCCTGATGGTTTGAGTGCTCGGGAAGAGTTACTGCTTGTCTCCTCAGAGTCTAGGGGTAACCCTGTGGGGTTGGGGCCTTCTTTCTAGTACTAAATGTAGCTCAAGAGCCTCCCCCAGTGTGTTTCTCCTCAAGATTGTTAAGTGATCTCTTCTGTCAGTCAGTATCCCCCATTAGATTTTGACAATGGGAATGACCTATGGGGTAGGTATATTTGATGCCGGCATCTCCCTCAAACTTGTGACTCACTCTCCTATCAGTCAGGCCAGAGGCCAGGGGGAGATGGGCTAAGCCTTAAAGCTCAAGACATGTTAACAAGGTCACAGCTCGGGGAAGTCTCTTTGCTTGAGTCCTCAAGATGCCCCCTCTTTTCTGCTGGAACTACAAACTTGCCTTTCCTCACCATCTCTGGTCTATCCTTGACTTCTGATGCAGATGCTAATGGTAGCCATTGCTATCCTGGGGAAAGTTCAAGAGTGCTGATGGGAAGTCTGAAGTCTCTCCAAACCTTAGTGGCTTTCCTGTTTCTCTTCTGCTGAGGGTGATGGGAGAGGATTGGGAGGAGGAAGCAGAGGCCAAAAATAGGGACTCTCCTATCACCTACTAAGTGGTTTCTTCTCAGGGGCTTAGTGGGAAGGTTTTCATCCCAGCCTTCTAGATACTGAATTTCTGCTTTCTGAACTGGCTTGTTATTTTACAGATGACACAACCAAGCAGAACAGAGCTCCTTTAACACTTTAGTGAAATTGTTTTGATTGATTTTATTCAACTGAGAAATATGCTCTCTTAGCCAAGAGCTTGCATTGTCACTTAAGTAGGGTGAGGCAACTGGCTGACTCACTGATGCCTCCACTTCATGCTCAGGGAGGACTTAACTAAGCCTTTATGGTAAATTGACTGTCAAACATTTTATGCAAACAAAAAGCATTTATTATTAATTATAGAAGCTAAGGACTCTGTTACCTTCCTCTGAGGAAGCCTAGACATGAACAAATCTAAACTGTGTCTGGAGATTGTAATGGAGTAGACTCGAGGGGGCAAGGAAGGGATATAACAATCCAAAAAGATAATCCAACTCTTTTAGGTCAACCTCTAAGATAAGACCCATGATAGGCATGAGGTCAGATCTTTGTAGGGTCCCGAGTTATAGATTTCACAGACATCCTCCATCTTGTTCTTTACTGGAAAGAGAGGGTGCTGCTTTGGGAGCTAGAAGACAATGCTCCAGTTCATGGCTATGTCACTCACTGCATGGGTGACCTTGGGCATGTTACTTCAAACCCATCTCTAGACCTCTGGATCTCTGTAAAATGAGAGAATTAGAGGACCCCCAACATATCTCTCAGCTTTAAATCTTTGATCCTGTGGTTCCAAGGCAAAGACCACAGAAAGGAAGAAGCATATCAAAGAAAGGTGTGAACAATGATGAGGAAATCTTGGATATTGTATTCCATTGACACCATATCCAGGGAGAAGGATGGCCTTAATATTCTTAGATATGCACAAATTCTAGGTTTTTGTTTATTTTCTTTCTGCATTATTTGGAGGAAGGTCTAGAAAGCACCCAAATTTCACTGTCCAATGACATAAAGCCAGGAGCACTAGCTTATACACTGAATGACCATTGTACTCCGACAGGACCTTGAAAGGTGATGCATGAGGTTGAACTTAGTCAGATGAGGCTCATTGTTGATGAATGTAAATGATGGATTCAAAGCATCAATGTCACAAATCCTAGGTGGGAGAAGCTTGGTTGGGCAGCAATAAAACTCATATAAAGGAATTCTGCTCCCATCTTTTAATTATTATTCTATCTGATCAGATGCTAACACTTGGATGGGATTAAACAGTGAAAAAAGTATTCACTGTTTTTGTTAGACAATTAATCCACAGTCAAAGCTTCCCCCAATTATCACAGAGTTCAAGTAAGTTTTTCTTTATGAAAAAGACTATTAAGCATCTTAAGCATGACTCTCTCCTTGGACAATTTAATAAAAAAAGCCAGCATTGGTTTTTCACAGTTCTTTACATTTCAGACATTTAAAAAACCTGTAATTGAAATTGCTATTATGGCAAAAGCAAAGAATGGTGGTTCCTGTCATAAAATGTTATGTTGTTTACTCAAACAGTAGCTACCCTCATAAAATCCTATTGATTTCCCAGTGGGGTCCTGAAGGGACATTGGCTATGCTAGACGTCACATTGATTCCTCACTTGGGAGGAAGCGTGACTTCCCTAGGAAAGACAAATCTCAGTATTTTGTCTTTCCAGTAAGGCAGAACCAGAGGACCCTTCTCAAAGTCAGGACCTGGTCCTTCTGGACTGCAAGGTCAGCATTTACAGGAGGAAGAGTTGGAGGGAACATTGACCATGATATCTAAGTTTAATGTCTTCTATTGAAAGATGGGGCAGCTCCTATGACCATTAATATAGACTCAGATGCCACCCATTCCATCCCCTCATTTTAAAGTTGAGGCAAGTTAGATATTCACACAGATAGTGAGTAGGAGGCTCTCTATTCTGGTTCCCCTGCCCGGGACAATCTCTGGTCCTCAATCTCCTTCCTAATTCTCTTATTTGTGTCCTCAAGGTCTTGATTCCAGCAACCCCAAAAGGTGGTTAACTCCTCAAAGCTCAGAGATGACAGATCTTCATGGATCTGTCTACCATGACACTTTGTCCTCTGTCCACACCAAGAAACATGTGTGATACACAAAGTTCCTCAGGGAAAGGGATGGGATTGGAATGGGCATATGCAATCAAGACAAAGGTGGGGTGGGGGCAGGGGGATTAATGCCCCCAAAAGTGGCTCTTTATTGCTACAAAGGTGCTCTTTGTTGCTCCAGAAAAGAAGTCAGGATATGATGTTGGAACAGGTTATTGGCAGTGCATCTTTGGGTTCTGCCAGTGAAGGAGCTATCTTAAAAACCTCTCTGTACAGGTTGGGGCCACCTTGGGGAGTGCCATCTTTAGCAAAGCCTAGCTTAATAAGACAGCCATTTACTTGAAGGTTTTGGGGGCACAAGGAATTCATCTGGGACACCATGGCTCCTCTTGGGGTGAATAACAATGGATTCTTTCACAACATGGTCCCTACACGTGGGTGGAGGAATCTGGTATCTGGCCCAGAGACAATGCCATTATATAAAGAATACCCCAGGAGGTGTTGTGGTTTCTTCCCCCTTTCCTAATTGTTCAGAAAAGAACAGGAAAATGATGATGAGGTCAACTGGTGGCTTTTGTTTGAAAGTTGGTTTCTGGGCCTGTGCCAGCTATTTCTGACCCGACTTGTTGACACAATGTGGAGGGGGTGGAAAGGAGGAGATGATTGGTTATTGGCTGACCCTATTACTTTGTCCCATGGAAAAGGGCTCCCCCCAGGGTGTTGTGGATGTCTAGGGATTGGAATCCAGGCGTTTTTGGATGAGTAGATTGGTTGTTTCTTTCCAGGATTGGACACAGTGGCTGATGATTCAATGAGCAGACGCAGGGACCTTCCATCCTTTTCAAGAAGAAAAGGGTGGGTTATCTCTCCCTGAGAAAGACCAACCCTTTCTGTGGCTGGCTAGGCCAACCCAGGGCAAGAGGAAATGGCGGTGACCAGGTATTAGGGCAACTAAACAGAGCCCCAAACAGATTTACATCATAGTGACTAGTTCCTTTGTCTATGATGTGGTCCAGTCCTCAGGCCACATAGCCAAGACTGGGTCATAGAGGAGGTGTGAAAAGACTGAAAAAGAAGGGGATCTATTTTATATAAGAACTGGGCTTTTAAAGGCAATTGGCTGTCCATTCTGGAAGGCAGATTGGCCAGAGAGGCAAAGGGTTCCTCTTCAAAATCTGTCTGTACATCCTAGCTCTGTGAGGCCTGTTCTTCCAAGTGCAAAGAGGGAGTTGACTTGACTTTTGAGCTCCTCCCTGCTCGGACATTCCATGTTTAATATTCTGGGCCCCATTCAACTCACTCTGACCTTTACTATTACAGAAGATGAGAACTGGAGGGTCCCCTGTGGCCATTGTCCCCATAGTGCTCCTGGCAGGTTCTACTTGACTTTATCCTAGGAAGGGGAGCCCACTTCCCTCCAGTTAGCGCTGCTGCTTCTGACCCTCTCCTGCTCCCTGAGCCAAGCAGATCAAGGCTAATACTCCACATGATAACCCTTCACATTCTCAAAGCGATCTCCCATGCTACTTCAGTCTTCTTTGTGCTCAACATGTCCAGTGTTTTCAACTGACCTTTGTAAGTCAAGGACTTAGGCCCTTCCCCTCCTCTGGGCTCTCTGCAGCTAGACAGTGTCCTTTCTAAAATATGGTGTCAGAGCTGACCAGAGAGTACCACATGAGGTCTGAGCAGGGCAGAAGCCAGAGTTGATGGTCTCCCTTGTCCTGGAAGCTAAGGCAAGGCAAGGTCCCATTCGCCCTCATGATCAGCATCTTCACTGGTTCCCATTGAGTTTATAGTCACTCCTAATCTTTTGTAGGAGTACTGCTCTCTCACCATACCTCTACTATCTTTTACTGGTGAAGAGGAATCTAAGTAATAGATTCTAGCCAAAAGTCCTGCCAAGAGCTTTTAGTGTTCTCTGTCCTTCAATGTGTTAACTCTCTTTCCTCATTTGGTGTCATCCCTAAGTTTGATGGGTAAGCCATCCAAGTCATGGCTGAAAATGTTGAGCAGCAGAGGACCGGGCACAGATCCCTGGGGGACTTCACTGGAGGCCTCTTGTCACATGGACATGAACAAATACAGTCAGTCCATTGGACCATATTGTTGTCTAATCCAAAATTCACCATCTTCTGCACAGTCGGAGTTTCTTTATTACCTACTTTGGTAGCTAGGTTGCATTGTTTAGCTATTGAGAACTAGAATCAAAAAGATCTGAGTCCAAATCTACTCCCAGACATTTACAGCTAGGCCCCCTGGGTAAGCCAGTTCATCTCTTTGCCTTAGTTTCATTAACTATAAAATGGGGGTGATAATAATACCTGCCTCCCAGGATCATTGTGAGATAATATGTATAAATTGCTTGGCGAACCCTAAAGAGCAATATCCGTGCTAGCTACTATAATTATTATTACTAGTAGTAGTAGTAGTAGTAGTAGTAGTAATATTACCAAAAGGTTTTTTTTTTAGGTTTTTGCAAGCCAAATGGGGTTAAGCGGCTTGCCCAAGGCCACACAGCTAGGTAATTAATAAGCGTCTGAGACCGGATTTGAACCCAGGTCCTCCTGACTCCAGGGCCAGTGCTCTATGCACTGCGCCACCTAGCCGCCCCTGACCAAAGGTTTTTATGAAAATCTAGTTGCACTATATTGTCAGCATTCCCTCTCACCTACTGGTCTAGAAATACTGCCCAGATAAAGGAAATGAGGCTGGTGCGGCCTGGCTGACTCTCTGTAATCCCTTCCTTCATTTCTCTCTAGTAAACTTTTTCTAGTATGTTCTCTAGAATGGATATCTATTCAGTGTTCTAAAGGTCATCCTAGCTCAGATATTCTCTGTTCTAGGTCCAATTAGATTCTCTGTTCTCAGCACTCAAACAGGTATGATTCTCTTGGGTTCTCCTGCTGGTGCCATGCCACAATGGCAGAGGACACCACAAAGAAGGGGATGGACTTTCAGATCCTCGAGGAGTTAAAAGAACATTAGAGGGCAGTGGATCCAATCCCTACTTGAATAGACTAAACCCCAGTGACAAGTGACACATGCAATGGTGAGGGGAATTCAAAAGGAGCATGGTAGGATAGGGTGACTCAATGGGGGGAGGCAGCAGGAGCACAGAATGTGGAGTGGGAATCCTTGAGTCTGAAGTCCTGATCTGCCATAGACTACTCTGTAAATGTGGCCACATCCCCTTCCAAATAGGGACCTCAGTTTCCTTTTCCGTAAAATGAGGGAGTTTGCTTATAAGATCACCTCCAGCTGGAATGGAATGACTAATTCTCTGAATCAAGGAAATGGTGGAAAGATGCTGAGAAGCTATTTTTTTTTAATCTCTCAGATACTGAGTGAAAAACAATGGGCTTCATTCAGCCACAGCATAAGATAAATGTGTGTGTGTGTGTGTGGGGTGGTATGGGCATGTGTGGGTGTGTTTGTGTATGAGTACACTTCTGTATAAACTTGTCCACACACCTATATGTCTACATAGATTTACATATCTACATACAGTTACATGTTTTATTGAGAATTATGAACAGGGAAAGGGCCGTGATGGCTAACAAGACCAGAAGGGGAGACTGGAGTTAGTTGTGAAAGGTTTCAGACAGCCAAGCAATGGGAGGCTTATCTTGCTTCTAGGAGACCTAGGGAGCCCCTGGAATCTATTGGGAGGAGGTAATGTTGCATCAGATTCACCTATGGCAGCAAGATGCTCTTGGATATCTAGGAAAGCTTTCTGCTAGGAAGGGTGGGTGGGTGGGGTTGGGTGTGGAGTCCCAGGCTCCCCTTCCACCTTTGAGGCCCATGGTGGCAGAAGGTGAATCTTTTCCTACCCCCAAATGAAACATGTCTCTTCTCTTTGCACACAGGAGGGGGACACAATAGGACTGATGGTAGCTCAATAAACAGACATTGGGTTTTCTAGAATCTCAATGGTAGAATGGTATAGTTGGAAGGAATCTCTGAGACCTTCTAGTTTCATCTTTTCCCCTTATAGAGGAAGGAAGTGAGGATGCCCAGAGATGGGAGTGGTCTGTTTAAGGTCACACAGCATGCTGGTGGGGTCACTCTTGACTCCCAGGACAGAGACATTCTCCTTCATGATGTGAGCTGGGGCTTGGTTGGTGGTGTCTTCTTGATGTCCCCCCCCTCATTCTCCCCCCTCCCCTGACTACTAGGCGGCCCCCTTGGCTCATCTCCTGCATTCCTCATCACTGTGGGCAGAGCTGGGGGAGGGGGAAGCACTCACAGGCTCACTTGGAGACTTTTGAAGATATTCAGTTTTGCTTTTGACATTTTAAAATTATTTGAACATGCTTTGTTGGAAACTTGGAGTGGTTTTGCCTCCAAGGTCAAGCCTGGGCCCAGGGCCTTCCCAAACCCTGCCAAATGTCCTAAAAAATCAGGAAGACTTGGGTCACTCCCTGAACATCTTGGCTGGGTCTCAGTTCTCTCCTGTGCATTGAACCAGTCTGGAGGGATGCTCTCTTGCACCCAGGGCAGTCCCTGGGCCTTCACTCATTGTGCCTCACTGGTCTCCTCTGTCTAAGCTGTCTAGAAATATCCATGTAGTGTGGCATGGTCCTTGAACCTTGGGATTCCCAAGCTGGATAGGATCTCAGTGGCTTGTCCAGATCAACCCATCCCAGGACAATGACCCTGACGAAGGGACATCCTGCATCTGAGAGTGAAGAATGACCTGTAGAGGCAGCCCCACCCCCACCCCCCACTTAGGGCTAGCTCTCCAGGTCTAAATGGGCTTCTTGGTGATTTCCTAGTCTACTCTCCTGCCCCCTTTATGTTTTTTTCCATGGAAATTCCCAAAGCCAAGAAAATCAAAGGGCTCCTAGAGTCCGTATTGAAGTAGGCTTTCTGGCCTCCCCATGTCTTCCTTCTCCAGGCTGCACCTGGACTTTCTCCTTTGAGCCCCACTCCCTCCTACTTCCTTTTGGATGCTGTCTTCCCCTTTGAAAACAGAAGCTTCTTGAGGGCAGGGAATGGCTCTCTACATGTATTTGGATTTGTAGAGCTCAATGGTGTGCTTGACTAGTAGCAAGCACGTGATGCATGCTAGGTGACTATCTGACATCCCCATCCTCTGGCTTGGGCATCCAGGAAGGGCTGCTTCTCCCTCCTAGGCAAGGCTTTCTTGGCCAATTCAGTGGTTCAGGAACATCTCCTTCGGGGATGCTGGGTCTGCCTTGGAAAGGGTCCCCAGGGAGCAGCAGGTGTCATGTCAGCCTTCTCCACTGACCCCACTGTCATCAGCTCATACTCTTACCCATGTTGCCTTGCAGCCAAGCTGCTCCTTGTTCCATTGTCCAGTCACGTCCAAATCTTTATGAGCCCTTGGGCTTGTCCTTGGGATTTTCTTGGCAAAGATTCTGGAATGGTTTGCTATTCCCTTCTTCAGTGTGCCCCTACTGAACTGAGGCAGATAGGGGTTAGGTGACTCACCCAGGGTCACACAACTGGTCTTACCCCCTTGTGATACCAAAGAAGAAGTTGAGGCAGAGGGAGCAATAGAGCCTTCTACCTGGGAAGATGCAGCTAAAGGCATGGGAATGATAGGGGGAAAGAAAGAAAGAGGGAGGAGACAGAGTGGGGAGCTCAGAGACTTATTGTTCTGGTTTCTGAGGGAGTGGTGTGTGTTTATGGACACAGTTGAGGATGCTCCTGTGGACACTCGCTTGCCAGGGAACCTGCCCCCAGCTAGAGATGGACCCATAGAAAAGACTACCTCTCTGGGATATCTGGGATGAACTTAGCTTGACAAGGAGGTGGTGTATTCTTTGCTTCCCTTAGAAGGCAGAGACTGTCTTGGCTTTGTTTGTTCATGACCAGAACCTAGAGATGAGAACATGTGAAGCACTTATGAATTGCTTACTGAATTGAATTGAATTGAATTACTACTGTCTGGAGGCTTTTCTGCAGAGGTAACTGTGAAAGGGAAGGACTACCTATGAAATGGGGAAAACACCCAATCCTGTT
This sequence comes from Macrotis lagotis, assembly GCF_037893015.1. NCBI lineage: Eukaryota > Metazoa > Chordata > Mammalia > Peramelemorphia > Peramelidae > Macrotis > Macrotis lagotis. Next base: position 3,519,332 of record NC_133658.1, read on the forward strand.
GTCAGGAGAAGCTAGAGGGCTATAGAATCCTGAATCTAAAGTCAGGAAGACTCATCTTCCCTAGTTCAAATCCAGCCTCAGATACTTCCTAGCTGTGTGACCCTGGGTAAGTCACTTCACTTGCTTTGCCTCAGTTGCCTCATCTGAATATGAGCTGGAGAAGGAAATGACAAACCAATTCAGCATCCTTGCTGAGAAAACCTCAAATGGGGTCATGAAGAGTCAAACATGGCTGAAACCATAACAACAGTAAATCTATCAGACACTGTACTAAGTGCTAGGAATACAAAAGGAGACAAAAGGTAATCCTGCCCTCAAGGAGCTCCCAGTCTGATGTGGGAGAAAATAAGCAAACTAATATGGAAAAGAAAGCCGTGCACAGGAAGACTAGGAAATCACTCACAGAGAGAGAAGACATGAGGATGGAAGGGAAAGAGGAAAGGCTTCCCATGGACAATGGGATTTTAGGTGGGACTTGAAGGAAGCCAGGAGGGTCAAGGTATAGGCAAGGAGGAGGAGGATTTCAGGCATGGGGAGCAGTGAGGGAAATGCCCCCAGTCAAGAGACATGTGGGACAGGCAAACTGTCAAGTTCCCTAGAAATAAGAGCTAGAAGGAGGTGACTAGAATGATAGAAAAGTTAGATAAGATAGACTTCTGAATGGGGATAGAAAGGAATACACCTTTTTCTCAGATGCTTATGGCACCCATACAAAACTTGGCCATGTATTAGGCATAAAACCTCATAGTCAATGCAGAAAGGCAGAAATATGAAAGCATCCTTTTCAGATTCTGATGCAAAAAAATCACATGCAATAAAGGGCCATGGAGAGATAGACCTAAAATTAATTGGAAATTAAATGACCTAATTTTGAAGAACGAGTGGGTCAAACAACGATTGCAAAAATAATTAGTGCCTTCATCCAAAACAGTGACAATAAGGAGACAACATACTAAAGGATAGAGTCAAAGTTATTAGGGGAAACTTTATATCTTTAAATGCTCACATGAATGCAATAGAAAAAGAAGAGATTAATGAATTGGACATGCAACTAAAAAAATTAGAGACAGAGCAAATTAAAAATCCCCAAATAAGTTCTAAATTAGAAATTCTAAAAAATCAAGGGAGAGATTAATTAAATTGAAAGTAAGAAAACTATTGAACTAAGAAATAAAACTAAGAGTTTGTTTTATGAAGAAGCCAATAAAATAGATAAACCATTGGTTACTTTGATTTAAAAAAAAGCAAATTACTAGGATCAAAAATGAAAAGGTGGGGGTGGCTAGGTGGTGCAGTGGATAGAGCGTCGGCCCTGGAGTCAGGAGTACTTGAGTTCAAATCCGGCCTCAGATGATAATTACCTAGCTGTGTGGCCTTGGGCAAGTCACTTAACCCTATTTGCCTTGCAAAAACTTAAAATTAAAAAAATTAAAAAAATTAAAAAGGTGAATTCACCACCAATGAGGAGAAAATTAAAGCAATAATTCAGAGCTATTTTGGTTTGAAATAAATATTTAATAAAATTGATAATCTAAGTGAAATATTTACTTAAATGAGGTTAAAAGAAGAGGAACAGGGTGGCTAGGTGGCACAGTGGATAGAGCACCAGCCCTGGAGTCAGGAGTACCTGAGTTCAAATCTGGGCTTCAGACACTTAATAATTACCTAGCTGTGTGTCCTTGGGCAAGTTACTTAACCCCATCGCCTTCCAAAAACCTAAAAGAAAAAGAAAAAAAAGAAGAGGAAATTAAATACTTAAATAACCCCATCTCAGAAAAAAAGAAGCATGGGCGATGTGCTGATGTCCAGTCTTATTAATGAACAGACTCGGTTTGCAAACCTCTGATAATCCTTTCAGCCTGTAGCCTTGGGATGGATGGGAACTTTTCTTGGAAGTCAGATCAGGGCTGAAATTCTGCAAGGACCAGAGGAATTGTGCCTATCTATAAGGAAGGCAGCCCTGCCCATCTAGAGCATAGAACAGGCCCAGGGGGACCACAGTTTGGTTGGATGGCCCTTTTGGCAGTTCTGCCAATGTGACCCAATGATCAGGTCTCTGCTTCCTCTGTTAACCTTGACAGGCAAGGTAGCATCTTTACTCCTGCACTCTCCGGGTGTTGGAGAACACGTGTACCCATATTTCAGCTGGGAAACTTGTGGGGGCTTTCATGTAAAGCCGTGCGTGTCTGAATCTGAAATCAAACCAAAGCTGATTTGTGGTGGTTTCAATTTACAGCCTTTGTGGACAACAGAATCCACTGCCTCAACCCACATGTGAGCAGACTCCAAGAGCTGGAGAGCAGCAGAAGAGAGAGACTGAGTGGGGTGAACAGGCAGAGGAAGAGCAGGTGATCCTAGTGTCAGGACCAGGTCTCATTTTACAGATACAGAAATTGAGGCAAGGAGAGCTTGACTGTTTGCCCAGAATCATATAACCAGAATGAGATTTGAACTCAGGACTTTCTGGCTCTAAGCCCAGTACTCTATTTGCAGTATCACTAGGCTAGATTTTTGGTTCTTAGAAATCTATCAAGAGCATCAGAATGTTTTAGGTCTGGAACCTCAGACAGTCCCTGGTTACCTTTTGGAGCCCAGTCCCCAACCATGTGGCTTCTTGTTGGGGAGTTGCTGGGGTTGTTTCTATTAAGAATGGAATGAGGTCACCTCTGATGTTGGGCAAGGTTATGTCTCTGCCTAGGACCAGAAACTCAGAGAGCTTCACCACAGAGAGATCCCAGAGACTACTGGACACATAGGCGAAATCAGTGGTTGCCTGTGTAAAGTGAACCCCCAGATGCCCTCCACCTGCTTTTTGATGGTGCCCACAATTATTCATCCCAACCATGGCTTCCTTCCTCTCTCAAGGAACCATCCTATTCCCTTGAGTTCAGATTTCTGTGGGGCAGGGAAGACCTGCAGGAAGCAGAGAGAGAGCTGGGTGTCTTGGGGAGCTGTTCCCTTGGGCTAAGCTAGCCAAGGGCTGCTCCCTGAGGCCTTGGGAGTCCTTCTTTCTTCATTTCCTGGCTCTCTTTCTTTCCCATAGTGCTCAGACTGTCTACTGACTTTCTCAAAGAATCATAGCAATAGAACCTCACAGAAGTGGATGGGTCCTAGGTGGTTGTGTGTAAGTGCTAGCATTTTCTGTATTCTATTCTTTAGACTTTCCCTTCCATCCTCTCTCTCCCCTTCTGTCTCTCCTCCTTTCCTTCCTCCCTCCCTCACTTCCTCTCTTCCTTGTTCCCTTTCTTCTTCTGCTTCTCTCCCTCACTCCTTCTCTCTCCCTTTCCCCTCCCTTTCTCCCTCCCTTTTTACCTGCCTTTGCTTCTTCCCTTCCTTTCTTCTTTTCTCCTTTCCTTCTCCCTTCCCTTTCCTTCTCCCTTCCCTTTCCTTCCTTCCTTCCTTCCTTCCTTCCTTCCTTCCTTCCTTCCTTCCTTCCTTCCTTCCTTCCTTCCTTCCTTCCCTCCCTCCCTACTTCCTCCCTCCCTCCCTCCTTCCTTCCTTCCTTCCTTCCTTCCTTCCTTCCTTCCTCCCTCCCTCCCTTCTGTCCTCTCCTTGTCTTCTCTCCACGCACATCATTGCTACATCATAGTTCTTCTCACTAGCTATTCTGTGTTTGTCACTTCCTTTGTTCTTGATTCTTGTCTCTGTTTCTAGGCCTTAGGGAGAGGCCCAGGATGCTCATACCTTCCTGACAGGCTGGTGGTGAGCCAGGTACTGGTGGCCCATCCCCAGAGGGGCTGTCCGACCACTCAACTGCTTAGATGTTCAGATGCCCCAAGCTCCCTCTGGCGACCTTTGCCCTCCCTTAGGATGAGGGGGGAAAGTTGGCTCAGTTTCCGTCCCCGGAAGCCAAGGCCTATTGAGTTTTATACCCAGGTGTTTGCCATCGATTCTGACACAAAGCCATGTTCTGGCAAACTCAAAACCAGCTTAATTTATAGAAATAAAGCGAGTGAGAATCATTATTTTTTATTGGTCCCACTTAATGTGCAGAAAATGTGTGCTTTCCCAAAATATGGAAAAACTGTTCTGTGCATGCCCCTTATTGGGGGCCAAATGTGGAGGGTGACTTGGTTGGCCCATGCAAGCTTGCTTTCATATCTTGGCAGTGGTGATTTCCATTTCTATTCCTTCGGTATCCATAATCTCCCCGGAATCAGAAACAGATGCTTTGAGATCACTGGACAGCTCCCCCCCACCCCAAACACATTCTTAAAATGCATCAGGAAGGGTTATTGTTATGGTGAAGCAAACAATGGGTGTGCTGGGAAGAGAGCAGCAGGCTGACCAGGCTAGGGAGCCAAGGGGCCCTCAAACTTTTGGTTCAGAGGGGCCAGTGGCCTTCCTCCCATTTGGACTCATGGCTTTGCATTTGGGTTGGTCATTTGGTCAGCAGCTTTGGGTCTCATGGACCTAACCCAGGGTGACAGGGAGGAGAAGGGAGAGGGGAGGAGCCCGGAGGTCTTGTGGTTCAGAATATAGGGCCATCCAGTCCTGGTTTATCAGGACAGGTCCCAGATGGAGGAAAGCACCACTAGACCCCCAGAGTCAGGGGTAGATTGAGTCAGCCCCAGATCTGTAGTTCCCTAGAGTTGGAAAGGATCATGGAACCTGTTGGGTTCAAGTCTCTCATTTTACCCATGAGGAAGCTGAAGTTCAGAAAAGTAGAATGACTAGGGGCCACAGGATCATGACCCTAATTTCATTCCCCCATTTTATAGATGGATGTCCAGGCACTAGCTTGTCCAGGCTTTGACTGCTGAGCATCTCACTAGGGTTCTGGCCCATCCAAAGGAATGGCATGGTAGGAAGTCTGGGGTTAGAGTGATTAACTAAAGAAATCAGATTTAAAGGGATGAGAGATCTGAGCCTTATATGGTCCAACACCTGGATGTTTTTCAATGAGCTCATGCCCATTCTCTCTGATCTGCTGGGAATTTTATAGGGCATCTGGTCGACACTTAGAGCCATCAGGTGACAGTGCTTGAGTCAACTGCACTTTTTTATCCAGGGTCCAGGCACTTCTCTCCTTCTTTCCTGGTGTCTGACTGAGCTGTCCTGTTCTCTGACTTGTCTACACAGCATTGGGGCAGTGGAGGTGGACACAGGGCTAGATGTTTCTCATCAACATATTGTGAATTGCTCCCGAGGCCAGGAAAGCTGACCAGTGGCCTGGAGATCTGGTGTTTAAGGAGATGAAATGAATCACCATAATTGAGCCTTATTCTTATGACAGGTACTGGGAGGTCCAGAAAACACAAAGACCCTCCCTTTAGGGAGTCACTTCTGGGTCTGGAGGAAAAAGCTTCTCCTGACCCTTGGGTCTATCAGAGCAGAGAGTTAGAATGGAGAGGGATTTTGGCAATCACTGAGTCCAAATCTTTCATTTGACAGGAGGAGAAACTGACTCTGGGAGGTCAGGGAAAGAGTCTGATATGAGATCACATGGTAGAGTCAGCTCTTATCTTATGCTCCAGCTTCCTGGTGATCTGAGATTTTAGGAAAGACTCCAAGTAAAAAAGGTCAATGCCAGCAACAAAATGTTACCCACAAAGCATGTGGAGGCTTTATGAATTCGTTTGATCTGTGATTTCATCCTGAAGTCAAATATGGAGAGTAGACCTCAGGGCTGGCTAGACTAACTCATACTTCAATGGGAAACTCCTGGACAAGGAGTCTTGCCACTCTAGAAACAAGAAATAGAACCCGACTCGAGAGCTGATGAAGGAAGAAGCAGGAAGAGGCAGAGATGGGAGATATCAAGGCTTCGATGACCATTCAATCCACGATCCCTTCGAGGTTGGGCACACCCTCTAAAGATATAGGATAAGGTCTAACCATGTTCCTCCATCCCCTGCCTCTCCTCTCTGCTTGACTGGCCCACCTTCTTTACTGGTCTCTCCCTTGGATAAGAACTTCGACTCTGATTCTTGGTCATAGGTCATCACTAGTAATGTGTGGCAGCCAACTGATGCCCAGTGGGTCTCCATTGACCTTTGGGCATCTCATGATTTGGCTTCTTTGGAGGTCTCAGTGTTCTGCTGCAGGTGATCAATCAACCAGCAAATGTGTATTAAATATTTCCACTGAAAGACCATCACTGGGAAAGAGATAATGACTTGGACTGCCTTTGTGGGTGTTTCTGGAGCAAGATTTTCAGCAGGAAATCAAACTAAACTTTATTGTGTGCTCATGTTTACTTACTGTTTTCTCTGGTGGCATGGTATTCTAGACCAATGTTTATGTGCATGTAAGTGCTGGAAGGTCCATGGAACATTGGATCTAGAAAGAGTTAGGAGGGGTTTTAGAATAGAGAACAGAAAATAGCAGAAACAAGAAGAACCTTAGAACATGAGGGGGACCTTAGAATACAGAGTATAGTCTATCAGGGTAAGGAGGGACCCTAAAACAGAATGGAGAATGTCATGACTGGGAGGGACCTTAGAACATGGATTGTCAGAGATGGGATGGACTTTACCACCCAGAGCAGAGTAGATCAGAGCTGGGGGGAATCTTAATACTTAGAGAATAGAGAATTATTAGAGCTGGGAGAAGCTTAGGTTATTCCAAGCCCCACAGAGGTCTGGAACCCAACTAGTCTAGGACATCCTGCTTCAATTTACATTCAAACTCTTCAAATGTCAAGAGTGTTAAGTGTGTTAAGAGTTCTTTTTTTTTTTTTTTTTTTTGGTCTAACTTACCAAAGGCAAGAGAAATGCTTAATAAAGGGAAAGTGAGTTTTTACAATTATTTGATGAATTTAGGATAATTTTGGAGAAGGATAGTCACAGACCTTCCTTCTCATACTATCCCCCATACATTTTATGGGGTCTATTTGATTAGCATTTATCTATCCTCATCAAATAAGCTTGGTGTATCACCCCCCATTCTACCCCAGGACAGTGAGAGGGGCCACCTCCCTGAGTCATGAACTTAGAAACAAATTCAAATCCTTGCTCTACTGTCTGTGTCACCTGGGGCAACTTCTTGGCCAACTTTCTATTTTCCAGATTAGGATTTGAGGTGAAGAGGGGCAGCTATGCCCAAATGGCTTGGCTGATAAGGGAATCAGGACTCATACCTTCACCTACTAATTCGAAGCAGAGAGATCTGTCCCTGCCCTCATGGCTCCTCTCCAACCTGGGCAGTAGATATTGCCAGGTAGGTGACAAGACCTAGTTCTGGTACTGATTCCCTCTAGGGAGAGCAAAGAGAAAGGAGACACAAGGCATGAGATCCTGCCTTCACAGAGTCTTACTCACATTGAGAAAAATAATGGCACCTCTCCACTATGAATTGTACTTTTATAAACCAATAAGAAATGAAGACAAGGGGTGGCTAGGTGGCACAGTGGATAAAACACCGGCCCTGGAGTCAGGAGTACCTGGGTTCAAATCCGGTCTCAGACACTTAATAATTACCTAGCTGTGTGGCCTTGGGCAAGCCACTTAACCCCATTTGCCTTGCAAAAAAGCTAAAAAAAAATAGGGAAATGAAGACAAATGAAACAACAACCAGGGTGATGGGACATTAAACAGTGAAGACTTTGGGCTGAGTCCTTACCCTACCCCAGAATTAACTCTCTCTGGGTCTCTTTCTCTGTCCATATCTGTCTTCCTCTGTCTGTCTGACTCTGTCCATCTATTCTGTCACTCATTCCTACTTCCCAACTCCAACATTCAGAGTTCTCATGTAATAAATGCTCAGTGGTGTCCATGCACTGACATTCTCTGACCCAGAATCCTCAGTTCTCAATTCTCAATGTGCACTGTCATACTACAAAGTTCTGTGATGTCCTCAGTCTGTTTCTGAATTGTAGACTGAAACCCCTCCTGACCTTGTGGGGGGGCTCATGACTTCTGTGTCCTCCTTCAAACTCCCAGCCAGTTTTTTAGGGTTTGCCCAAGCTTGGGCACTGTCAGCATAGGCTGGAGGATCACCTGGCTCCATGTCACAATGAGAGCTGAGGACCAGGCAGGTAGAAATAAAAGCAGGACATATCAATGTCCAGCTGAATTCTGGAGCCAGGTCTCTAGATTTTGCAGAGACTAATGAGGAGAAAGAGGAAAAAAAGTCCAACTCTTCCATTCCCCTCCCCCAATGCTTCCCCAAGTTCTCACATGGGCTGTTTGGAGTTCAGAAGTATTACGTTGTTGTCAAATGGACAGTTTTGTGATTTGCAAAGATATGAATTACAGGCGATAAAAATGGCGGCCTTTGGCCACTGGCCTTTGTGAGGAAAGCATCTTGTTCTAACAGAAGACAGAAAGTGAAACTGATATTGTTCATGAGTCTGTCTGAGTTATGGCCTCGTCTGGCTTTGATTTCACCCATCCCTGGCTTGCGGCAGGCCCGTGGGGGCTGTGATCAATTTGGGCCCCAAACTGTGCACCATAAATTGTGACCCTTCAGAAATATTTCATGTGATTCAAGGTCCAATATAGAGAATACCACAGGATAGAGTATGTTGCCTTTGAAATGAATTTTCCTCCAATGAAATAGCTTTAAAAGACACACACACACACACACACACACACACACACACACACACACACACACCACACACACAAAGACTGGTAGACTAGTTTGGGATCCTGGTATGGAATCATGATTCTTTTCCCATCTCTTATGTTCTTTGTTCTATGTTCTAAGGTCTCTCTCAGCCCTACTTTGTTCTGTGTTAAATTTAAACCTCGGTCCTACCACTCACTACCTTGGTGGCCTTGGGCAAGCCTGTTCTACTCTTGGGTCTCAGTTTCCTTCTCTATGAAATTGGGCCAACTCTGGACCTATAATCATGAGTGAAAATGTTTCATGGGATTCTTGCCCATGTGTTGTTGGGTTTTGCAATCCATGGATTGTTAGAGATGAAGGATTTCAACACAGGGTCCCTCAATAGTGTAAAACTGAGGACCCCAGATGATCAGAGATGGTAGGAGCCTATCACAAAACACATGCTGAGTCAGACTTAGGGCTGGGATTTGGAGTCAGTTCTCCTGAGTTCTTGCTCAGGATCCTGAGCACTGAATTATCTTCCCATTCCTCTGGTCAAGGACAACTTTGGACAAGTCATTTCTTCTGGACCTCAGTGTCCTTTTTTGTAAAATTTTTTATTCTCCAGTCCCGCATTGTTTCCCAGTCATTTTTTATTACTTCATGGTTTGTAACTCATCAATTCCCAGGATATCTCAAGATATCAATGACCATATTGTCTCCTGGAACCCAATAGATTCAGAATGGGAGAGGGCTCCTCATCTTCCTCAGGTATCATCCCACTCTTTCTAGGAAGTCTTATCTCACTAGGCTGAGTTCCCATCACCCTAAGAGTATATCTGGAGGCAGTGCAAAGGTGTGGGGACAGGATTGAATTTAGAAACAGAGCACCTCACTTTGAATCCTTAAGTTGTCCCTTCTAATTTCTGTGACCTCATGAAAGTTACTTGGTTACTTTAATTCTCAATTTCCTCCTTTATCAAATGAGAGGGTTAGAAGGAAATGGAAGTTCCCTCTAGTTCTAATCTTCCCTTTTTATGTTCATTAGATTCTTCTCATAGAATGGCACAAGGGTCTGTTATGCTGAAGGCATAAGCATGTCCTCCTTGTGGGGAGAAGGAAGAGTCTGGATGATATATTAGGGAAGTGTTTTGGGAGATGAGATGAAGCCCATGGAGAACACCTTCTCCTGGTTCTGGTTCTGGTCTGGCAACTGCATGATTAGTGGGAGGAACCCTTTTTATTGATTATGTAGCAACAACTGGGGAGGTCAATGGCACTGAGCCATTCATAGCCACATGTCCTCTTGACTGAGCTTTGTTGCCTGGATCCCTTTGTTCATGGTGTCCAGTGAGAGATGATGTTTTTCCTATTGAGTCCTTATGGCCCCAAATCCAACCTTGGTCCTTCACCTCTGTGTCCTTTATCTCTGCTCTAGACAAAGTAATTGGATACTGCTCTTGTGAACTTCAGATGGTCAAGATGGTGAGTATCTGGGCTCCCTATCTGGGTTCTCTGGCACTGGGTGCCCTGGCATCAGGGCTTCCCAGAAGCGGAGTTTTGTAGACCATTCTGCCTAGACAAGTAGAGACTGGTCATTGGGAATGACCTTTAATGAGTTCCAGTGGGAACTGAGAGACAAGGACTCCTCTTTCCAACAATCACATTGCGTGAGGCATGAACTTGGTTGGAATCAATGTTATGTGCACCATCATTTATTTGGTGTTGTGGTCTTCTTTGATTATGACGGACAACAACAGTGACAGTGAAGAACTGAGCCAAGAGGCAGCCCAGAATCCCTAAAGTCTGAGATTTGATAGTGGAGAGTGGGTCCCTGAGGCCTTGGGGGGGAAACAGTTCTATTTCTCTGTCACTAATCCTTTACAGGATGAATATTTATCTAAAGGGATCAACTGTCACTTTGTAAAAGCTAATTGACCTCAGTTGGATAAATAGAATTAGATGTTGGTCACTGGTACTTAACAGTGATTGTGGGCCAATGTCCAGGATAGCCTGGAGCTAGTGGTATTAGAGAAAAAACACCCTGAGTCCTGGAATCCCAAGAGGGAGAGGTGTGGCCAAATCATACTTGCTAGAGGTGTCTTTAGGGTGTGGAAGGCTTGTCTCCTTGGCGGTCTCTGCTGTGTCTTCTTCCCCGTACCTCAAATGAGACACCATTTGCAAAGTGCTTTTCAAGCCTGAAAGCCTCACATAAATGGCACCTGTACTATTATCCTTGTTGATGTCGCTGTTAATTGTTAGTATGCTGACTTCAGCTACAACTTTTCTTCATGCTCAGTTCTAAGCTCTCTGGATGGTTCAAGGATCCTCCAAGGTCATTACTCCTTTGAAAACTCCTGACTTTGTGATTCTATCTGCAGTCAAGTAAGTCAACCAAGCATTGTGTTACTTGGCAGGTCTCTGGGCAGGTGACTCAGATGTCACGACAGCTACTTTGACCACTAACTAGTTTTGATGCTTGCAAAGTGCCCTACAGATATCATCTCATTTGATACTCACAACTACTCATTGGGGCAGATTATAATATTATCCTCATTTTACAGATGAGGAAATTGAGTCCCAAAGAGACTGATTTGTCCAATATCACATATTCCATGTGGGAGGCAGTTGGAATTCAACCTATCTTGCTAGAGGCAGGAAGATGGAATTCCCCAATGACTCACTTATCATGTTTCTCAGGAAATGGAGGGGACCCTGGATTCTTGACAGCTAAATTCGCAAACTCAAGCTTTCATAGGTGATACCATGCTAGAAAGGCCTTGTGTGAGGTCCTGCTTCTGGAAGACTGCCGAATGCAGCAGATTTATCACTGCTTGGTTGGGCACTCAGAGCTGACCTCCTTACCTCTGGGGATTCAGAAAACAAAGAAAAAGAATATTCAATGGAGCTCTCTTCTAAAATCTCCCTTCTGTTCCTCTAGGGATGGTGGAAGAATAAAGAAAAGGGGACCATCAAGTACAAACAAGCAGAGTTCTTAGACCATCCAGAAATTTTTAAAAATTAAATTTTTATTGTTTGATAAATTTTATTGTTTTTACATCACCTTATTTTCTCCCTGGTCTCCCTTCCCCTCCTCTCTTCCTAGAAAGCCATCCCAGAGAACAAGAAATACTTTTAAAGAAAAAAAAAGTGACAAAAATTCAGCAAAACCTGATCAATACATCAAAAAAAATCTGAACATAAATGAAAATCTTCCACATTTGAAGGCATCTCACTTTGTCAATGGAGAGGGTCTCATGTTTTTTCTTTCAGGCCAGGTTTGTTCTTTGGAATTTTTCAACATTCACTTAGAGTCAGTTGTTCTCAGGTTGTTCTTTCTGTTCACATTGTTGTCATCATTGGGTATATTGTTTCCTTGACTCCACTTTGTATCAGTTCACGCAATCCTTTCCACTTTTTCTGTATTCATTTTACTTGTCCATTCTTAGAGTATCATGATATTCTCTTTCATTCATGTACCCAAATGCTTTTAGCCATTCCCCAAGCAATAGGGGTCTCCTTTCCCCCAATTTCTTTGGCACTGAAAAGTTCTGTTCTAGGTATTTTATTGTATATGGAGAATTCCTTCTTTTCAATGACCTCCTTAGGGCATATGTCTAGTTGTGAAATCTGCCAGTTAAAGGGCATGGATATTTTGATGACTTCATTTACATAATTCAGAATTTTTTTCCAAAATGGTGATACTGAATCCCAATCCCACCAATGGTTTTGTGTGCCTAACTTCCACAATCCCCCCAACATTAATAAGTTCTATTTTCTGTCATCCTTCCTAATTTTCTAGGTGTTAAGAGAAATCTCAGAGTTATTTGGATGCCCACTTCTCTTATTATTAGTGATGTGGATAGTGCCCAGCACTAATTACTGTGTCAGAGTAGGGGCTTAATAAATGTTCATTTATTGAATGATATTGATTGATTGGGGCATGTGGGTGACACAGTGTTTGGAACGTTGAGCCTATAGCCAGGAAGACTCCTTTTCCTAACAATCTAGGCTTGGATACTTGTTAGATGGGTGACCCTAGGCAAGACACTTAACACTATTTGCCTTAGTTTCCTCATCTGTAAAATAAGCTGAAGATGTAAATTGCAAACCACTTTGCCAAGGAAGTCCCATATATGGTCATGAAGGGTTGGACATAATTGAAAAATGACTTAAGAACAACAAAAAATGATCTGTAGCATCCATTTATATGGTTGTTAATAGTTTGCAATTCTTTGAAAAGCTGTTCATATTGGCAAATGACTTTTGTTCAGCGTATTTATATTTAATCCTTTAACTATCTCCACAGATAGTTATCTGTGTTTCTATATTTCTATCTATGTATGCATCTATACTTATATATATATATATATATACATATATATATATATACATGATATTCAGATAGATAGATAGGTAGATAGATAGATAAACTTCCTCTCTCTCTTTCCACACACTCACAACCCCCCACACACATGCACACATCCTCCCCATACACATTCACAGGAACATAGAAACGCTACCAAGTCTTACCTGAAAATATTGATAAAAGATATTTTCCTATTTGTCCTCTTCCCTTCTTATCTTAACTGCATTCATTTGTTTCTGTAGAAGTGTTTCAATTTCATGTAATACAAATCATCTCCTGATATTTTGGGGTTGCCTCTATCATTGTTGGTACACCTCTCCTACCCCAGGCTGGGAAAGGGACAAGATTTACTTCTCTTTAACATCAGGTTACTTCTCCATTTTGAATTTATTGTGGTATGTGATGCAAGATGTTGGTCTTAGACTGATTTTCACCAGACTATTTTCCAATTTTTCCAGAAGTTCTTATCAAATAGGGAATTTTGCCACAAGGAAGATAGATTTCAGGATTATCAGACACTGGGTTATTGACTTTCAGTGAAGCAATAAACTTTCTCCTACCTCCTGTTTCTCTCACTGTGAAATTCTAGTTCAATGATCAAAGAGTGGACATCCTATTGGAATAGAGGAACCAATCTGTTTTGGTACTGTTCTCAATATAAGGAAAACCAGGAGAAAGGAGGGATCTACAGTCAGGAGGAAGGATGATCTAGAGGCTGTCTCTAGAGAAGCCAGAGTGGAGTGGGAGGAATCAGCTTTATCTGGCATACTAAGGCAACAAGACAATCATTCCTCAGGACATTTGGTCATTTCCCATTGTTGCACTTATGGATTTCATGATAGTCTGCAAGGAAGAGACTAACAGCTGAAGGTATATTCAGAACTCTTTCAGTCTCCAAACATTGAGCTACTGGATGGAATGGGTGAACGCTTGGACTTGGTATCAGGAAAAGGCTTTCTAACAAAGCTTTGCAATGGGTGACTCAGTGGACAGAATGCTGGGCCTAGTGTCAGAAAAACTTAAGTTCAACTTCAGCCTCAGACATTTATTATTTGTGTGACTCTGGACAAATCACTTAATCTCTATTTTGCTTCAGTTTCCTCATCTGTAAAAAGGTGTGTTACTAGCACCTTCCTCCAAGCTAGGATTGTTGGGAGGACCGAATGAGATAATAATTATAAAACCCTTACCCTAGCATCTGTCACACAGTAGGTGCTTTTAGAAATATCAGCTATTATTAATTAGAGCTGTTCCAATGTAGAATGGTAGTGGGTGCTTGCTCTTTGGAGGTCTACAAACAAATGCTGATTGACCACTTGTTCAGTGTGTCCTAGAAGGGATTCTTTGTTGGTTGTGGGTTGGTCTGAATGGTTGCTGAGGGTCCTTTCAATAATGAGATTCTGTGATACTCTGCCAACCAGAGGGATAAGGCAGCCAAAGGCAACACGGGTTTGAACTATAAAGTTTTTGGTAAAATTTTACAGAGAAAGATGGTGGAAGATTATGAGCGGTATTGCCTCATAAAACTGTGAGAAGCAATGGAGAGGAAAACACATTTAAAGAAAGCTTGGCAAGAGCCCAACTGAGCAAAGTCATACCAAGGACATTGGAGGATCAAACTCGAAGCAAACGCACCCCCTCCTCCTTTCCCTCCCCCAATATGTTTCTGACAAAGGTGTCATCTTTCAAGACAATAGAAGCATCCCAACTGGCCCATTGTATACTCATCCCAGATATACCTATAGAAGAAATGCATATAGTGCTGAAACTAAGATGGAGAGAGATGCATGGAGAACCCCATCCTGGAGGTGACACAGGGGTGAGCATGGTACGTGATAGATTCCAAGGTTTCTGAAAAAGAAAGGGAGCCAGAGACATGGGAAAAAAAATCTTGGACCTTATCAATGTCCAAAAAGCAAAAAGTCAACCAAGAGAATTCCACTAGCTATTGACCCTTATACCTGCTTTTTTGTCTCTATGATTTTTTTTAATGGGAATAACCTACATGTATGCAGAAAACACTGTCCATGAAGATAAATAATAAATGAAGCCGAAGAAAGTCTTTTGTCTATGGTAGACCTCATCTTTGCAAATCCCACAACTGACTGAGCTGAAGACAATTCAAGATTCTGCTGGGCTTGTTATTTGTTAATGATTTAAGAAAGTGGATGGAGCAGACCAACGTGCACCATAAAAGGTCTTCTCCTACAAGGAATCTCCATGTTTCTGTCAAAGCCATATAAGATTTTTGGAAAGATGTCATGGAAACAACCACTTTAAGGGTTGGGACTTCCCTGATACACCTATGTTTCAAATCACACCTGAGTCTGATTCCCAACGACCCCAACCTAAGAACATCTGTCTCTGCTATACATAGCCAAAGATGACAGATGGCGATTTGATTGCTTTAACGGTATACTCATGAAGTCAGGAGAACTGGTGAAGCTCATTGGGTGGACTCCCCGCGGTCTAATTATGGGAGGGCATGGAGAAGAATCAAGCAAGATGGCCCATTTGGGATGGATTGTAAACTGTATCAAGGTAGGAAATTTCAAGTTGATGAGATCACAGAACCATTGGAGTGTCTCCAGCATTCAACATAGGGGCCTGGCACATATAGAGTTATGTGTATATGTGTGTCGTTAAGCTGAATTCTTGAACAAAGGAATGACCTAAAGCTGGCCCTCTATTGGGTGGAGGCAGTATCTAGAGAGAGGCAGTTATTACATAAAAGACCCTGAGAGTCCTGGCTTGGCAATTGCTTTGAGAGTCGGGAAAGCCCTGTTGGTGATGGACTTTCCAGGTCTTCCATAGTGTCGGCAAGTTTCCCAGAAGCCTCTCAGGGCCCAGCTCAGAGTACATGGACTGCTCCAGATCTCAGCCCAGCCCCATGCTGACATGGCCCCTGGGAGGAACTGAGAGCAAGATAAGCATTGTACCAGATCCCCAAGTGTGGGGCAGGACCTGAGGGGCTAATAGGTGGTCTTCATGAGGGAGGATCATTCAGCTTTATTACTCATAGCCCTGAGCTGGAAGGAGGGGCTCATAAAAAGGCAAAGGGACTGAAGTCTGGAATGGCAAACCTGCTTTTAATAACCATTGGCATTTCTATCATACTTCACCATTTGCAAAACTCTTTACACATTTTATCTCATTGGAGTTGCACAATAAGCCTCTGAGGTTAATCTGAGTAAGGTTAAATGATTCACCCAAGGTCACTCAGCTAGTAAACGTCAGAGGTCAGATTTGGATTTGGGTCTGCCTTCCAAGGAACTGAAAGAGGTGATAGACAAAGAAAGATTTGGCACCACCATTTACAGTCTGAGGACACTGGGACAGAGGATTTGTTGAGCCTCTGTTCAATAAATCAGTTTCAAAGAGATCTTTCTAGCAACAGAATGGGTTTTCTTGGGAAATAAAGAGTTTCCTGTCATTGAAAGTATTCAAGCAGAGGGCAGATGGTCAACTGTAAGTAATTGCAATAGGTTGGATTAAGGATCTCACCTACCCTCCGAGTCTGTGAATCTGTGAGGTCCAATTGAATATTAGGGTTCCCTCTATGAAGAGGCAGTTGGTAACCTGGAATTAAAGAGACCCATCTTTGCCTTAATGTGTTATCTGAGTCAAATCATTTCCACGTTAGAAATTCAGTTTTCAACATTCATTCATTTGCAAGTTTATGAGATTCATAGTGTTCTCTCCCTCTCCACCCCCCCCCCCATGGCAGATAACAATCTGGTAAAAGTTGTACATGTAAAATTGTGTTTAACATGTTTCCATATCAGTCATGTTTATGAAAGAAGAATTAGAATTAAGGCAGGGGGAACAGTATAAGAAAGAAAGAATTTTTGTTTTGTTAAGTTTTTTTATTGTATAATTTTTTAATATTTATTCTCATTTTGTACAAATAATGTTTTTTATACATTAATAAAATATTCTTGTTTAGTAAAGGAAATACCCCCTCCCCCATAAATATAGACTCACTTGAGCGATAAAGTAAAGGGAAGAGGAAAAAAATTAAAATAAAAAAATAATAGTAATAATTGTAGGTATGGCCAGGTGGCACAATGGACAGAGCACCAGCCCTGGAGCCATGAGCACCTGAGCCCACATCTGGCCCCGTACACCCAACAATCACCCAGCCGTGTGACATGCAAGCCATCTGAACCCCACTGCCCTGCAAAAACCAAAAAAAAAGGAAAAAAAAAGAACCAAAATAAAATAAAATAGTAATAATAGTAGGGGTGGCTGGGTGGTGGACAGAGCATTGGTCCTTGAGCCAGGAGCATCTGGGTCCAAATCTGTCCTCAGACACCCAACGATTACCCTGCTATGCGACCCCAGGCAGGCCACGCAGCCCTGTTTGCCTTGCACCCCCCAAAAAATAATAATAATAATAATGATAAAAAATGTGCTTGAGTCTTTCTTCCAATGCCAACAACTCTGTTGCAGGTGGATCACATTCCTTATGATAAGTCCATCACAAAAGTTACTTCCATATTTTTCCACCATTGCCATTGCTGATCGCAACTCCCTCCTTTCGTATTTCTCCACTGCCATGTACTATATTTTCTTTCTCCTTTCACTCTGACTCTGCTGTAGGGTTGCTGAGTGGCACAGCAGACAGATCCCCAGCTCTGGGGCCAAGAGGCCCTGAGCCCCTATACCACCCCTTAGGCCCAGCATCCACCTGGCCCTATGGTCCAAGACAGGCCTTATCCCAGCCCCTTACAAGAAGTAAAAAAAGAAAATGTATTCTATCAGACCACTCTCCCCCCATAGTCCATCCTCTCCTCCATCACTCACATCCCCCCCTTCCCCCTGTCCCCCCTCTCTCCTTCTTACTCTGGATGTCTATACTCCATTGAGTATATATGCTGTTTCCTCTCCTAGCCACCTCCGATGAGAGCAAAGATTCCCTCATTCTCCCTTGCTTTCCCCCCTTCCATATCATTGCAATAGCTCATTGTAACAAAGAAAAATCTTATTACATGAAATTTCTTGGCCTATTCCCCCTCTCCTTTTTCTTTCTCCCATTACATTTCCCCTTTTTCTATTGACTCTAATTTTACACCATATTTTATCTTCAAATTCAGCTTTCTCCTGTGCTTCAACTACAAAACCTCCTTCTACCTGCTCTATTGACTGAGAAGGTTCATATGAGTATTATACATGCAGTTCATTATCATTAAGTCCCTCATATTTTCCCCTTCTCCTCCTATCTCCATACTTCACCTGAGTCCTGTATCTGAAGATCAAACCTTCTGTTCAGCTCTGGCCATTCCAACAGGAACATTTGAAATTCCCCTGGTTCACTGAAAGTCTGTCTTTTTCCCTGGAAGAGGACATTCAGCCTTGCTGGGTAGTTGATTCTTGGCTGCATTCTGAGCTCTTTTGCCTTCTGGTATATTATATTCCAAGCCCTACGAGCTTCCAGTGTAGTTGCTGCTAAGTCCTGTGTGATCCTGACTGCAGCTCCACGATATTTGAACTGTGTCCTTCTGGCTGCTTGTAATATTTTATCTTTGACTTGGGAGTTCTGGAACTTGGCTATAATATTCCTAGGGGTTGGTTTTTTGGGATCTCTTTCTTGGGGGGATCACTGGATTCTCTCCATTTCTATTTTGCCCTCTGCTTCTAGAATATCAGGGCAATTTTCCTGTAGTAATTCTTTGAAAATGATGTCAAGGCTCTTTTCCTGATCATGACTTTCAGGTATTCCAATAATTTTTAAATTATCTTTTCTAAATCTGTTTTCCATATCAGTTGTTTTTTCAATGAGACATTTCACATTTTCTAATTTTTCATTTTTTTGGCTTTGAAGTATTGAGTCCTGGTTTCTCGTAAATTCATCAATCTCCCTGAATTCTATTCTTTGTCTGAAGGATTTGTTCTCCTCAGAGAGCTTTCTTATCTCTTTTTCCATCTGGCCAATGCTTTTTAAAGCATTCTTCTACTCAATAACTTTTTCAACTGTTTTATCCATTTGACCTAAGCTGGTTTTTAGCATGCTATTTTCTTCAGCATTTTTTTGGATTTCCCTGACTAAGCTGCTGACTTCATTTTCATGTTTTTCCTGCATCTCTCTCCTTTCTTTTCCCAGTTTTTCTTCTAACTCCCTCATTTGATTTTTCAAAGTCTTTTTTAAGCTCTGTCATAGCCTGAGCCCAATTTCTGTTTTTCTTGGAGTCTTTAGATGCAGGAGCTTGTGCTTCCTCATCTTCAGACTGAGTGTGTTGATCCTTCTTGGGCTCACAGGCAGAATATTTCTCAATGGCATTCCTCTTGTTTCTCTCCTTGCTCATTTTCCCAGCCTGAGCCTGGTTTTGGGGTGCTTCCTGAGCTTTTGGGACACTCCCACAAGGGTCTCAGTGTGTGAGGCTCTGTCCTCTCTCCTGGTCTGTGAATGACCACAAGTGCCCCCCTCTGCCACGGGGCTGAGGTGGGGGAGCTGCTGTTCTATGGGGGGCCTAGACTGCGATCAGGATCTGAATGTGGTCAGAGCCCCAGAGTCCTGTTCCAGGGGCAGAGGACAGAGCTAGGCAGTTTCTCTCTCTTCACTCCTCTCCCTCAGCTCAATGGGCTCATGCCCTGGGGACTCCAGAAGCTGGCAGAGCTGGCCAGCTGCTCTCTGTGTGCCCTGAGGACTGGGCTTCATGTGCTTGCTCTGGAAGAGGTTCTCTCCACCCCCCCACCCCCGCTGTTCCCCCAATCTGTGCCTGGTGGTCCCTGGGGCGTAGGTCAGGAAACTCCCTGGCTGCTGTGAGTCACGGCTCCCTGCTGTCAGGAGGCTGAAGTTCTTTCACTCTGGTGGGCCACCCCTCCAACCCCGGGGAGCAGAGCCTTTCTGCTCTTTTTCAGGTTACCTTGAGTAGGAGAACTGCCTCACTGGGTCCCTCTGTGGGTTCTGTCTCTCCAAAGTTTAGAGTCCTTAGCTTATGAGTTTTATGAGAGAGTGCCTAAGACAGGATCCATTCTTGTTGCCATCTTGGCTCCGCCCCCTGTTTTGTTTAGTTTTTGCAAGGCAAAGGAGTTAAGTGACTTGTCCAAAGTCACACAGCTAGGTGATGATGAAGTGTCTGAGGCTGGATTTGAACTTAGGTCCTCTACTGACTCCAGGGCCAGTGCTCCATCCACCATGTCAGCTGCCCCTAAAAGAATTTTTTAAAAAAGTAGACATGTTATTCTTTTCTCTGCATTCAAATTCCATAGTTTTTCTCTGACTATGGATGGCCTTGTCCTTAACAGGTCTCTCAGAATTGTCCTTGCTCACTGGACTGCTGAGAGGAGCTGCATCTGTCTTAGTGGATCATCTCACAAGCTTGTTGTTAATGTGGACAACAGTTCATGCAAGGATTTCCATACTTCTCTAGAGTCTGGTCACTTAAGATTTCTTTTATTTGTTATTTGTTATTTCTTTATTTTTTATTTAAGGCAATGGAGTCAAGTGACTTGCCCAAGGTCACACAGCTAGGCAATTACTAAGTGTCTGAAGTTGGATTTGAACTCAGGTCCTCCTGACTCTACCACTGCGCCACCTAGCTGCCCCCTACTTAAGATTTTTTACAGAACAATAGTACTCTATAACATTCATCTACACTAGCTTGTTCAGACATTCTCCAATTGATGGTACTCCCTCAATTTCCCATTCTTTATTACTAAAAAAGAGTTGCTATAAACTTTTTTTATATATGAGACTTTCCCTCTTCTTTATGATCTCTTTGAGATATTGTGGGTCTCAGTTTTCTCTTTGGAAAAACAGGTGAGTTGGACTAGATGACTTTTAAGGTACCTTGCAATTCTGCTATTCTTTGACATTTCCATGAAAAAATAATTCTTAATCAGGTTTTACTATTTTTGCTATTTAATAAAATTTTTCCATTTGATGCATTTTAAAAATACTTTGTTTTTACATCACTTAATTTTCTCCCTAACTCACTTCCCCTGCTCTCCTCCTAGAGAAACATCCCATAGAATGAGGGATACTTTTTAAGAAAAATAGAGAGAAGAAGGAAAAAAATCTAGGGCCTGCTGCAGTAGATAGAGCCAGCCCTGGAGTCAGGAGGACCTGAGTTTAAATCTGACCTCATTTACTTCATACTTACCAACTGGGTGGCCCTTAACCCTGATTGCCTTGGGGGGAAAAATGAAACTACATGTAGATCTTCATCCTTTGAGTATGTCACCTTGTCAAAGGAGAGGCTCATTTTTCTTTTCTTTCAGGTTGTATGTTCTTTGGAATTTTGCAACATTCATTTGCAGTTAATTGCTTTGTTGTTGTTCTTTCTGGTCTCATTGTGTTATCATTATGTAAATTGTTTCTTTGGCTCTGCTGACTTCACTTTGTATTAGTTCACATAAGTCCACTTTTCTCTGTATTCATCATATTTGACCATTCTTATAGTAGTAATATTTTATTTCATTCTTGGACCCCAATATTTTTAGCTATTTCCCAACCAGTAGGAGTCTACTTTGCCTCTGTGTTTTTGGTACCACAAAAACCTTTCTATGGGTATTTTGGTGTATATGAGCAATTTCTTCTTAACAATGACTTTTTTGGTCAAAGTGTTTTCTTCCTAGTAGCCCTGAGAGATGGTCAAGGCAAAGCTTGGTATCCCCATTTTACAGCCTGAGGACAGTGAGGTTCACAGGCATTTATAGACCTTCTGTTCAAAGGTCCACATTTAGAAGCAAATTGTAAGCATGACACGACTGGACTGACTCATATTTAAAAAGCACTTGGGGTCTCAGGGGATGCCAAGTTCAATAAACCCCTCCAAAGCAACATACTGGGAATGTGATCTAAATTCTGACTTACAGGACTATAGCTGCGAACTTTCTGCTCTTGGCCTTGGTTAGAACACACACATGTGTAGGACATTTTTGTCTTTACACCATGACCTTTCACCCCTTTCAACTTGAAGACAGTTCTGAGTTCAAATCTGACCTCAAATAATTATCAGCTGGGTGGTCCTAGGCAAGATATTTATTGTTTTTGAGCCTCAGGTTCTTCTTCTGCACACTGGAGGTGATAAGACTACTTCCCTCCCAGGGTTGTTGAAGGTCAAATAAGAGAATATTTGCAAGCCTAATGGTCTGCAGCAGGCAATGTCACCACTTTTATGCCTTGCCTCTTGGGCATTAGTCTGGTGCAGCCTCAGAATTCCTTCTTGGAATCATGCTTCTGAATGTATAAAATAAAATACAGAAGATCAGAAGAAACACCAATTATGTTGAGAGAATAATCAAAATAATTATAAAAACTCAAAGTCATAGCCCTCTGGGTAAGAGCTCCCACACCAGAACTATGCTGGTCATGGTTAGTGGAAGGGCTTCTAGACCAGGGAGGGCTCAAAGATGCCTCCAGGGTCCCTTCCAATTGAAATTCAAGCTCTGCACAGTTAAGTAGATTTTCCAGTTATTTTGGAAGACTCCTTCCATAGCCTCTGTTGTTTGTTGAGTTGTTTTCAGTTCTGTCAGATTCTTTGGATACTGGAAGGGTTTGTTGTCATTTCCTCCACCAGTTCATTTGACAGATGAGGAAACGGAGGGAAAAAGGATGAAGTAACTTGCCCAGGATCACATAGCTAGGAAGGGTCTGAGGTTGGATTTGAACTCAGAGCTCTCTGATTTTAGGCCATTGTGGTACCACTTAGCTGCCCCTCCACAGACCCTACTGTTCCATTAACCCACACATCTTGCTGCTTCCTGAACAATGCCTGGACTTTCCTACTTTTGTTTTTGTCTCTGTTCCATTCTCTTTGCCTAAATCAAGGATCCTGGGATCCCCCCATCCCCAACTCCTGCTAAACCTCTCTTGCACCTATGTGATCTGTCTCTAGAGTCAGTTGTTTTATATGTCTAATCATAATGACTGCCATTGGAAGAGTGCCTTAGAATTGGGGATGCTCATTAGACAGGAAGCATGGGAGGGAGTGCCAATGGCTGAGCCCCAGGGAGAGGTTGGGACCCCACTCTTGGGTTCAAACTCAAGGCTCCTTTTCTAGCCCTGCTCTGCTTCCTTGAGGGTTGATTAATGGTTAAATTGGTTTCCTTCCCAGTTTTTGCTGGGTCACTTTCAGAGACTCTTCCCCTTTTATCCTTGAGGCATGATCATTGCTAATCAAGCCATTCCCCTCTGGAATGGCCCAGCCCTGGGACGATGGGGAGAGATGATTTTTCTGCTGGAATCTCAGGGCCCCAACTCTATAATCAGCAACCATGGTCAAAGTCTTCTTCCTGACCCAGAACCAATGATATTAAAAGGCAGCTGCAAATACAGCAATGTCCTGGAGATCACAAATCAGCTTTGAAATTCCCTCAAAGCCAGAGGCGTTTCTGGGCCTGCCAGGCTGGTGGCTTTTCTCCATGCTTGGTCCATGGTACTTGCCTTTTTCTATCTCTGTCCAGTCCTGATGATTACTCGCCTCTTTCCAAACCCTGACTTTGTAGAGGAGTATTAATGAACTAGATAATCTGCCAGAGCCCTCGCCTACCTAATATCCGAGTCCTTCCCAGATCTGACATCTGTACTCTGAGATCCCTGTTCTCAGATCTTTCCCCACCCTGGAATTCCAGATTCCTGGAATTTTCCTGGCCCAATGCATAAGCCAGAGTGTGGCAATCAGGAGATGACATATTGCCTTTTAATCAGGCAAACACATCATGGCTACAAGGTTCCTTCAGGTTATCATTTCTAATTTATCTAACTTCCTCTTCAGGGACCATCTCAGAGAAATATTTCTCTCATGAAATTGTTCTTGGAAGGCCTCCAAGCCGGTATGTCCAGGTTCTGCCCTTGAGGGATGAGTAAATGGAAACTTTGCCAAAGTTAATCATGTGAACGTGCCCATCGTGTCAGAAAATTGTGTTGGAGGAGACAGAAAGAGCTATTTGCATTGCTGTTCGGTCAGCCCTGGCCTGATGAGGCCTTTGGACTACTGAAGGGGGCCAGTCAAAATGGGGCTAGAGTGGTGGTACAGGGTGAGGAGATGCACCCACAGACCCTCTGATTCAGAGAATCTTTCTAAACAAATGACCTACAGCACCCGACTCTGCCCCATTGTTCCTGGGCCTGCCCTTTCAGGGCTCAACACAGCAAGACTAATGGTTCTGCCAGGGGACAGCCCTTCAGAGAGTTCAAGTCAGCCCTCTTACCCCTCTGAAGTCTTCTCTCCCCCCCACCCCCATCTTCCCAAGGCAGGAACTGTGGCCTTTCCCATCTTCATCCATTGAATGGCTTCCTTCTTAGATGGCATGTATAGAACCGAACCTAAGAGATTTGGCCAATATTGGTAGGTGCCCTCTGTAACCAGTAGTCTGCAGCTGAGGCAGAGAATGGGCTCTTTGGCCCCAGAGAATGCTGTGCAGTCGTCAGCTAAGGTCATTGCCCTGGTTCTGCCAGTTTGAATGATTTACAAGGCCCTTCCCTGCCCCACACTTCAACTTTCTCCATTGTACAATGAGCACCCTGGAACTTTGGCTGCAGATGAGCCCTGGAAGTCAAAAGTCTTGGACAGAATCTTGACCTCAGACCAACTATACATAGGTTAACTCTCCCCTTCCAGATGTGTTTTCCCTTTCCTCTTCCTCCTCTTCTCCTTCCTTCTTCCTCCTCCTCCTCTTCTTCTCCTTCTTCTCTTCCTTCTCCTTTTGTTTTTGTTTTTGTAAGGCAGTGGGGTTAAGTGACTTGCCCAAGGTCACACAGTTAGCTAATTACTAAGTGTCTGAGACCAGATTTGAGCTCAGATCTTCCTGACTCCAGGGCCAGTGCTCTATCCACTGTGCCACCTAGCAGCCCCCTCTTCCCCTTCTACTCCTGTCCCTTCTCTTCCTCCTTCACCTTCTCTCCAACTAGTCAACTGATGGACATGCATTTGTTAAATGAGTCGGACACTGTGTGGGCACCGGGACGGCAATGGCAAGAGGACCGTTATTTCTTGTACTTTGTTTCACTGGAAGCCATGTTAAGGCTTGTGTATCATATCATATAAATGAGAATTAAAGATACTGGAATATGATAGAAGAATATCTGGTAATCTGTGAGAAGCTTGGTGGAGCTGTGAAGAGCTGAACCTGACTGAACTAAACAACAATAAAATGGTGGGAAATGATACAGTACGATATCACACAATGCGACAATATGAATGATATATAAGATAGCAAGACACATGTGAGACAACTGGATACCATGGAACCATCACACAACAGGATACTAATAGAGTAGAACATGTTATAATATGATACACAATCCGTACGTAGGGAGGACATGACTGTGCCAATTGCTTTGAACAATCACATCTCACTTCATCCTCATAACAACACTATGAAGTAGGTGCTAAGGGATTGAGATCTGAGATTTGAATTCAAGTCTTCCTGACTCTAGGCTCTCAGCTCTATCCATTGTACCACAAGCTGCCCATATCCAATGCCTACTATACAATGGCAGCCAGGTGGCAGTGGAGGGCATGCAGGACTTGTGGTTCATAAAGACGTGAGTTTAAATCCAACCTTAGACTGGATGATCTTGGACAAGTAATTTCACTTCTCTTGGCCTTAGTTTCCTCATCTCTCAAGTGAGGATAATAATATCATTTTATTCATAGGGTTGCTGGAGGCATAAGGTAGTGTCCCCAAAGTGTTATGTAAACCTTAGAAGTGCTAAAGAAAGGTTGGTGATTGTGGACAGCATCATTGTAATGATTGCTATTATATATTATTATTGAAATTATCAGGGACACAGCACTAGTTTGCTGGTCACAGTAAATCTTTTTTGTTTGTTTTTGTTTTTGCTTTTTGCAAGGCAATGGGATTAAGTGACTTGCCCAAGGCCACAGAGTTAAGTAACTTTTAAGCGTTTGAAGTCAATTTGATTCCAGGATCAGAATGTTCACTGCCCCAACTAGCTGCCCCAACAGTAAGTCTTTTTTGATCCTAGCCCAGATCACAAAGAAAACCACCTACTGGTTGAGACTTCCAGAGGGATCTTGGCCTCTCAGGAAGCAGTGGTCAAATGCAGACACACCTTGAAGGAGGATCTCTGAAGAAGCACAAGATGGTGCCAGGGGAGCCAGGACTGAAACGGAAGAGGGATTGACTATGTGGAGAGAGGTGGGTAGCCAAAGGACTCGCAGGCCCTCAGTACATTGGGTTGACTAGCTGGGATGGACCTCTGGGATTGGGGGGGAAGTGGACAAAAGAGTGGATGGGGCATGATCTGCACTATAGGAGGGTCTCCCAAATTGATTATTCATGGATTACTGGAATATTGGAGAAGGTAAAGTTGACTTGGGTTGTTTTATGTTGTGTTACATGGTGTAATATCCCATCATGACATATCATATCCTGTCATCTTGGCATACTCAGCAAGAATATACTATGATTTGGGGCAGCTAGGTGGGACAGTATATAGAGTACCAGCCTGAAGTTAGGAGGACCTGAGTTCAAATCCAAACTCAGACACTTAAAACATATCTAGTTGTATGACCATGGGTAAGTCACTTAACCCCACTGCCTTTCAAAAAAAGAGAATAGACTATGATTTGGGTGAGAGGAGGGGATCCAGGTATTGGTGAGAGGGAAGAGAAATCAGGAAAAGCCTGAAGTTGGAAGGTTGTCCTTGAATTGGACCTTCAAGAAAAGGAGGGATCTTGAGATACAAATGTGAGGAGGGACACGCAGTGCAACCGGCATCAGAGTTTTAAAAAAAATGACAAGGATGGGAATTCAACAGGTGAAGAGGGAAGACATTTTAGCAAAGGCCTGGAAGTGGGAGAATCAGAGGAGTGTTAGTAGTCTTCCCCAAGCATAGTAGAGATAGGAAGCTCAGTATCCAGAGCACCAGGCCTGGAGTCAAGAGGACCTTTGCAGCCCCCTGATGTGGTCAGTAGTCCATGTTGGCTGAGGTTTGGCTGGGGAATTGCTGCTCATTCAAGCCTTGTCCCATTTTGTGGCTACATGTTTCCCACTATTCTTTCTAGAATCTTGAAGGTGATTTGAATCCATCTGATCCTAGATTTGGAGCTGTCAGGGACTGTCAAGGGAGGCTCTTGAGGGATTTTCACAAATGGGGAAACTGAGGAAAGAGGAAGGGACTTGTCCCCATGGACTAAGTGGTAGAACTAGGACTCTAAGTTAGGTCCTTGGGTCCCAGACTCATTCCTTTTTCCACCAGGCTATGTTGCCCCCTTTTACTCACTGGCCCTCTTCTGGGGGGGGCCAGAACCTTGATTAGGAAGAAGATGACTGTCCTTGTGTAACTCCAAGAGGCACCAGCACATGGGACCTGGTCCCTGAGTTCAGTTGCTTCCTGGGCCCTCCCATAATTGAGTCCCACTTGCTCTTGAACGAGCACATGTGTGCGGAAACTTCCGGCTTGGCAGATGGCCGAAATGCAGCCTTCCCGGAGAGGTGGAGGGACCCGTGGCGGGCTGTGACTCTTTTTCCTGCTCCCGGGGAGGGAGAGGGAGAGTATCATTTCTCCTTCAAATGATTTATGTAAATGGGGAAGCTTGAATTCTCCTTCCAACCTAGGGGTTCAGTGCACCTGTTGAAGGCAGCTTCCAGTTCTCCCAGGTATTTTGGCATTGACTTTTCCCCATTAGGGGCATGATTGACACTGTGGTCCTTACAATAACACATGATTAGAACTCAGCAAATGGCAATTATGGACAATGGAAACCAGATGTGGGGTGGAATCCGACTCTGCCGGCTTCTCGGTGAAGTAGATGAATTTGTAAAGGAGAAAACCGCAGCTATTACTCAGCCGGACGGTCCAGGAATTAATGACATGATAGCTAAATCATAGATGGTTGAAAATAATGATTAACTTAACCTAGCGAGATAAGCTAATGAAAAACAGGCTCGTTTGAAAATTAAGGATATGTTCTCTTCGATATATTTTATCGGTGCAGTAATAACAAAACCAGACCCATTTTTATGTCTCGTCAGCTCCAACTCTTAGGGACCAATATTAAAAGCACTTTCCTCCGAGCAGTTCGCATTGGGGAGAAAGGGAATGACACGCGGTGGTTTTTGTTGGCTGGTCAGAGTTTTTAGCGGGCCTGAAATAAATCTCTTTTAAATATATATTTATTGTTCCTAAGGACAGTTAACAATGTTTTATGCTAAATTACTCTGGGACCATAGATTGTTTTATGGACCAGTTTGGCTCAGAAGCTAAGTTAGAGACTTATGGGCAAGAATGTGTTTGGAGGGTGGTGACCTCTCAGGTCATGAGGTCTAGAATCTGGTTCCTGCCCCATCTGGGTCTCAATATGTCCTTGGGCAAATCCCTTCCCCTTGTGGCACCTCAGTTTCTTTCTCTGTCAAATGAAAGGGTTGAACTAGATGGTCTCAAGGGCCCTCCCAGTTCTGGCATCCTATATTCTAAAGTCCATGCATTTTGTCCTCTTCTGTTCTCTCTTGCTCTGTTTCTATCACCCCCCACTCCCCCCCTCCGCCCTCCTTTGCTCCTATATTCTTTGTACCTTTGTACCTTTTGGTGTATAGATTTTTTCTGTCCCTCCTCTCCTCATTTTTATTTTCATTTTGTCTTTTTGTTTTTCCCTTTTTTTCCTCTCTCTCTCTCTCTCTCTCTCTCTCTCTCTCTCTCTCTGTCTCTATGTCTATCTCTCTGTCTCTAACTCTCTCTCTCTCTCCCTCCCTCCCCTTTGTTTTTGTTTTCTTTGTTTTTCTTTCTTTAAGATTGGACTCAAATGTCCAGGCCTATGAATATTACACTTCAGTCTCTCTCCTCTATGGACAAGGAATACAAGGTTAGTGTTAGGTGTTTGTTCTGTGTCTAGAGGGAAGATCCTTACCCAGAAAATCTCCAGCCCAAGGGACCACCACCTGCTGGGTGTTTCATGCTTCCAAGACATTCACACCTCTGTAAGACTGGTCGAACCTCACACTAACAACCATGGAAGTTAGATAAAACATTTTTACATTTTGAAGAAAAGTAAACTGAGGTATATAGAGATGAAATAGCTTGCTTAAGTCCACAGAAATTGTGGCAGAGATAGGACTCCCATCCAGCTCCCCAAACCTTAGAAGACTTCAGCCCAAGAGTTAAGAAGACTTCCTAAAGTCACAGATTATATGGGGGAAGTACCAGAGAT